>NC_035448.2:52409930-52765114 GCF_002127325.2 Helianthus annuus | reverse complement strand
GCCTAAGGATAAGGATCATGTATCCTTCATCCTCTACTCACAAACCATTTGAGTTATGATAGTTCAGGTATCTTCAGCAAATCGTCAAAGATCTCCAAGAGCACCACAGATCCTTGGGTCCAACCCCAGTTATCCTTGGGATTATCCCCAGTTTCCGCCAGCAGCGCACGATGATCCTGGTATAGTTCACGTCTTTGGACCAGTACCCACTTTCGGGGCTGACAACCTCATCGTACTGGCTATATTTAGGATCCTACGTATAATGGTGGACGCACCATACATCCGTTCCTAAGGTTTCTAACGTTTTCACGTTAGCTAAGGTTTTGACATTTTCATGTCACTAAGTTTGGATAGTTGCCAGAAAGGGCCATACTCCAGTTTACATACGATCCTTTGGGCTTGTCCCCAGTTATCCTTTGGGCTTGTCCCCAGTAATCTTTTTGGGCTTGTCCCCAGTGATCCTCTGGGATCATCCTCAGTTATACTTTGGGCATGTCCCCAGTTACTAATTTATCTTTTACATTGGCTTAGTCCCAAGTTATATCTCACTTTTCAGGTTTTGGAAGTCTAAACATATAAGGATCCTTAATCCTTATTAATTATCAAAGTCTTATCTATGTTGTCTTGATTGAAGGTTAGGATCCTAACGTGGATCCTCAGGTATGATCCTTGACTATTTTTGATTATACTCTTTATCCTAACCAACCCTTATACTTTGACAACCGAACCTATGATCCTTGAACTAAAACGCTTTAAGAATTTTCGATATCAGGATATTTGATCCAGGATCATATCCTAAGATTATTTAACACTTTGTCAACTCTTGTCATTTTAACAAATATAGCAATTGAGAAATAAGAGGATTATTGAAGGATAACAACACAAGATAAGCCAGAAAGATTAAAGTTATATTATTAAACAAAAGGACCATTAACCCTTTCAAAAAGTTGTCAAAATTGCCAACCCACATTTCTACCAGCAAAACGTGGCCCGTCCACATGGGTTGGCAAAGGGTGTCCATTGTCTATGCGGTCTTAGCATTTTTGCAGGAAAGTAAAAGCGGCAGGATCACAAAGGCTTCATCCCCCAAACAGAGGATCCCTCCACCTTTCGTAATCCTACCTATTGTCTAAAAGGATCCAGGATCCTTAACCCTAAGAAACTATTGTTTAAGTTACAGACCATAAATTGTTCCAAATACCACAACCACAAACAAACCTAAAAAAATTGGGCTCCGGCCTAGTCAACAATATCCATCATCGCCCAATCATGCAGCCTACTCCTTCGCTGCTCCATCTCCACCAGCTTCTCCATCTTGATCCTTATCAGCATCACCTCCCTCCAGCCTTGGGATATCCTCAGCATCCTCCTCATCATCCAAGTCCGCCAGCCTTGCCTTCCAACCTTCAACATCCCATGAGCTTTTGTCAAAGGTAGGATCCTGAGCCTCCTCGGCCATCTGAAGTTGTATCTTATACATAGCAATTGCCGCGGAGACCTTAGCATCTTGGGTGATCTCCTGCTTCTCGTTATCCATATCAGTCAGCCTCTGAGCAGCTTCATCCTTGGTGGCCTGGAGTTCCTTCTCAAGATCCGCTATCTTGAGATCCTTTAACACACCCATTTGCTGAAGATCGGCAATCTGGCTCTCCTGGTCCTCAACATTGCCAAGATAAGTTTCAATCTCAGCAAGTTTCTGCAACAGGAGAAGAAAAAGATAAGCATAGGATCAGATGATCCTCCAGAAAAGCAGGATACACAAACAGGATATGATAGACGGATAACCAACAGGGGCAGTGATCCTTACCTCATTCACGTAGTCGAGGAATTGCTGACGGAGGAGGGGAAATCCTTGGAGATCTTCAGAGGTTTTCCTCTTTTTTCCCTTGCCCCGGATAGATGCTTTAGGAGCTGATGCTGAAGGACTGGCAGCAGGAGCCTTCTTCTTCTTTGAAGACGTGACATTAGCAAGATCACTTATCCCAAACTTGGAAGCGGATTTAACAGACCTGGCAGATTTTCCAGCACCTACACAATTCAAAAACAAGATAAGTCTCCTTGTTAAATTAAATACTTTTACATAAAACTTATTTTCTATAAAGATACTTACTTGACATTGTGGCAGATGCAGAGGATATCTCTTGAGAATCTTGGATAGTGATTTGGAAGCTTCTAACTTCAGGATCAAGCTTTTTGAAAGCTAACACTCTCTCTTTTGCAGCAGGGGTTAATTTCAGACGAGCAATGGAAATAGCTGCATAAAAGACAAAGGAAAAAAGACATCAGTGATCCTCATCATATGAGACAGGACTGATAGTGATCCTTCGAGGATCCTCTACCCTACCATGAGTGGCCCATTCCTTGGGCAGATCCTTCCCATCCGGGATGGAATCCCTCTTAACAAAGAAAAACCGACGTTTCCAGTTGGTATCATTCTTAGTAACTTTGAAGATTGGGTGATCCTCCCCAGCTTTCCGTTTCAACAAATATCGGTGAGAACCGAAGGTGGTGAGATCGTAAAACTCGGCTAACTCCGCCATACCCAGATCAATCCCTTCTTGCTCGATGATCCTCTCGAAGGTATAAAGAACCCTCCAGATCATCGGCATAGCTTGGATGTAAGAGATGCCGGTTAAGGAAAAGAAAGACTGGGTAAAGTCTGGAAAAGGATATGAGTAACCTATAGTAAACGGAGTAGCAGGAAAAGCCACCCAGACATCTGAGACAAAATCACTCAAGGCAGTGGGCGTGAAGGATTTGAAAACGGCATCCGCCGGAAAGCAATGTCGAATCCTATCTACATGAGCATCGGTAAAGCAACATCTCTCCGTAGGAGAATCCTTAATGATCCCTTGGCTTTTCAGGGGACTATCCTTCTTGGAATCCTTGTGTGGAGAATTCCGGAGCAACATGTTTGTGACGGAACAGAAACAGAGACGGAGTAGAAAGAACAGAGCAAAGAGAAGGAAGAAGGGAAAGAGAGAAGCAGAGAATACCTGATCAGTCTTCGGTAGCGGTTATAAAGGGAAGATATCTCGAATTTAAATGCAAAATGATCCTAACCCTATCTCCTATTTATAATGATGATTTGCAGGGATTATCACATCTATGACGTAATGATCACAACGGCTAACGGCTAGTTATTCGGAATCGCCCGTTAGAGATAAGATCATAACAAAATATAACTCGTCTATTTACAATTAACTCCTTATATTTTGGGGGCAATTGTTAGGGCTAGATTTTTATCATAGGTGATCCTTACATATGATCCTAACCAGTGATCCTTGTTTCTTTGGCAGACAGTGATCCTCAGCGGAACTTCAGGATCAGGATCACGGGACGTTACGGTGATCCTTATACTAACGGTCACCTTCGCTTACTACAATATTGTTTTGCAGGAACATCTAGCAGGATATGCTCTAAAGACCATGATCCAGGGACGCGTCTTCACAAATATGGCAAGAGCTAAATCGAAGAAAGACGTTGCACAGGATATGGAAACTAGGCTTGATTTATGGGCAGCAATTTAGGCTAGATTATCTTTATTTCTAAAGGGGTAATGAGCTGATATTTAGTCATTTTACCTAAAATAGGTCACCCACACATGTATAAGTACCACTCTTCTTCATTCGGAAGGGGACACACGAACATACAAGGCAACTCTCACACACTTAGACACCAAAAGCAATAGTGATCCTTGTACTCAGCTCATTATCATCCAAAGTTGTAATCATATTTTTGTTATATTGAAGTTTGGTGATCGGTAGTTGCCATCACCCGAGGTTTTTTATGCCGGAGATCATTCATTGATCAAGGGCTTTTTCCTCGTATAAATCATTGTGTCTTTGCATCTTTATCACAGAAGTGATCCTTTACTTTCATAGTTAACCAAGCATCATTCCCCGTTTACGTAAAGTTTGGTTACATTATCCTTGTGTGATTTTTGACCAAAACACTTATTATCCGTTAAAATTTCACTTATGGTTATCTTGATTAAAGGTTAGGATCCTAACTTGGATTCTCAGGTATGATCCTTGATTATTTTGATTATACTTGTTATTTTGAATAACCCTTACACTTTGACAACTAAACCTATGATCCTCGATCATAAACTATTTCTGAAAATTTTCAATGATAGGATATTTGATCTAGGATCATATCCTAAATTACTTAAACATGATTTGCTCAGCTTTTGTCACTTTGACAAATATGTTTCTAAAATAATTGGACAACAAGAGGATAAATAAAGGATAACAACACGAGATAAGCCAAAAAAGATTAGAGTTATTTTATTAACAAAGGATTTTAAACCCTTCAAAGTTGTCAAAATTGCCAACCCACGTTTCTACCAGCAAAACGTGGCCCGTCCACATGGGTTGGCAAAGGGTGTCCATTGTCTATGCGGTCATAGCAGGTGCAGGTAATTAAAAGCGGCAGGATCACAAAGGCTGCATCCCCCAAACAGAGGATCCCTCCACCATTTGCGATCCTACCTATTGTTCAAAGGATCCATGATCCTTAATCCTAGAAACTATTGTTTAAGTACAGACCATCATTGTTTGAAAACATCACAACCACAAAAACCACTACCAAATTTTAAAAATTGGGCTCCGGCTATGTCTAGAAATTTCCATCATTGCCCAATCCTGCAGCTCAAACCTTCGCTGCACCATCACCACCAGCTCCACTTGCTTCCCCCTGATCCTTGCCAGCTTCACCACCTTCAAGCATTGGGATCTCCTCAGCCTCCTCATCATCCTCCAACTCTGCCAGCCTTGCCTTCCAGCCTTCCACGTCCCATGTGCCTTTGTCGAAGGAAGGATCCTGAGCCTCCGCAGCCATCTGCAGCTGGATCTTATACATGGTTATCGCAGCAGAGACCTTGGCATCGTGGGTAATGTCATGCTTCTAATAATCAAAATTGATCAGCATCCTGGCAGCTTTATCCTTGGTGGCCCGGAGCTCCTTCTCAAGATCAGCAATCTTGAGATCCTTCAGCACACCCATCTGTTGGAGGTCGGCAATTTGGCGGTCTTGATCCTCAACGTGGCCAATATATGTTTCTATTTCAGCGAGTTTCTGCAGAAAGGGAAAAGGGTAAGTTCAGGATTAGGTGATCCTCAAACAAGCAGGATATACAAGCAGGATATACAAGCAGGAGCAGTGATCCTTACTTCGTTAACGTAATCAAGAAACTGTTGGCGGAGCAGGGGAAATCCTTGAAGATCCTCAGAAGCCTTTCTCTTCTTTCCCTTACCCCTAATAGGAGCTTTAGGGGCTGAAGCAGAGGGACTAGCAGCAGGGGTCTTCTTCCTTGTAGACTTGACATTGGCAAGCTCGTCAATACCAAACTTGGAGGCAGACTTGACAGATTTCCCAGCACCTACACAATCAAAATAAGATAAGTACTTTAACTAATTTAAAAATCCTACATAGAACTACTTTTTAATGAGGATACTTACTTGACATTGTGGCAGATGCGGAGGATACTTCCTGTGAATCTTGAATGGCAACTTGAAAACTTCTGGTCTCAGGATCAAGCTTTTTGAAGGCTAGAACTCTCTCTCTTGCAGCAGGAGTCAACTTGAGATGAGCAATGGATATAGCTGCACAAAAGACAAAGAAGACATTAGTAATCATCATCATAAGGAACAAGTCTGATGGTGATCCTTCCAGGATCCTCTATCCTACCATGAGTAGCCCACTCCTCGGGCAGATCCTCCCCATTAGGGATGGTATCCCTCCTAACAAAGAAGAATCGTCGCTTCCAGTTCGTATCATTTTTGGTAACCTTAAGAACAGGGTGATCCTCCCCAGCTTTCCGTTTCAACAAATATCAACAGGATCCAAACGTTGTGAGATCATACATCTCAGCCAGCTCCGCCATTCCCAAATCAATCCCTTCTTGCTCAATGATCCTTTCCAGGGTATACAAAACCCTCCAGATCATCGGCATGGCTTGAATATAAGACATGCCGGTCAGGGAAAAGAAAGATTGGGTGAAAGCTGGAAAGGGATACGAATATCCTATGGTGAAGGAGTTGCAGGAAAAGCTACCCATGTGTCAGAAACAAAATCGCTTAAAGCAGTGGGAGTGAAAGACTTGAAGATAGCATCCGCCGGAAAACAGTGACGGATCCTATCGATGTGAGCATCGGTGAAGCAGCACCTCTCGGTGGGAGAGTCTTTAATGATCCCTTGACCTTTCAAAGGGCTATTCTTCTTGTGATCCTTGTGAGGAGAATTCCGGAGCAACATATTCGCGGTGGAATGAAAAGAGAAGGAAAGAAGAGAGGAAGAATACCTGATCGATCTTTTGGACGAGATTATAAAGGGAGTAGCTCTTGAATTTAAATGCAAACTGATCCTAACTCTATCTCCTATTTATAATGATGATCTGCAGGATTGTCACGTCTATGACGTAAGGGTTGCAACGGCTAGTCCGAGTTTAACGGCTAGTTATCCGAGTCGTTCGTTGCAGATAAGATCAAAGCAAAATATAACTCATTTATTTACAAAATCACTCCTTATATTTTGGGGGCAATTGTTAGGGCTGGATTTTTATAATACATGATCCTTACATGTGATCCTAACCAGTGATCCTTGTTTCTTTGGCAGATAGTGATCCTCAGCAGAGTTCCAGGATCAGGATCACGGACTATCATAGGATCCTCATGATAACAGTTGCTTTCATTGAACTTAATGTCATTTTGCAGGAATGTCTAGCAGGATCCGCTCTTAGCATCACAATCAAGGGACGCCTCTTTACAACTTTGGCATATGCTTAATCAGAGATGAACGTTGTGAAGGATATGGAAACTTGGCATGATTTAAGGGCGATAATTTAGGCTAGATTTACTTTTATTTCTAAAGGGGTAATGAGCTGATTATTAGTTTGTTTACCTAAAATAGGCCACTCACACTTGTATATATAACATTCTTCCCCATTCGGAAGACACACAACACAATTCTCACACGCTTAGACACTCGAAACTATAGTGATCCTTGTACTCAGCTCATTATCATCCGAAGTTGTAACCATTTTTCTTATATTGAAGTTTGGTGATCGGTAGTTGCCATCACCCGAGGTTTTTTATGCCGGAGATCATACATTGATCAAGGGCTTTTTCCTCGTATAAATCCTTGTGTCACTTGCATATTTCTTACTAAAGTGATCCTTTACTTTTTCAACAAACCAAGCATCATTCCCCGTTTACTTAGAGTTTGGTTGCATTATCCTTGTGAGATTTTTGACCAAAACAGAGACCAACTCCTACTTTCTCTAAACCTCCATCTTCTTCTGCTATGAATTTTTCTGCTCCCAGTACTAGTGATGTATTTACTTTGATTTTGCAGATGAAGGATCGTATGCAGCGGCAGGATGAAACTAATGACAGGATCCTCAGGGAAATTGGAGATCTCAAAAGACAAAAGAAAGCGGCAGAGGATCATTCCCCGCTGATGCCTAAATCTTTGAGCTTTGATACTCCAATGATCACTTCTCAGCCATCGGGAGTCCCAGACGTTCAAATTGTGGGAGAATCAAAAGGACTGCACCTCGGATCGGCAGCAATGACTCAGGCATCAGGCTCACATTTTCAGCCAGCAGGATCCTATCCTCAGCATATGGGATCCTTCATGAATTCAGGAGCCTACCCGGAAGCACACCAGTTTCTAGGATCCTACTTTGTTCCAGGATCATCCCAGGTTCAAGGATCCTCCTTTGCTCTAGGATCATCCCAGGTTCAAGGATCATTCTTTGTTCCAGCATCATCCCAGGTCCAAGGATCCTCCTTCGTTCCGGGATCGTCTCAGATACCAGGATCCTTCCAGATGCCAGGATCCCTAAAGAGTTTGCAAACAGGAAATCTAGATGTCCATCAAGGAGATTTTATTCCAATGCAGACCATTGCTTCCACTGGTCCATCCATTATCCCAGAATCCCAGCAATATGGATTCACACCCAATGTTCCTAACTTGAACCCGATGGGAGGTAACACCTTAAATAATTATCTTACCACTAACCATGGATTCGTGCAGGATACAGGTATCAATCATGCTATGGCCAGGGAGTTACAGAAGCTGAAGGATATGATCTCAAGTGTTCCAGGGGTAGTCAAGCCTATCCCGGAGATTGCAGATGGAAGCCATAAGGTATCTCGTTTTGCACCACCAATTTGTGATGCAGAGGTACCCAAAAGGTTCCATATCCCTACTATGAAACTGTATGATGGTACAACGGATCCTGAGGAGCGCATAGCACAATACAGGGAGAGGATGGAGATCAATCCAATCCCAGAAAAGTTAAAGGAAGCATGCCTATGTAAAGGATTTGGATCCACCCTTACTGGATCAACTCTTAAATGGCCGCTAAGTCTTCCCCCTTACTCTATCACTTCATTTGCTAATTTAGTTAATTTGTTCAATAATCAATTCTCTTGTAGTAGAAAATTTGAAAGATTAACTAGTGATTTATATAGGGTAACTCAAAGTCATAATGAATCATTAAGGGATTATATAACTAAATTCAGTAAAGAATCCTTGGACATTCCCAACTTGGATATGGCCACGGCTGTAGAGGCCTTCAAAATGGGATTGCTTAAGGATTCATTGTTCTATGATGATCTTGTTATGACACCGTGCAGGAACCTAGATGAAGTAAGAACTCGGGCACTCAGGTTCATCCGGCTAGAGGATGACAAGAGGATCCAGGAGAGGCAAGTAGGATCCTCAAAACAGGAAAAACAAGGATCCTCTTTCAAGAACAATAAGTTCAAATCCTACCATAGAAATGACAACCAGAACGTGCATGCTGTTGACCAAGAAGAGGATGATGAGGATTATCCTCCGATTTCTGAATATTGTTTTTCTGTTGACAATCATGAACTAATCCTTGCAATGCAGAATCTAGGAGAAAAAGCCAGATGGCCCAGAAAGAATGACAAACCATCCGGGACTAAAGACAAGTCAAAGTGGTGTGCATACCACGAGGATTTCGGGCATCTAACTGAAGAATGCATCGCATTAAGAAAAGAAATTGGATATCTGCTAAGCAAGGGACATTTGAAAGAATTGTTGGGAAGAAAAAAGCAAAGGACTCAGGATCCTGAAAGGATCCCTGAAAAGGCTCCAGCCCTTCCGGCGAATGCACAAGTGATCAACTTTATTTCCGGAGGATCAGATATTTGTGGTACATCCTTCTCAGCAGCCAAAAGGCATGCAAAGGAAGCAAAAATGGATAATGGAGAAAGACCTATTCGAACATCAAGTGTCTCGGAAGGAAAGACGATAACGTTTGATGAGGATGATCGCATTAACATCCAGGATCCTCATCATGATAGTTTAGTTATTACTCTCTTTATTTCTAACCATTTTGTCCGCAGGATCCTTATCGACGGAGGAAGCTCAGTAAACATTATCCAGCTCGATGTTCTAAAGAAAATGGGTATCCCAGAATCAGACATCACACCAAGATCCTCCGTGCTTGTGGGATTCAGTGGAGAAACGAAGAAAACTCTGGGGGACATTAAACTCCCAATCTACGTGGAAGGATTACATAATTATCAAAAATTTTGTGTCATTGACTGTTTATCTTGTTGTAATGTTATCCTTGGCAGGCCCTGGATACATGATATGAAAGCAGTCCCATCTACCTACCATCAATGTGTGAAACTCCCTAGCCCATGGGGGATAATCAAGATCGACAGTGACCAGCAAGAGGCTAAGGATTGCTATACCTCATCCATGAAACCAACCTCGAAGCCAAGGGAGCAATAGCAATTACAGTATCCTCCAAGGAGTGTCTTGGAGGCAAGGGAACAGGATGTGGACGAAATCCTTTTGGATCCTAGTGATCCTGAATCAAAAATCTATATCGGATCAGGGATCCTTGGAGAGTTGAAAGAAGACATAATATCCTTCCTCAAAAGAAGAAAATCTACCTTTGCATGGAAACATGAAGATATGACAGGTATATCTAAGGATATTATCACTCATAAACTTGGCATTGACAGGTCTATCAAACCAATCCATTAAAAAAGGAGGAAGTTTGCACCAGAAAGGAATGCCATTATCCAAGAAGAAGTAGAGAGACTACTTCGAGCAGGTATGATCAGAGAGGTAAAATATCCAAAATGGTTAGCCAATGTGGTTGTTGTCCAAAAGAAAAACGGAAAGTGGAGGGCATGTGTCGATTTCACTGATCTGAATAAGGCATGTCCCAAGGATCCTTTCCCATTACCCCACATTGACTCCATGGTGGATGCAACGGCGGGGCATGAACTGTTAACCTTTATGGATGCATCATCGGATTCCAACAAATTCAGATGGAGCCATCTGACCAAGAGGATACGGCCTTTATGACCCCAACCGGTTTATATTGCTATATTGCCATGCCTTTTGGACTAAGAAATGCAGGTGCAACATATCAAAGGCTGGTGAATATGATGTTCAAAGACCAAATTGGACAGACTATGGAAGTGTACATAGACGACATGGTAGTAAAATCAAAGAAAGCTGAGGATCACCTAAGGGACTTGGAGGAAGCATTTGATATCCTTGATAATTATAACATGAAGCTTAATCCTTCGAAATGTCACTTTGGTGTTAAAGCAGGTAAATTTCTAGGATATATGGTAACTCAGAGGGGCATTGAAGCAAGCCCAGAACAAATTAAAGCATTGGTGAATATCAAATCCCCTGCCAATGCTAAGGATGTGCAAAGGCTAACAGGCAGGATAGCAGCTTTAAACAGGTTCATATCAAAATCCTCAGAAAGATGTAAAGAATTTTATGATATCCTAAGGAAAAACAAGAAATTTGAATGGGCTGAAAAGCATGAGAATGCTTTACAAGCCCTTAAAGAATATATGTCCTCAGCACCAACATTAATGAAACCCGGAAAAGGAGATGTGTTATCCTTATACCTAGCGGTATCCTCAACCGCTGTAAGTGCTGTCCTTGTTAAGGATCACGAAGGTACACAACATCCTATTTACTATGTAAGTAAGAGTTTACTTGATGCAGAATCCAGGTACTCACACCTTGAGAAACTTATTCTCGCATTAATTATGGCATCAACTAAGTTAAGACATTATTTTGAAACCCACACTATTGTTGTTAGAACTAATTTTCCAATCAAGAATGTCCTCAGGAAACCAGAGATGTCCGGAAGAATGGCTAAGTGGGCAGTAAAGCTTAGTGCCCATGATATAAGATATGAGCCTAGAACAGCCATCAAATCCCAAGCACTAGCTGACTTTGTGGCTGATTTCAGTAGTGATCTACAAAAGGAAGCAGAATTGGAAGTCCAGCAGCTGGATGAGACCAAGGATCCTTGGATACTACACACTGATGGATCCTCAAATGTCAAGGGCACAGGGCTCGGGATACTACTAAAATCGCCACAGGGGGACATAATACCCGACTCCATAGCCTGTGAGTTCCAAGCAACTAACAATGAGGCTGAATATGAAGCCTTAATTGCTGGCTTGCAAATTGCTAAGGATATGGGGGTGAAATATCTTAAAGTATATGTAGACTCATTATTGATCACCAATCACTTTAATGGATCCTATGCTGTTAAAGGAGAAAAACTAACCAAATATTTAGAGATAGTCAAGGAATTGGCACTCTCTTTTGTCTCTTTCAGCTTAACACAGATACCAAGGGAGGAAAACACAGAAGCTGATGCATTGGCCAACCTAGGATCATCCTTGAAGATCCCAGAGGATATAAGTGTCCCCATCATCCATATCCTAGCTCCTGCTATTGAAAATCAGGTGGCCATGGAAATAGAAGAGGATACTGCAGTGATCCCTAGTGAAGAAGCTCAATCTTATTCAGGATCATGGATCTCACCAGTCATGAGATACTTGCAACATGGGGAGATCCTATGGGAGAAAATCCTAAAGCTTTCAGGATTAAGGTATCTCAATTCACAATCTTAAATAATATGCTATATAAACGATCTCTTGCAGGACCGTATTTAAGATGTATCGAGGATCCTGAAATTCAAGAAGTATTGAGAGACTTCCATGAAGGAGATTGTGGAAACCACACTGGGGGCAGGGCATTGTTCTCAAGGATCCTTAGAACAGGATACTACTGGCCAACTATGAAACGGGATGCTGTAGAATATGCTAAGAAGTGTGATCCTTGTCAAAGACACAGCAATATCCTTCATCAGCCAGCTGAATTTTTGCTTCCAATACCATCCTCTTGGCCATTCATGAGATGGGGGATGGATATAGTTGGCAAGCTCCCTAAAGCACCTGGTGGAAAAGTATTTATGCTTGCCATGACCGACTACTTCTCCAAGTGGATAGAAGCTGAAGCTTTTGCTCTAGTCAGAGAAAAGGAAGTTATATCCTTTATTAAGTTATACTTACAGTGATTAAGTTATTATATTTTATAAATAACTACTGGTATGGGAGGTATTATACATTATTTGATTCTCGTTACTATTACCCAGGAAGTTAGCATGACCACAATTATAACTAATATTATTCTTAACATTAAATTATTATGTATAAATTTAAATGATGCATACCATAATAAAATAGTCAAGTATAATACTTTTAGTCAGGTTACTATACCCTGATATTACAATTAGTGAATTAACATATTTTGATAAGTTATAATAATTGATATGAAATGTCATTATTCTGGATTGCATGATTTTGTGCTATAGATAATATATATTGACAAAGTAATGTTATGAGACATCATTATGTCCAAAGTCACTATATGAGAGAATGATCAGCAATGATATGTCCAAAGACACTAGTTGAAAGAATGATCAACAGTGTTATAATTAGAATCACTAGTTGAAAGAATGATCAACAGTGATAATGTCCAGGAACACTAGTTGAAAGAATGATCAACAGTGTTATGAACAGTGATATGACCCAGTCATAGGAATCGCCTAATGACAGATAAATTGAATAACAGTAAAGTATAGTTAATTGATTAATTCACTATTGGATGAAAGTAAACCAATGAGTGATATTATTGCTGTTATATTGGATTTGCCATTATGTGACAAAATACTGATTGAGTAAGGTAAATGCAAATAAATATAAAACCTTAATACTGTAAGGTATAACAATATATTTTATAAAAATGGAATGATCTCACTCAGCATTTCCCGCTGACAAAACCTTTTTCAAACATGTTTCAGGTAATTATCATAAGGCTGGATACGGCACTAAAAGGCATCAAGAAATGGCTTATTAAAGAAATATTGTTTTATAAAATAAAACTTATCTTTTTAAAATAGGGATTTATCCCATCTATTTAAATCAAATCCGGTGTTTTCTAAACTCTGATATTTTTCCTAACTCACGGTCCTGATGAAAATTCCGCTGCAATGTTTTTCAAAAATAATCACCGGTACCACGGGACTGCTCACGGCACCCGATTCCGTCCAGGGTGGGTCGGGGGAAGTGACAGAAGGTGGTATCAGAGCTAAGCCACTACTTTGATCCTATAAGTGTTGTGATAATAATATTTAAACTTAAATAAAAGAGTTAGGAGATTGCTATTAACTGGTAGCACATCTGATAATATTCAAAGGTTGAGTAAGAAAAGATGCCTTAGTATAAGTTAAGCCACTTGTTTAAGCTAATTAGGTGTTCTTTAATACCTAAACAATAAAGTTAGAAAATTAATACAAATTAACTTATGTGTTATACATGAATATGTATATGTCAATATGCACATATAATATCCTGGAGGTATTATTTTGTTTTAATTATTTTGTGATATTAATAAGTGAAAATATTTGCAATCCAGATGTCGAATGAAGTATCACATAATCCAGAAGTTCATGCTAATAATGAAAATCCTTTGGATAAAAATGCTATAGAAAATCTAATAGCTCAAGGAATAGCTAATGCTTTACCTTTAATAATTAAAGCTGTTAAAAATCCCATAGAACCCACCAAAGCTATGAGCAGTAAGCATACCCATGACGATAGTTTTAACCATAGTGTCAATAGTGATAATAATGATATTATCAAAACCCCATTTCCTAAGAAGAAGAAGGCGATGACTCTCGGGTGTACCTACAAAGAATTTCTAGCCTGTAAACCAACCGAGTTCGCGGGCAGTGAAGGTGCCACGGCTGCTCTACGATGGTTGGAAAAGACGGAAGCTGTTCTTACAATCAGCAAATGTGCCAAAGAAGATAAGGTGATGTATGCATCTAACCTCTTTAAGGAAGAAGCCTTAGAATGGTGGAATACAATTCTTCAGGCAAAAGGAAGTGACATGGCTTATACCATGAACTGGGACAAATTCAAGGAAGTAGTGGAAAGAAAATTTTGTCCTCCTTATGAAAAGGAACGAATAACTAACAAGTTCCTAAATCATAAAATGATAGATGTGAATTGTCGTGAATATACGACAACATTTTTCGAATATGCAAGAATGGTACCAACTCTGGCTTCGCCAGAACCCGTACTAATTTCTCGTTATATTTGGGGATTAGTTAGCGAAATCCGAGACATAGTCAAGGCCGTTAGACCACAGACTATTGAGGAAGCAGTTGAACTAGCTAACATGCTGACAGATGGACTAATCCGCACAAGAGAAGAAAACAAAAAGAAAGAATTAGCCCAGAAAATTTCCCAAGAACTCAAGAAGAAAGAAACTGAACCGTCATTGGAGCAACCTATCTGCAGAAATAGTAACAAAACGCATTCAGGACGATGTCGTTTTAGGAACACACCCTACTGTGACTTCTGTAAGTTGACCGGACACACAGAGGAAGAGTGCAGAAGGAAAACTAACATCTGTTACAATTGCGGGGAAACCGGACACATCAAACCGTATTGCCCAAAACTAATCAAAGCGTCTGACAACAAGGCTAGAACAACAAACGGAGCTAAGAAGAACGCGCTAGCATACACACTTACTACACAAGAAGTAGAGATGATTCCAGACGTAGTCACTGATATATATCTAAGTTAAATTATTATTTGACCCTAGTACAAATAAAAGTTCACAAATAAATACATTCCGTCAAATATTTCCTCTATTTCAGATCCATACCAAACTTGTTTGGTTTTCACTTTCGTTGAATCATTTATTTGGTCACGATCACCTTGTGGTGACGTTTTCACAAATTTGAAGCTTGTGCTAATCTCGTTGCACCTCTTACATACGGGTTTAATTATTCATTCATGTTGAATCACTTTGATTTATTCTATCAAAACAATCTTAACACAATCGTGTGCAAAGATAATGATACACAAATTCATTTCATATTTCCGTGTATCTATCGAGCGCTTCGCAATCTTTATTGCTTTATCATCTTTGATCATTTCAATTTCAATCCAAAATCCTAATGTATTTATTTGAAACATTCGGATTTACTTCATTTGATTTACATCATGGTGAAACTCGTTTCATTCACCACTACTATGACACCTTGTGGCGTCATAATAAATTTATAGCTTGAACTATTTTCAATTTCACTCCTAATATACGAATTTTAATTTTTGGTTCATATTCTTAACAATCTTAATACAACTATGTATTAAGATAAAAGTACACAAATTCGTATCATATTCCGGTGTACTTCTTAAACGTTTCTTCTATCATCGAAAATTTTATAATATTTCATTTTGTCTTTTCATCATCAATTGAAACTCCTATTTGAAATGAATATTCAAGTTTTCTTCATTTAAACTTTCAGTTGATTATACGGTGAAATTGTTCGAGCACCGTAATTATTGAAATTATTCCAATCATTACGACACCTTGCGGAGTCGTTACAAACTTGTAGCTTGGGCTAATCCTAATCATACGAACCATTCAAAACCACGTATGTCTTTCGTTTGACTCATCATATGAAAGTAATCTTGATATAATTGTGTATTAAGACAATGATACACTAAACTCTATTGTATTCCAGTGTATCCTTGCAATGTCAATACACTAATTTTTCTCTTGATATGATTCGATAAATAACAATGATCTTCGTGCTATTATTCTGACCTTATTGATTCTGAGTTTTCCTCAGTTGCCAATCAAAGTAAGTTTTCTTTTGACCATGAATTTTATTCTAAAAAGTCATTTCACTAACTGTAAACAGATATCTATTTGATCATATATCTGTTGACTTGAACCTAGTCCCATTCGAAACTATATCATTTCATCTCATTCAGTGGTCATCGATTTCTTGAACTATTTCAGTTGAACTTTTTAAAACCCTACTGATACAACTAGTATTCACAAAATTTGACTCTGTGTCATTTACCTTAAAAGAATCCAGTTTCATTGACTAAATTATGACATAAATCTAACAGAAATATCATAACCCAAATCTCGAGGACGAGATTTTTATTAAGGTGGGGAGGATGTAACAACTGTCACTAAAATCCATAATTAGGATGGTAATTAGCTATTAAGGAAACCCTAATTAAGAAACCCAAGTAATTCTGCACTAACCCTAAAATTTCCAGAACAATTAGAATCAGGATCAGGGCCCCTAAAACTCAGGGGGGGATAAACCCTAGCCAACGATTATCTTAATAACTATCTGTCAAAATCGAATTTTAAGAAACTGTCGACTCATCCAGCCTACATGCACGAAGGGCTACCCTATAAAGTAGGGTGACCCCTCGCGTAGCGCGACGCCCATGGGGGTACCCCTCGCGCTACGCGACGGGGGTCAAATTTCGTATGTAAATAGGGGTGTCTGGGACTTGAATTTGAGAGTTGAAACGATGTAAAACGTCAAAATACACGCTGAGTTATCAGCTATATACTACACAAACACACACAGATCTCGAATCACTGCCGCAATCAGGGTAATAACTCGATCGCTATTACGATTCAAAGTCCGATCGATTATAACTATCCAACGATAGTCCAGGTGCTGCTCAATTGAGCTTGTACTTTGATTATTCGTCGTGATTTCGACTTGAATATTAGAGTGCTGTTCGAATTCGGACTATGCTCTGTTATTCGTTGTGAATCCGATTGAATTATCGAGTATTGCACTGATTAATCGTTGTGAAGGTTTAATCTCGTGAATTGTCGTAATTACTATATTAGTTACAACCCCGTTTGTGTGAATTAGGCTAATCAGTAGACTAGACTCTGCCCAAATTGAATCAGCAATATATCAAGGATATCTGTAGACTAAACTTTGCCCGTAGAAATCTGCAATGTGAGTTCATTTCTCTTTTCTCACCGTTTGTGAGTCCATACTCTTTTATCACAGTTTTATCACTTTTTGTGAAACAATTATATTACAAAATGCTTTCTAAAATCCTAAACGGTTACCAGTTATACTTACAGTGATTAAGTTATTATATTTTATAAATAACTACTGGTATGGGAGGTATTATACATTATTTGATTCTCGTTACTATTACCCAGGAAGTTAGCATAACCACAATTATAACTAATATTATTCTTAACATTAAATTATTATGTATAAATTTAAATGATGCATACCATAATAAAATAGTCAAGTATAATACTTTTAGTCAGGTTACTATACCCTGATATTACAATTAGTGAATTAACATATTTTGATAAGTTATAATAATTGATATGAAATGTCATTATTCTGGATTGCATGATTTTGTGCTATAGATAATATATATTGACAAAGTAATGTTATGAGACATCATTCTGTCCAAAGTCACTATATGAGAGAATGATCAGCAATGATATGTCCAAAGACACTAGTTGAAAGAATGATCAACAGTGTTATAATTAGAATCACTAGTTGAAAGAATGATCAACAGTGATAATGTCCAGGAACACTAGTTGAAAGAATGATCAACAGTGTTATGAACAGTGATATGACCCAGTCATAGGAATCGCCTAATGACAGATAAATTGAATAACAGTAAAGTATAGTTAATTGATTAATTCACTATTGGATGAAAGTAAACCAATGAGTGATATTATTGCTGTTATATTGGAATTGCCATTATGTGACAAAATACTGATTGAGTAAGGTAAATGCAAATAAATATAAAACCTTAATACTATAAGTTATAACAATATATTTTATAAAAATGGAATGATCTCACTCAGCATTTCCCGCTGACAAAAGCTTTTTCAAACATGTTTCAGGTAATTATCATAAGGCTGGATACGGCACTAAAAGGCATCAATAAATGGCTTATTAAAGAAATATTGTTTTATAAAATAAAACTTATCTTTTTAAAATAGGGATTTATCCCATCTATTTAAATCAAATCCGGTGTTTTCTAAACTCTGATTTTTTTCCTAACTCACGGTCCTGATGAAAATTCCGCTGCAATGTTTTTCAAAAATAATCACCGGTACCACGGGACTGCTCACGGCACCCGATTCCGTCCAGGGTGGGTCGGGGGTCGTGACAGTAGCGCATGATGATCCTGGTATAATTCACGTCTTTGGGACCAGTACCCACTTTCGGGGCTGACAACCTCATCGTACTGGCTATACCCAGGATCCTACGTATAATGGTAGACGTACCATACATCCGTTCCTAAGGTTTCTAACGTTTTCACGTTAGCTAAGGTTTTGGCATTTTCATGTCACTAAGATTGGATAGTCGCCAGTAAGGGCCATACTCCAGTTTACATACGATCCTTGGGCTTGTCCCCAGTTATCCTTCGGGCTCGTCCCCAGTGATCCTTTGGGCTTGTCCCCAGTCATCCTTTGGGATCATCCCCAGTTATCCTTTGGGCTTGTCCCCGGTTACTAACTTATCTTTTATATTGGCTTAGTCCCAAGTTATATTCCATTTTTCAGGTTTTTGAAGTTAAACAAATAAGGATCCTTAATCCTTATTATCCATTAAAATCTCATCTACGGTTATCTTGATTAAAGGTTAGGATCCTAACTTGGATCCTCAGGTATGATCCTTGACTATTTCGATTATACTCACTATTCTGAACAACCCTTACACTTTGACAACTAAACCTATGATCCTTGAAATAAATTGCTTTGAAAATTTCCAATGATAGGATAATTGATCTAGGATCATATCCTAAATTTATTAAACGTGATTTGCTCAACTTCTGTTATTCTAACAAATATATTTCTAAAATAATTTGACAACAAAAGGATAAATAAAGGATAACGAAACAAGGTAAGCCAGAAAGATTAAAGTTATTTTATTAACAAATGATCTTAAACCCTTTCAAAAAAGTTGTCAAAATTGCCAACCCACGTTTCTACCAGCAAAACGTGGCCCGTCCACATGGGTTGGCAAAGGGTGTCCATTGTTTATGCGGTCATAGCAGGTGCAGGTAATTAAAAGCGGCAGGATCACAAAGGCTTCATCCCCCAAACAGAGGATCCCTCCACCATTTGCGATCCTACCTATTGTCCAATGGATCCATGATCCTTAACCCTAAAAACTATTGTTTAAGTACAGACCATCATTGTTTCAAATCATCAACAACCACAAAAACCACTACCAAATTTTAAAAAATTGGGCTCCGGCTATGTCTAGAAATTTCCATCATTGCCCAATCCTGCAGCTCAAACCTTCGCTGCATCATCACCACCAGCTCCACTTGCTTCCCCCTGATCCTTGCCAGCATCACCACCTTCAAGCATAGGGATCTCCTCGGCCTCATCATCATCCTCCAACTCTGCCAGCCTTGCCTTCCAGCCT
This sequence comes from Helianthus annuus, assembly GCF_002127325.2. Classification (NCBI taxonomy): domain Eukaryota; kingdom Viridiplantae; phylum Streptophyta; class Magnoliopsida; order Asterales; family Asteraceae; genus Helianthus; species Helianthus annuus. The sequence continues at coordinate 52,745,478 of NC_035448.2, read as the reverse complement.
TCCACGTCCCATGTGCCTTTGTCGAAGGAAGGATCCTGAGCCTCCGCAGCCATCTGCAGCTGGATCTTATACATGGTTATCGCAGCAGAGACCTTGGCATCCTGGGTAATGTCATGCTTCTCATAATCAAAATTGATCAGCATCCTAGCAGCTTTATCCTTGGTGGCCCGGAGCTCCTTCTCAAGATCAGCAATCTTGAGATCCTTCAGCACACCCATCTGTTGGAGGTCGGCAATTTGGCGGTTTTGATCCTCAACGTGGCCAATATATGTTTCTATTTCAGCGAATTTCTGCAAGAAGGGAAAAGGGTAAGTTCAGGATCAGGTGATCTTCAAACAAGCAGGATATACGAGCAGGAGCAGTGATCCTTACTTCGTTAACGTGATCAAGAAACTGTTGGCGGAGCAGGGGAAATCCTTGAAGATCCTCAGAGGCCTTCCTCTTCTTTCCTTTACCCCTAATAGGTGCTTTAGGGGCTGAAGCAGAGGGACTAGCAGCAGGGGTCTTCTTCCTTGTAGACTTGACATTGGCAAGCACGTCAATACCAAATTTGGAGGCAGACTTGACAGATTTCCCAGCGCCTACACCATCAAAATAAGATAAGTACTTTAACTAATTTAAAAATCCTACATAGAACTACTTTTTAATGAGGATACTTACTTGACATTGTGGCAGATGCGGAGGATACTTCCTGTGAATCTGGAATGGTAACTTGAAAACTTCTGGTCTCAGGATCAAGCTTTTTGAAGGCTAGAACTCTCTCTCTTGCAGCAGGAGTTAACTTGAGATGAGCAACAGATATGGCTGCACAAAAAACAGAGTATTAGTGATCCTCATCATGAGGAACAAGTCTGATGGTGATCCTTCCAGGATCCTCTATCCTACCATGAGTAGCCCACTCCTTGGGCAGATCCTCCCCATAAGGGATGGTATCCCTCCTAACAAAGAAGAATCGTCGCTTCCAATTCGTATCATTTTTGGTAACCTTAAGAACAGGGTGATCCTCCCCAGCTTTTCGTTTCAACAAATATCGACAGGATCCAAACGTTGTGAGATCATACATCTCAGCCAGCTCCGCCATTCCCAAATCAATCCCTTCTTGCTCAATGATCCTTTCCAGGGTATACAATACCCTCCAGATCATCGGCATGGCTTGAATATAAGACATGCCAGTCAGGGAAAAGAAAGATTGGGTGAAAGTTGGAAAAGGATACGAATATCCTATGGGGAACGGAGTTACAGGAAAAGCCACCCATGTGTCGGAAACAAAATCGCTTAAAGCAGTAGGAGTGAAAGACTTGAAGATAGCAGCCGCCGGAAAACAGTGACGGATCCTATCGATGTGAGCATCGGTGAAGCAGCACCTCTCGGTGGGAGAATCTTTAACGATCCCTTGACCTTTCAAAGGGCTATTCTTCTTGTGATCCTTGTGAGGAGAATTCCGAAGCAACATATTCGCAGAAGAATTGGAAGAAAAAGAAAAACAGAGAAAGAGAAGGAAAGAAGAGAGGAAGAATACCTGATTGATCTTTTGGACGAGATTATAAAGGGAGTAACTCTTGAATTTAAATGCAAATTGATCCTAACTCTATCTCCTATTTATAATGATGATCTGCAGGATTGTCAGGGTTGCAACGGCTAGTCCGAGTATAACGGCTAGTTATCCGAGTCGTTCGTTGCAGATAAGATCAAAGCAAAATATAACTCATTTATTTACAATATCACTCCTTATATTTTGGGGGCAATTGTTAGGGCTGGATTTTTATAATACATGATCCTTACATGTGATCCTAACCAGTGATCCTTGTTTCTTTGGCAGATAGTGATCCTCAGCAGAGTTCCAGGATCAGGATCACGGACCATTATAGGATCCTCATGCTAACAGTTGCTTTCATTGAACTTAATGTCATTTTGCAGGAATATCTAGCAGGATCCGTTCTTAGCATCACAATCAAGGGACGCGTCCTTACAACTTTGGCATATGCTTAATCAGAGATGAACGTTGTGAAGGATATGGAAACTTGGCATGATTTAAGGGCGATAATTTAGGCTAGATTTACTTTTATTTCTAAAGGGGTAATGAGCTGATTATTAGTCTTTTTACCTAAAATAGGCCACCTACACTTGTATATATAACACTCTTCCCCGTCCGGAAGACACACAACACAATTCTCACACGCTTAGACACACATTACGATAGTAATCCTTGTACTCAGCTCATTATCATCCGAAGTTGTAACCATATTTTGATATATTGAAGTTGGTGATCGGTAGTTGCCATCACCCGAGGTTTTTTATGCCGGAGATCATACATTGATCAAGGGCTTTTTCCTCGTATAAATCATTGTGTCTTTGCATATTTCATACTGAAGTGATCCTTTACTTTTTCAATAAACCAAGCATCATTCCCCATTTACTTAGAGTTTGGTTGCATTATCCTTGTGTGATTTTTGACCAAAACACAACATATCAAAGGCTGGTGAATATGATGTTCAAAGATCAAATAGGACAAACTATGGAAGTATACATAGATGATATGGTAGTCAAGTCAAAGAAAGCTGAGGATCACCTAAGGGACTTGGAGGAAGCATTTGATATCCTTGATAATTATAACATGAAGCTTAATCCTTCAAAATGCCACTTTGGTGTTAAAGCAGGTAAATTTCTAGGATATATGGTAACTCAGAGGGGCATCGAAGCAAGCCCGGAGCAAATTAAAGCACTAGTGAATATCAAGTCCCCTGCCAATGCTAAGGATGTGCAAAGGCTAACAGGCAGGATAGCAGCTCTAAACAGGTTCATATCAAAATCCTCAGAAAGATGTAAAGAATTTTACGATATCTTAAGGAAAAACAAGAAGTTTGAATGGACTGAAAAACACGAGAATGCTTTACAAGCCCTTAAAGAATATATGTCCTCAGCACCAGCATTAATGAAACCCGGAAAAGGAGATGTGTTATCCTTATACCTGGCGGTATCCTCAACCGCTGTAAGTGCTGTCCTTGTTAAGGATCACGAAGGTACACAACATCCTATTTACTATGTAAGTAAGAGTTTACTTGATGCAGAATCCAGGTACTCACACCTTGAGAAACTTATTCTCGCATTAATTATGGCATCAACTAAGTTAAGACATTATTTTGAAACCCACACTATTGTTGTTAGAACTAATTTTCCAATCAAGAATGTCCTCAGGAAACCAGAGATGTCCGGAAGAATGGCTAAGTGGGCAGTAAAGCTTAGTGCCCATGATATAAGATATGAGCCTAGAACAGCCATTAAATCCCAAGCACTAGCTGACTTTGTGGCTGATTTCAGTAGTGATCTACAAAAGGAAGCAGAATTGGAAGTCCAGCAGCTGGATGAGACCAAGGATCCTTGGATACTACACACTGATGGATCCTCAAATGTCAAGGGCACAGGGCTCGGGATACTACTAAAATCGCCACAGGGGGACATAATACCCCACTCCATAGCCTGTGAGTTCCAAGCAACCTACAATGAGGCTGAATATGAAGCCTTAATTGCTGGTTTACAAATTGCAAAGGATATGGGGATCAGATACCTTAAAGTATACGTAGACTCATTACTAATCACTAATCACTTTAATGGATCCTATGCTGTTAAAGGAGAAAAACTAACCAAATATTTAGAGATAGTCAAAGAATTGGCACTCTCTTTTGTTTCCTTCAGTTTAACACAGGTACCAAGGGAGGAAAATACAGAAGCTGATGCATTGGCCAATCTAGGATCATCCTTGAAGATCCCAGAGGATATAAGTATCCCCATCATCCATATCCTAGCTCCTGCTATTGAAAATCAGGTGGCCATGGAAATAGAAGAGGATACTGCAATGATCCCTAGTGAAGAAACTCAATCTTATTCAGGATCATGGATCTCACCAATCATGAGATACTTACAACACGGGGAGATTCCTATGGGAGAAAATCCTAGAGCTTTCAGGATTAAGGTATCTCAATTCACAATCTTAAATAATGTATTATATAAACGATCTCTTGCAGGACCATATTTAAGATGTATCGAGGATCCTGAAATTCAAGAAGTGTTGAGAGACTTCCATGAAGGAGATTGTGGAAACCATACTGGGGGCAGGGCATTGTTCTCAAGGATCCTTAGAACAGGATACTACTGGCCAACTATGAAAAAGGGATGCTGTAGAATATGCTAAGAAATGTGATCCTTGTCAAAGACACAGCAATATCCTTCATCAGCCAGCTGAATTTTTGCATCCAATACCATCCTCTTGGCCATTCATGAGATGGGGGATGGATATAGTTGGCAAGCTCCCTAAAGCACCTGGTGGAAAAGTATTTATGCTTGCCATGACCGACTACTTCTCCAAGTGGATAGAAGCTGAAGCTTTTGCTCAAGTCAGAGAAAAGGAAGTTATATCCTTTACTAAGAGAAACATTATAACCAGATTTGGCATTCCCTCTGAAATTATATGTGATAATGGTTCCCAATTCATTGGGAGCAGAACCACTAACTTTTGTGACAGTTGGGGAATTAAGATGATAACGTCAACACCAGTCCATCCACAAGCCAATGGTCAAGCAGAATCATCCAACAAGATCATCATCAACAACCTGAAGAAGAAATTAGGATCCAAGAAGGGGAAATGGGCAAAGGAATTGCCTTATGTGCTGTGGGCTGATAGGACAACTCCCAAGAATGCCACTGGTCAAACACCCTTCTCTTTAGTATTTGGGGCAGAAGCAGTGATCCCAACAGAAATGGTGATTCCAACTGCTAGAACAAGTACTCATGATCCTGAAGAGAATGCTGCAAACCTAGCTCAAGACTTGGATACTATTGAGGAAATCAGGGATCTGGCGAGGATAAGGATGGCAAGCTACCAACAAAGAATGGCTGAAATGTCAGGATAAGGAAGTTCCAAGTCGGGGATATGGTGTTGAGAAAAGCATTCCAAAACACCATCAATCCTGCTGACAGAAAATTGGCACCAAAATGGGAAGGCCCTTACTTGATTGAAGCCGAAGCAGGAAAGGGGGCATACAGATTGCTAACCATGGAAGGAAATTTGTTACCAAGAGCCTGGAATGCTATTCACTTAAAGAAGTATTTCATGTGAACAGGATCCTTCAAGCATATGATCCTTACATCGGAAGCATCCTCGAAGGATCCCGGCGACATCAGTGATCCTTTACTCTGGTAAAGTCCTTATCTCAAAACTTTTCCATTTTCTTATTTTTACCTAAGGATAAGGATCACGTATCCTTCATCCTTCTCTCACGAGAATTTGAGTTCTGATAGTCCAGGTATCCTCAGCATATTATCGATAGTCTTCAAAAGCATCTTAGATCCTTGGGTTCAACCCCAGTTATCCTTGGGCTTGTCCCCAGTTTTCGCCTGTAGCGCACGATGATCCTGGTATAGTTCACGTCTTTGGGACCAGTACCCACTTTAGGGGCTGACAACCTCATCGTACTGGCTATATCTAGGATCCTACGTAAAATGGTAGACGTACCATACATCCGTTCCTAAGGTTTCTAACGTTTTCACGTTAGCTAAGGTTTTGACATTTTCATGTCACCAAGTTTGGATAGTCGCCAGTAAGGGCCATACTCCAGTTTACATACGATCCTTGGGCTTGTCCCCAGTTATCCTTTGGGCTTGTCCCCAGTGATCCTTTGGGCTTGTCCCCAGTTATCCTTTGGGCTTGTCCCCAGTGATCCTTTGGGCTTGTTCCCAGTTATCCTTTCGGCTTGTCCCCAGTGATCCTTTGGGCTTGTCCCCAGTTATCCTTTGGGCATGTCCCCAGCTATTAATTTATCTTTTACATTGGCTTAGTCCCAAGTTATGTTCCATTTTTCAGGTTTTCGAAGTTAAACAAATAAGGATCCTTAATCCTTATTATCCGTTAAAATTTCACTTATGGTTATCTTGATTAAAGGTTAGGATCCTAACTTGGATTCTCAGGTATGATCCTTGACTATTTTGATTATACTCACTATTCTGAACAACCCTTACACTATGACAACTAAGCCTATGATCCTTGAAATAAGCTACCCTGAAAATTTTCAATGATAGGATATTTGATCTAGGATCATATCCTAAATTTCTTAAACATGATTTGCTCAGCTTTTGTCACTTTGACAAATATGTTTCTAAAATAATTGGACAACAAGAGGATAAATAAAGGATAACGAAACAAGGTAAGCCAGAAAGATTAAAGTTATTTTATTAACAAAGGATCTTAAACCCTTTCAAAAAAGTTGTCAAAATTGCCAACCCACGTCTCTACCAGCAAAACGTGGCCCGTCCACATGGGTTGGCAAAGGGTGTCCATTGTCTATGCGGTCATAGCAGGTGCAGGAAATTAAAAGCGGCTGGATCACAAAGGCTTCATCCCCCAAACAGAGGATCCCTCCACCATTTGCGATCCTACCTATTGTTCAAAGGATCCATGATCCTTAACCCTAAAAACTATTGTTTAAGTTACAGACCATAAATTGTTTCAAAACATCAACAACCACAAAAACCACTACCAAACTTAAAAAATTGGGCTCCGGCCTAGTCTCGAAATATCCATCATCGCCCAATCCTGCAGCTCAAACCTTTGCTGCTCCATCACCACCGGCTCCACTAGCCTCTCCACCCTGATCCTTGCCAGCCTCACCACCTTCCAGCATTGGGATCTCCTCAGCTTCGTCCTCATCCTCCAGCTCTGCTAATCTTGCCTTCCAACCTTCCACGTCCCATGAGCTTTTATCAAAGGCAGGATCCTGAGCCTCCGCAGCCATCTGCAGTTGTATCTTATACATAGCTATTGCGGCAGAGACCTTGGCATCCTGGGTGATCTCCTGCTTCTCACCATCCATGTTGACCAGCATTTGAGCAGCTTCATCCTTTGTAGCCCGGAGTTCCTTCTCAAGATCAGCTATCTTGAGATCCTTCAACACGCCCATTTGTTGGAGGTCGGCGATTTGGCGATCCTGATCCTCGACGTGGCCAAGGTAGGTTTCTATTTCAGCAAGTTTCTGCAGAAAGGGAAAAAGGTAAGTTCAGGACCAGGTGATCCTCAAAGAAGCAGGATATACAGGCAGGATATTCAAGCAGGATATTCAAGTAGGATAACCAACAGGGGCAATGATCCTTACTTCATTAACATAATCAAGAAACTGCTGGCGGAGCAGGGGAAATCCTTGAAGATCCTCAGAAGCCTTTCTCTTCTTTCCCTTACCCCTAATAGGAGCTTTAGGGGCTGAAGCAGAGGGACTAGCAGCAGGGGTCTTCTTCCTTGAAGACTTGACATTGGCGAGATCATCAATACCAAACTTGGAGGCGGACTTGACAGATTTCCCAGCGCCTACACAATCAAAACAAGATAAGTACCCTAACTAATTTAAAATCTTACATAGAACTGCTTTTTAAATAAAGATACTTACTTGACATTGTGGCAGATGTGGAGGATACTTCCTGTGAATCCTGGGTGGCAACTTGAAAACTTCTGATTTCAGGATCAAGCTTTCTGAAGGCTAGAACTCTCTCTCTTGCAGCAGGGGTTAACTTGAGATGAGCAACGGATATAGCTGCACAAAAGACAAAGAAGACATTAGTGATCCTCATCATAAGGAACAAGTCTGATGGTGATCCTTCCAGGATCCTCTATCCTACCATGAGTAGCCCACTCCTTGGGCAGATCCTTCCCATTAGGGATGGTATCCCTCCTAACAAAGAAGAATCGTCGCTTCCAGTTCGTATCATTTTTGGTAACCTTAAGAACAGGGTGATCCTCCCCAGCTTTCCGTTTCAACAAATATCGACAGGATCCAAACGTTGTGAGATCATACATCTCAGCCAGCTCCGCCATTCCTAAATCAATCCCTTCTTGCTCAATGATCCTTTCCAGGGTATACAAAACCCTCCAGACCATCGGCATGGCTTGAATATAAGACATGCCGGTCAGGGAAAAGAAAGATTGGGTGAAAGCTGGAAAGGGATACGAATATCCTATGGTGAACGGAGTTGCAGGAAAAGCTACCCATGTGTCAGAAACAAAATCGCTTAAAGCAGTGGGAGTGAAAGACTTGAAGATAGCATCCGCCGGAAAACAGTGACGGATCCTATCGATGTGAGCATCGGTGAAGCAGCACCTCTCGGTGGGAGAGTCTTTAATGATCCCTTGACCTTTCAAAGGGCTATTCTTCTTGTGATCCTTGTGAGGAGAATTCCGGAGCAACATATTCGCGGTGGAATGAAAAGAGAAAGAAAAACAAAGAAAGAGAAGGAAAGAAGAGAGGAAGAATACCTGATCGATCTTTTGGACGAGATTATAAAGGGAGTAGCTCTTGAATTTAAATGCAAATTGATCCCAACTCTATCTCCTATTTATAATGATGATCTGCAGGATTGTCACTTCAATGACGTAAGGGTTGCAACGGCTAGTCCGACTTTAACGGCTAGTTATCCGAGTCGCCCGTTGCAGATAAGATCAAAGCAAAATATAACTCGTCAATTTACAATATAACTCCTAATATTTTGGGGGCAATTGTTAGGGCTGGATTTTTATAATACATGATCCTTACATGTGATCCTAACCAGTGATCCTTGTTTCTTTGGCAGATAGTGATCCTCAGCAGAGTTCCAGGATCAGGATCACGGACCATCATAGGATCCTCATGCTAACAGTTGCTTTCATTGAACTTAATGTCATTTTGCAGGAATGTCTAGCAGGATCCGCTCTTAGCATCACAATCAAGGGACGCGTCTTTACAACTTTGGCATATGCTTAATCAGAGATGAACGTTGTGAAGGATATGGAAACTTGGCATGATTTAAGGGCAATAATTTAGGCTAGATTTACTTTTATTTCTAAAGGGGTAATGAGCTGATTATTAGTTTGTTTACCTAAAATAGGCCACTCACACTTGTATATATAACACTCTTCCCCATTCGGAAGACACACAACACAATTCTCACACGCTTAGACACTCGAAACTATAGTGATCCTTGTACTCAGCTCATTATCATCCGAAATTGTAACCATTTTTCTTATATTGAAGTTTGGTGATCGGTAGTTGCCATCACCCGAGGTTTTTTATGCCGGAGATCATACATTGATCAAGGGCTTTTTCCTCGTATAAATCCTTGTGTCACTTGCATATTTCTTACTAAAGTGATCCTTTACTTTTTCAACAAACCAAGCATCATTCCCCGTTTACTTAGAGTTTGGTTGCATTATCCTTGTGTGATTTTTGACCAAAACACTTAATAAATAAAATCTTAACCTTTGTCGCTTATCCTGTGTTGTTATCCTTTAAGTTCTTTTAATTTTTAATTGTCTTGATGTATACTTACTAAATAAGTTACTTTGAATAACTCAGATTGAAAGCATTTAGGATATGATCCATGATCAAATATCCTATAGTCGAAAAATCCCAAAAAGTAGTGTATGTTTTAAGGATCATAAGTTCAGTTGTCAAAGTATAAGGGTTATTCAAATAAACAATGAATAAGATAAAAATAGTTAAGGATCATACCTGATGATCCAAGTTAGGATCCTAACCATAATTAGGATAACTATAAGATAAACCTTAGAGAGAAATAAGGATCAGGGATCCTTAGTTGTTTAACTTCAAGGACCTGAAATAGAGCATAACTTGGGACTAAGCCAATATAAGATAAGAGTTAGTAACTGGGGACAAGCCCAAGGATAAGTGGGGACAAGCCCAAGGATAACTGGGGACAAGCCCAAGGATAACTGGGGACAAGCCCAAGGATAAATGGGGACAAGCCCAAGGATCGTATGTAAACTGGAGTATGGCCCTTACTGGCGACTATCCAAACTTAGTGACATGATAATGCCAAAACCTTAGCTAACGTGAAAACGTTAGAAACCTTAGGAACGGATGTATGGTACGTCTACCATTATACGTAGGATCCTAGGTATAGCCAGTACAATGGAATCATCAGCCCCTAAAGCGAGTACTGGTCCCAAAGACTTGAACTATACCAGGATCATCGTGCGCTACAGGCGAAACTGGGGACAAGCCCAAGGATAACTGGGGACAAGCCCAAACAACTGGGGTTAAACCCAAGGATCTGAATTGCTTCTGAAGATTATCAACAATATGCTAAGGATACCTGGACTATCAAAACTCAAAATCTTGTGAGAGAAGGATAAAGGATACATGATCCTTATCCTTAAATAAGAAAATAAGAAAATGAAATAGTTCAAGATTAGGATATTACCAGAGTAAGGATCATTGACACCTTAAGGATCCTTCAAGGATACCTCTAATGTAAGGATCATATGTGCCAGGAGGATCCTGCTCACATGAAATATTTCTTCAAGTGGACAACATTCCAGGCTCTTGGTAGCAAATCACCTTCCATGGTTAGCAATCTATATGCCCCCTTTCCTGCTTCAGCTTCAATCAAATAAGGGCCTTCCCATTTTGGTGCCAATTTTCCATCAGCAGGATTGGTGGTATTCTGGAATGCTTTTCTCAATACCATATCCCCAACTTGGAATTTCCTTATCCTGACATTTTTGTTGTAAGCACCAGCCATTCTTTGTTGGTAGCTAGCCATACTTATCCTAGCCAAATCCCTGATTTCCTCAGTAGTATCCAAGTCTTGAACCAGGTTCTCATCATTTTCCTCAGGATCACGGGTACTTGTTCTAGCAGTTGGAACCACCATTTCTGTTGGGATCACTGATTCTGCCCCAAATACCAAAGAGAATGGTGTTTGACCAGTAGCATTCTTAGGGGTTGTCCTATCAGCCCAAAGCACATAAGGTAATTCTTCTGCCCATTTCCCCTTCTTGGATACAAGTTTCTTCTTCAAATTGTTGATGATGATCTTGTTGGATGATTCTGCTTGACCATTAGCTTGTGGGTGGAGTGGTGTTGATGTTATCATCTTAATCCCCCAGCTGTCACAAAAGTTAGTAGTTCTGCCCCCAATAAATTGGGAACCATTATCACATATAATTTCAGAAGGAATGCCAAATCTGGTTATAATATTTCTCTTAATTAAGGATATAACTTCCTTCTCTCTGACTTGGGCAAAAGCTTCAGCCTCTATCCACTTGGAGAAGTAATCAGTCATAGCAAGCATGAACACTTTTCCACCAGGTGCCTTAGGGAGCTTGCCAACTATATCCATCCCCCATCTCATAAATGGCCAAGAGGAGGATATAGGATGTAGAAATTCAGCCGGCTGATGAAGGATATTGCTGTGTCTTTGACAAGGATCACACTTCTTAGCATACTCCACAGCATCCCTTTTCATAGTTGGACAGTAGTATCCTGTCCTTAAGATCCTTGAGAACAATGCCCTGCCCCCAGTGTGGTTTCCACAATCTCCTTCATGGAAGTCTTTTAAAACTTCTTGAACTTCAGGATCCTCGATACATCTTAAATATGGTCCTGCAAGAGATCGCTTATACAACATATTATTTAAGATTGTGAATTGAGATACCTTAATTCTGAAAGTCCTAGGGTTTTCTCCCATAGGAATCTCTCCGTGTTGTAGGTATCTCATGATTGGTGATATCCATGATCCTGAACAAGATTGAGTATCCTCACTAGGGATCATTGCAGAATCCTCTTCTATTTCCATGGCCACTTGATTTTCAATAGCAGGAGCCAGGATATGGATGATGGGGATACTTATATCCTCTGGGATCTTCAAAGATGATCCTAGATTAGCCAATGCATCAGCTTCTGTATTTTCTTCCCTTGGTACCTGTGTCAAACTAAAGAAAACAAAGAGAGTGCCAATTCTTTGACTATCTCTAAATATTTAGTTAGTTTTTCACCTTTAACAGCATAGGATCCATTAAAGTGATTAGTGATTAACAATGAATCCACGTATACCTCAAGATACCTGATCCCCATATGCTTAGCAATTTGCAAACCAGCAATCAAGGCTTCATATTCAGCCTCATTGTTAGTGGCTTGGAACTCACAAGCTATGGAGTGGGGTATTATGTCCCCCTGTGGCGATTTTAGTAGTATACCAAGCCCCGTGCCTTTGACATTTGAGGATCCATCAGTATGTAGTATCCAAGGATCCTTGGTCTCCTCCAGCTGCTGGACTTCCAATTCGGCTTCCTTTTGTAAATCACTACTGAAATCAGCCACAAAGTCTGCTAATGCTTGGGATTTGATGGCTGTTCTAGGCTCATATCTTATATCATAGGCACTAAGCTTTACTGCCCACTTAGCCATCCTTCTGGACATCTCTGGTTTCCTGAGGACATTCTTAATTGGAAAATTAGTTCTAACAACAATAACATGAGTTTCAAAATAATGTCTTAACTTAGTAGATGCCATAATTAGTGCAAGAATAAGTTTTTCAAGGTGTGAATACCTGGATTCAGCATCAAGTAAACTCTTACTTACATAATAGACAGGATATTGTGTACCTTCATGATCCTTAACAAGGACTGCACTTACTGCTTTTGAGGATACCGCAAGATATAAGGATAACACATCTCCTTTTTCTGGTTTCATCAACGCTGGAGCTGAGGATAGGTATTCTTTGAGGGCTTGTAAAGCACTCTCATGCTTCTCAGTCCACTCAAATTTCTTGTTCTTCCTTAGGATATCATAGAAATCTTTACACTTCTCTGAAGATTTGGATATAAATCTGTTTAAAGCTGCTATCCTGCCTGTTAGCCTTTGCACATCCTTAGCGTTGGCAGGAGATTTGATATTCACCAATGCTTTGATTTGTTCCAGGCTTGCTTCAATGCCCCTCTTGGTTACCATATATCCTAAGAATTTACCTGCTTTAACACCAAAGTGACATTTTGAAGGATTAAGCTTCATGTTATATCTGTCAAGGATATCAAATGCTTCCTCCAAGTCTCTTAGGTGATCCTCAGCTTTTATGGATTTCACCACCATATCATCTATGTACACTTCCATAGTCTGTCCAATCTGATCCTTGAACATCATATTCACCAGCCTTTGATATGTTGTACCTGCATTCCTTAATCCAAACGGCATAGCAATATAACAATATAAACCGGTTGGGGTCATAAAAGTCGTATCCTCTTGGTCAGATGGTTCCATCTGAATTTGTTGGAATCCAGATGAAGCATCCATAAAAGTTAACAGTTCATGACCCAGCGTTGCATCCACCATGGAGTCAATGTGGGGTAATGGGAAAGGATCCTTGGGACATGCCTTATTTAAATCAGTGAAATCCACACATACCCTCCACTTTCCATTTTTCTTTTGAACAACAACCACATTGGCCAGCCATTTTGGATACTTTACTTCTCTAATCATACCTGCTCATAGCAATCTCTCTACATCTTCCTGGATAATGGCATTTCTTTTTGGTGCAAACTTCCTCCTTTTTGATGGATTGGTTTGAATGACCTGTCAATGCCAAGTTTATGAGTGATAATATCCTTAGATATACCTGTCATATCCTCATGTTTCCATGCAAAGGTAGAAATTTTGAGGAAGGATACAAGGTCTTCTTTCATCTTGCCAAGGATCCCTGATCCGATATAGATTTTGGATTCAGGATCATCAGGATCCATGAGGATTTCGACCACATCCTGCTCTCTTGCCTCCAAGACATCCCTTGGAGGATACTTTAATTGCTATTGCTCCCTTGATTTCGAGGCTGGTTTCATTGATGAAGTATAACAATCCTTAGCCTCCTGCTGATCACTATCGATCTTGACTATTCCCCAAGGGCTAGGGAGCTTCACACATTGATGGTAGGTGGATGGGACTGCCTTCATATCGTGTATCCAGGGCCTACCAAGGATAACATTACAACAAGATAAACAGTCAATAACACAAAATTTTTGATAATTATGTAATCCTTCCACATAAATTGGGAGTTTGATGTCCCCCAGGGTTCTCTTAGTTTCGCCACTAGATCCCACAAGCACGGAGGATCTTGGTGTGATATCTGATTCAGGGATACCCATTTTCTTCAGAACATCTAGCTGGATAATGTTTACTGAGCTTCCTCCGTCAATAAGGATCCTGCGGACAAAATGGTTAGAAATAAAAAGAGTAATAACTAAACTATCATGATGAGGATCCTGGATGTCAACACGATTATCCTCATCAAAGGTTATGACTTTTCCTTCCGAGACACTCGATGTTCGAATAGGTCTTTCTCCATTATCCATTTTAGCTTCCTTTGCATGCCTTTTAGCTGCTGAGAAGGATGTACCACAGATGTCTGATCCTCCAGAAATAAAGTTTATCACTTGTGCATCTGTCGGAGGGGCTGGAGCTTTTTCAGGGATCCTTTCAGGATCCTGAGTCCTTGGCTTTTTTCTTCCCAGCAACTCTTTTAAATGCCCCTTGCTCAGCAGATATCCAATTTCCTTTCTCAATGCAATGCATTCCTCTGTTAAATGCCCAAAATCCTCATGGTATGCACACCACTTTGATTTGTCTTTAACTGCGGCCGGTTTGTCATTTTTTCTAGGCCATCTGGCTTTTTCTCCTAGATTCTGCATTGCAAGGATTAGTTCATGGTTATCAACGGAAAAACAATATTCAGAAATTGGAGGATAATCCTCATCATCCTCTTCTTGGTCAACAGCATGCACGTTCTGGTTGTCAGTTCTGTTATAGGATTTGAATTTGTTGTTCTTGAACGAGGATCCTTGCTTTTCTTGTTTTGAGGATCCTGCCAGTCTCTCCTGGATCCTCTTGTCATCCTCTAGCCGGATGAACCTGAGTGCCCGAGTCCTTACTTCATCTAGGTTCCTGCATGGTGTCATAACAAGATCATCATAGAACAATGAATCCCTAAGCAATCCCATTTTGAAGGCCTCAACAGCCGTGGCTATATCCAAGTGGGAATGTCCAAGGATTCCTTACTAAATTTGGTTATATAATCCCTTAATGATTCATTATGACCCTGAGTTATCCTATATAAATCACTAGTTAATCGTTCAAATTTTCTACTACAAGAAAATTGATTATTGAATAAGTTAACTAGATTAGCAAATGAAGTAATAGAGTAAGGGGGAAGACTTAGCAGCCATTTGAGAGCTGATCCAGTAAGAGTGGATCCAAATCCCTTGCATAGGCATGCTTCCTTTAACCTTTCTGGAATCGGATTGATCTCTATCCTCTCCTTGTATTGTGCTATGTGTTCCTCAGGATCCGTTGAACCATCATACAGCTTCATAGTTGGAATATGGAATCTTTTGGGTATCTCAGCATCACAAATTGGTGGTGCAAAACGAGATATCTTATGGCTTCCATCTGCAATCTCCGGGATAGGTTTGACCACCCCTGGAACACTTGATATCATATCCTTCAGTTTTTGCAGCTCTTTGGCCATAGCATGGTTGATACCTGCATCCTGCATGAATCCATGGTTAGTGGTAAGAGAATTATTAAAAGTGTTACCTCCCATTGGGTTCAAGTTAGGAACACTGGATGTGAATCCATATTGCTGGGACTCTGGGATGATGGAGGGACCAGTGGAAGCAATGGTCTGCATTGGAATAAAATCTCCCTGATGGACATCTGAACTTCCTGTTTGCAAACTCTTCAAGGATCCTGGCATCTGGAAGGATCCCTGAAACTGGGATGATCCTGGAACAAAGGAGGATCCTTGTACCCGGGATGATCCTGGAACAAAGGAGGATCCTTGAACCTGGGATGATCCTGGAACAAAGGAGGATCCTTGAACCTGCTGTGCTCCTGAGTAGGCTCCTGAATTCATGAAGGATCCCATATGCTGAGGATAGGATCCCGCCGGCTGGAAATATGAACCTGATGCCTGAGTCACTATTGCTGAATCGTAGTGCACTCCTCTTGGTCCACCCACATGTTGAACGTCTGGAACCTCTGATGGCTGAGAAGTAATCATCGGAGTATCAAAATTCAAAAATTTGGGCACCAGTGGAGAATGATCCTCTGCCGCTTTCTTTTGTTTCTTGAGATCTCCGATTTCTTTGAGGATCCTGTCATTGGTCTTGTCCTGTTGCTGTATATGATCTCTCATCTGCAAAATCAAAGTAAATATGTCACTAGTAGTGGGAGTATAGGAAGCAGAAGAAGTTAGAGGTTTAGAGAAAATAGGAGTTGGTTTCTTCTCAGCATTTTTCTGAGATCCAGCTGGTGGTGGAGGCAAAGGTGGAATGCCCTGAGATGAATTGACCGCAGACATCGCAGTAGAGGTATTCTTCACCGATGAAGCCATGTATTCGTATGCAACGATCCGGAATGATCACCAACAGAAAACTTTCTTATGAATGAAGCACCAATTGCCCCACGGTGGGCGCCAAACTGTTTTGGTCAAAAATCACACAAGGATAATGCAACCAAACTCTCTGTAACGGGGAATGATGCTTGAAATGATGAATAAAGAAAAGGATCACTTAAATGTAAATTGCACAAGTGACACAAAGATTTATACGAGGAAAAAGCCCTTGATCAATGAATGATCTCCGGCATAAAAAACCTCGGGTGATGGAAACTACCGATCACCAAGTTCAAATATAATAAATAATGTTAACAACTTCGGATAGTAACGAGCTAGGTACAAGGATCACTATGGTGTAGTATGCTAGAGCGTGTAAGAAATGTGTCGTCTCCTGCCAAATGCTCGAGAGTGCAGTTTATATAGGTGTGTGTGGTTGAATTTAGGCAAGTCACCTAACTACTAGCTCGTTACCCCTTTTAGAAATAGAAGTAAATTTAGCCTAACAAACTATCCGTAATTTGTGCTAAGTTTCCATATTCTCCACAACGTCCATTTCCGGTTATGCATATGCGAAATTAGCGTGGAAGATTCCTTAATGACGTTGCCAATACCAGGTCCAACTTGTAATTCCTGCAAAACAACATGAAATTCAAAGAGAACAATCGTTAGTATGAGGATCCTTAGGATGATCCATGATCCTGATCCTGAAGCTCTTCTGAGGATCACTATCTGCCGCAGAAACAAGGATCACTGTTAGGATATCATGTAAGGATCACAGGTCATTAAAAATCTTGCCCTAACAGCAGGTATGACATTAGCATTTTCTAGGGAGCTTCAGAAATTGAAGGACATGATATCAAGTGTACCTGGGGTGGTCCAACCTATTCCAGAAGTGTCCCAAGACAGCCACAGGATATCCCGGTTTGCATATCCTATTTGTGATGCTGAAATCCCAAAAAGATTTCAAACCACGGAACTACGGATCCTGAAGAGCACATTGCTCAGTATAGGGAAAGGATGGAAATTAATCCTATCCCCCCAGATCTCAAGGAAGCGTGCCTCTGCAAGGGTTTTGGTTCTACTTTCACAGGATCGGCCTTAAAATGGCTCTTTAATGTTCCACCTCATTCAATTACATCGTTTGCACATTTAGTCAATTTGTTTAATAGTCAATTTTCTTGCAGTCAAAGTTTTGAAAAACTAACCAGTGATCTCTACAGGATAACTCAAGGACCTCGGGAATCCTTGAGGGATTATGTGAACAAGTTTAGCAGGGAATCTCTCGATATCCTACACCTTGATGTTGCAACAGCTGTGCAGGCCTTCAAAATGGGACTGCAGAAGGATTCCCAATTTTATCAGGATCTCGTAATGAATGCTTGCAGGAACCTGGATGATGCTCGAAACAGGGCTTTAAGATATATTCGGCTGGAAGATGACAAAAAGATGCAAGAGAGGATGAATTCATCCTCAACCTATGAATCAACTAACAGGAAGTCAGAATCCTCATACAAGCCATATCGCTCTAAGCCTTATGGCAGGAATGACAACAAGAAAGTGAATGTTGTTGAAGACATGGATCCTGAGGAGTATCCTGAGTTGTCAGAATATTGTTTTTATGTTAATATACCTGAACTGATGTATGCTATGCAGGGTTTGGGAGACAAAGCGAGGTTGCCTAGGAAGAACCAACAGAAAGCTGATTGGAAGGATAAGTCCAAGTGGTGTGCCTTCCATGAGGATTTCGGACATGTTACGGAGGACTGTATTGCTCTAAGGAATGAAATAAGTTATCTCCTGAGCAAAGGATATCTGAAGGATCTTCTGGGAAGAAAGAATAAGGGTCAGGATACTGAGAATGATCCTGAACGTGCAGCATCACCTCCTGCAGATGCCAAGATAATTAACTTTATTTCCGGAGGATCCGACATTTGTGGAACTTCATACTCTGCTGCAAAAAGACATGCAAAAGAGGCTAAGGCAGAAAAGGGAGATAAGCCAACCAAGATGACAACCCTCACAACTGATAAAGTGATCACGTTCGACAGTGATGACAGGGATATTGTGCAGGATCCTCATCATGATGCTTTGGTAATAACTTTGTATGTTGCTAATCATTTTGTGCGCATGATACTGGTGGATAATGGCAGCCCCGTCAACATAATTCAACTGGAGACATTGAAGAGGATGAATGTATCCCTGGTGGATATCACTTCGAAATCCACTGTGCTTGTTAGGTTCAGTGGAGAGGCCAGGAATACTGTGGGAGAGATAAAATTGCCAGTTTATGTTGAAGGGGTCAACTCAATGCAACGCTTCTGTGTCATGGACTCCTTATCCTTCTATAATATTATGTTGGGTAGGCCATGGATCCATGATATGAAAGCTATGCCATCTACCTATCATCAGTGTATTAAGATCCCTACCCCTTGGGGGTTTTCAAGGTGGAAAGTGATCAACAAGAAGCAAAGGCGTGTTATTCTTCTTCGATGAAATCCTCAACAAAGCCCAAAGCAGTATAGCAATTAAAGATGCGAGCCCAGGATATCGTGGAGGCCTCAGAGCAGGATGTTAAGAAAGTTATCTTGGATCAAGATAATCCAGATATCTCGGTGCTCGTAGGAACCAATATCCCTCAGGATATTGAGAATCAATTGACAAACTTTTTGAAATGCAGGATGTCAACATTCGCATGGAAACATGAGGATATGACAGGTATTTCCAAGGATATTATAACTCACAAGCTAAAGCCTGTCCATCAGAAACGAAGGAAGTTTGCTCCTGAACGAAACGCGATCATTCAGGAGGAGGTTGAAGGATTATTAAAGAGCAAGATGATTAGGGAAGTCAAATTTCCCAAATGGCTAGCAAATGTAGTTGTGGTGCAAAAGAAAAATGGGAAATGGAGAGTTTGTGTAGACTACACAGACTTAAACAAAGCATGTCCTAAAGACCCATTTCCTCTACCTCATATTGACTCAATGGTGGATGCTATTGCAGGCCATGAGATGTTAACCTTCATGGATGCATCCTCAGGATTCCAGCAGATCCAAATGGAACCTTCGGACCAGGAGGATGCTGCTTTCATGACACCAACAGGTATTTATTGTTATACTGCTATGCCTTTTGGTTTGAAAAATGCAGGTGCAACATACCAAAGATTGGTGAACATGATGTTCAAAGACAAACTGGGGGACACCATGGAGATATACATTAATGATATGGTGGTAAAATCTAAGAAGGCTGAGGATCATCTTCGGGATATTGAAGGAGCATTCGACATCCTAGACTAGTACAACATGAAACTAAATCCTGCTAAATGCCATTTTGTAGTAGGGGCAGGAAAGTTTCTAAGATACATGGTGACTAAAAGGGGGATCGAAGCAAGCCCGGAACAGATTAAAGCTATCCTCGATATCAAGTCACCTTCAAACATGAAAGATGTAGAAAGATTAACAGGGCGAGTAACAGCGTTGAACAAGTTTATATCAAGATCCTCAAAAAATGCAAGGAATTCTACGATATCCTGAAGAAGAATAAGAAATTCGAATGGGGAGAGAAACATAAAGCAGCCTTGCAGGAATTAAAGCAGTATCTTTCAACTGCACCACTGTTGATGAAGCCCGAGGATGGTGAACCATTATCCCTATATCTTGCAGTATCAGGGAACGCAGTAAGTGTTGTCCTGGTAAAGGATCACGAAGGTCAGCAATATCCTATCTATTATGTTAGCAAAAGTTTATTAGATGCTGAAACTAGATATTGTCATTTAGAAAAATTGATATTAGCCCTAGTTATGGCATCGAGAAAGCTTAGACATTATTTTGAGACACATAGGATTCATGTTAAAACTAATTATCTTGTTAAAAATGTGCTTAGAAACCTGAGATGTCTGGAAGGATGGCTAAGTGGTCAGTAAAATTAAGTGCCTATGATCTAGTGTATGAACCTAGAAATGCAATAAAGTCTCAGGCTCTAGCTGACTTTGTGGCTGATTTCAGTAGTGATATTCAAAATGAAGTAGACCTAGAAGTGCAACAGCTAGGAGAAAACTTAGAATCCTGGACATTATATACTGATGGTGCATCTAATGTGAGAGGTGTAGGATTGGGTATACTACTAAAATCGCCACAGGGGGACATATTACTCCAGGCTATTAGGTGTGAATTTCCTGCCACTAATAATGAAGCAGAATATGAAGCTTTGATTGCAGGATTAGAGTTGGCCAGGAATATGAATATTAAAAGCTTACAAGTATTTGTCGATTCCTTGTTAATTACTAATCATTTTAATGGATCCTATGTAGTTAAATGTGAGAAGTTAATCAAGTATCTCGAAATTCTCAAAAAATTAGTAGGATATTTCGATGTTTTTACACTTGAACAGGTACCAAGAGAGGATAACGCTAAAGCAGATGCCTTGGCAAATCTAGGATCATCAGTCAGGATACCGGAGGGAACCCAAATACCAATACTACATATCCTATATCCCTTAGTGGATCTTCTCAGATCTCAGGATAAGGAAGTAGTAAGTATCCAAGATCCTGATGATGAATATCCTGAGGAGGATCCTAAGTTGTTGGTGCATACGTCTGTCGACTTCATCTTGTATCGAGTCATGCATTGTTCAGGGCACGAAGATCGAGAAAACAAGACAAGAATGTAATTCTGCTTGTAGCTGATAATTCCGCTTGAAAGGACTTCAAGTAATTCCGCACGGAATTACTATGTAATTCCGTTTGAGTCTTGTAATCTCGTTTGAAGTGTAATTCCGTGTGAACATGTAATTCCGTTTGAGCATGTTTAAAGCGAAATTACCATGCCTATATATATGTGTTAGTCAGTTTCATTTGTAACGGAATTAAGATAGTGTTTTCTGACGGCGAAGCTCTGTCAAAGTGTCTACAGATCTGTAATTGCTCAGATATCAATCAAAAGACAGTTATAAGTGAATATCTTGCTGAATTACACACAATATGTCTGTTTCCGCCTTTCATATTGTGTAGAACGCCTCTGAAGGACTCGTTTTGGGTCCGTACACGATCCTACATGTGGTATCAGAGCTCAGGAGGAGGAGTTCTGCCAGTTTCAGCTTAATTTCATCTTGTTTTCTTTCTTCTACACCTTCTTTTATCAATTGAACAAGTTTTAACGGTCAAAATGATCTGAATTTCTCACAATACATGCGAAATGGTGTTTTAACAAATCCTTGAGAAAATTGGACCTTAATTCGACTTAATTCTGATAAAATTTTCTAATTCCGTTTGAAAATCAAATCGAATCTTCTGACATCATCTTAATTCCGTTTGGAATTATGTCTTAATCTCGCACGGAATTAACTCATTTGGATAATATCGTTTGAAAGCTTAGCTAATTCCGCACGGAATTAGTAATTCCGCTTGAAATTTTTAAACGAAATCATAATTCCGTTTGAAAATTTTAATTTCGCGTGAACTGATTCATAATTTCGCACATTCCGTTTTGGTGATTCCGTTTGAAACATTTAATTCCGTTTGAAGTTTGTGTGCAGGTTAATTTCACTTGGGAGTAATTTCGTTCGAAAGATATAATTTCGTTTGAAAGTGTCTGTTTGTGAAACTTGTTACCGAATCACGAGTGAAGAATTTTACAACGCATTTGCCACATCCCCGACTACTCCGGCTGTCATTGCTCAAAACATGAACTTGGAAAATGAGACCGGAACTATGCGAAAACCCCCGAAGCTAATGAGCATTGAAGAGTATTACGGTTGGAAAGATCGGTTTGAAAACTGGGTTCAAACTAATTATTTGAGATCTTGGGAGTGTATTTTGAAAAAGTATGTTCTACCACGTACTGAACTGCATGTTGAAAAAACAATCTCTGAATTCAATGACAAAGAACGAGACATGTACAAAGCTGAAAAGATGATGATTAGTCTACTTCAGCAAGCTATTAAAGAAGACATCTTTGTATTGCTTCAACATGACAAAACTTCAAAATCAATCTGGGATGCTCTTAAAATCAAATTTGAGGGAAGTGAGAAGATGATTAAGAGTAAAAAGGCACTGCTTAAGAAAGAATTTGATCTTTTTACAAGTTTTCCAGGGGAAGATACAAAGAAATTGATTGAAAGATATTGCCACTTAGTGCGTTCTATGTCATTGTTAAGCATAACCAAAGAAAGAGAGGAAACAAATTAGCTGATGCTTTACCTCAGAAAGAGTGGGGGTACATTTTTGATGATATTAAAAAATACTGGAGAATATGATGGTTTGACGATTTCTCAGTTCATCGAGAAGATTGAGGGTCAAGATCTTGAACAACAAAAGATTGCGAGGATGAATAATCCGAGTGGTCAACAAGATGTGAAAATGTATTACAAAGGCAATGTTCAAGAGACTGAAATGAGTCCGAAGATTCAAACTGCTTTTAGTGCTGGAGACTTATCTGGAACTGTTGAACAAAGTCCAAATAGCAGCAGTGGTTTTTCTTCATATCCGAGTGTTAATCCAAAGAGTTCAACTTCAAGTTTTCATTCTCAAAATTCAAAAAGTGGAAATGGTTGTGTGATACAGTGCAACATTGCATTGAATCTTCCGGATGGTCAAAATTTTTCTGAAGAAGTTGCAAAAGATCACATGGCCTTACTTGCAACTATAATACAATCCTATGAAGGTTTGGTTGCAGGGAGGATTGGAAATCCTATGCTGACGAAAGAGGATTACGATCAGATAGATGCTGAAGAAATGGAGTTTATGGATATCAAATGGTGCTTAGCTAGTGTTCTGAGAAGAGCTGAAAAATTCAAAATGATTACAGGAAGAAATGATTTTCTGGATGCACATGTTTCTACTTTGGGTTTTGATAAATCTAAAGTTACTTGTTTTCGATGCAGGGAGAAAGGTCATTTCAAGAGAGAATGCAAGAATCAGGAAGCTAGTGGAGCAAAGAATCCGTTTGGAAAAGATGATTATTATCGGAAAGCAATATATCAGCAGGTTGCTCACGAACCACAGCAACAAAAGGAACCACAAACTGCGCATGCAAGAATGATCGAAGATACAAATAAGAGAGCTTATTATGGTATTATTGATCAAGATGATGAAAAAGTGGCAGAGGGTTTCAGCTGGGATAAATATATTCCACCGGATTCAAAAGTTGTAGCTATGATTGCAGAGATAGTTCAAAAGCCTGATTTGTTTACAGAATGGATGAAAATATTTGATAGTAATGATTCAAGTCAAGATGAAGAGTCTGGTTCATCCGATGAAAGTTCAGAAAGAGCAACTGTTTTTTATCAAACACCATCTGATTCTGGTTCTTCAGATGATAGTACAGAAAAGACAATAGAGTTTGATCAATCACCAACTGAAGACAGTAGTGATTATGAGGAAGAAATGCATATTGATGTTGCAAAAACTCATTTATCTCCTGAAAGTTTTCAATTTTATTTTGCAGATCGCTTGGAAAAGTTGAAGAAGAAACGAGCAGCAAAAGAATTAAAAAAGGTGAAAGTTGAAGATGTTTCGGAGACAAATAAAAATAAAAATGAAACATGTAAAGAAGTTAAAGTCACTGACAAGCTGGATGAAGTTGAGAAAGTTGTTGAAGTCGAGAAAATCATTGAAGTTGAAAAGATTGTGGAAGTAATCAAGCCTTGCTTAAAGTGTTTAGAACCTTGCAAGCAGTGTGCAGAAAAAGATGAGAAACTGAGTGAACAAGAAAAGATGAAAGAGAAGTTATTGTTTGATCTCAACTATGTGAAAGAATCTTACGATGTGTTGAACAGAACAGCAACTGGTCTACAAAAGACAAATTCTGAAAGAGAAGATGCACTAACAATGCTGAATGCTATGATGATGTCGAAGCAGAAAGCTATTAATTTCTATATTGAAGAAAGTGCAAAGTGGAAACAAGAGTTGGAGACTGAAAAAATAGAGAATGAGAGAATCAAACGATTATTATTACAGAGTTATTCTAGTTCTGATTATCTTATTGATCAAATTTATCCAACTGTTGCAGGTTTTGAAGCATTTCAAGATGATAAGAAGCCAAAGAAGAAGGATACTGGTAAGAAACAGAGTGTTAGTTATAACAAGTGTCCGCCACCGATTTGGGAAGGGTATTCGCCTAGAAAACCGAATGAGGAGCAAGTCAAAAAGGTTGTTAATATAAAGTTAAAATCAAAAACAACTGATGAATTACCAGAAAACATTGACGTCACGTTCACATCATCTGACACTGATCATGAGTCTGAGTAAATAAAAAAGGTGGTCGATCAGGTGTTGGATACAGATGAGGAGTCTGAGTCAAAGTCCGAGTCTGGAAGATCAAATTCGTCAGTCAACGGTCCAAAATCGTCGGTTAAACGGGTTTATAGTAAAGAGTTTTTGCTCTCAAAATCTAATTTGAATGAGGAAACATTTGAAGTGGCATATACTTTGAATGATTCTGACAAATTATATTCTGATAAAGAATTTCCAATAAGAAGTGTTCAAATTGAAAAGATCAAAAAGGTTTTCAAATTAACAGAAATCAATATTTCTGAAATAAAAGATGTAAATCTTACTGAAAACCCTAAAAAATACACTTCAAGAATTCAACAACGGTTAAACAAGAAAAAAGGTTACGGTTCTGGTTCTGGTTTTCAAAAGAAACCAAATCATAACGGTAATTTCAAAAAGAAAGGTTTAGGTTTTATTCCATCTGAAAATTATAAAAATGAAAAAACTTCTAAAACAAATACAAAATTTGTTACAGGAACAAGCTCGGAAGAAGAAGCAAAAAGCCCATTCTGGAAGCAATCGAATAAAGATTTTCTTGCAAAGAAGCAAGAAGTTATGAAGAGTGGAGCTAATCAGAAGAAGGAAACAAGAACCTGTTATCGGTGTCAAGATGTTGGTCACATAGCATGGAACTGTCCTAAAGCTACCAACATCAAACAGGAAGTTGTTTCTAAACTTAAAGAAAAAGTTGTTGAGAAAAATGAACTACCAACTGAAAATTTTAAAATTTTTGAAAATTCAACATATGAAGTTGGTGAGTGTTCAAATACACATTTTTATAAAAAGGGAGCTAAGCACAATCAAATGTGGGTTGTTAAGAAGTTTGATGAGAAATCTGGCGATGAATCTGATTCCACAAAGTCAGACGAGCCACAGGTTGAGGTTAAAGAAGAAAATTCAGTGCCTCCGGGTAAAGGACTTTTATGAAACAAAGAAAGCAACTTATTACCCAAGTGAAGTTGAGGAGGAAACATCCAAGTTTGGTCAGGCTAGGATGGAAGTCTTTCACAACTCACAAGTAAAAATCTTACTTGCCGGAGCTTCCAGGTTGGTAAGAGTGGAGCAGGAATCGGCATCATTCTTTTTAACAGGTTTGAATGTGCTTACTTACAAGTGGTAAATCAGGGACATTAAGTTGTACTTGATTTCTTACAAGTGGTACAGAGGTTTGTCCTGACAAAGTGATTAATCAAGGTCATTAATTTGAACTTGATGTAATCTTCATACAAGTGGTTGAAAAGCAATATGATGAACCCCAAACCTACAAGTGATTTGTAAAATCAACAAAAATTATTTTCCAGAAAAACCATTTTGATTAAAACAAACTTAAGTGTTTTGAAATCATAATGGGAAAATAGTTTGTTGTAAGGGGGAATTCTGATTGTTTATGCCAAGTGGATGGCGAATTGAAGCAATTCACAACAGTTGTCAATTTTGCTTGTATAGTTTGTTTTCAAGAAATGTAAAGTTTAAAATGTGATAAACAATCTCACTGTGGATGTGCCAGTAGGTTTTTGCACATTTAGTAAATTGTTTTCGAGATATAAACATAAATTTCAAACGTACTTATATCGTGAGGAACATTTCTTGGATATATGGGTAACCCCCGAAATCTTGTTTGAAAGGTCCCTCTTTCTGAGATACTAGGTCTTTATACTCAGTGATATCTGGGGTATTATCCTGGGACTTCTGATTTTGCGGAAGCAATGGCCTAGTCCCCGTATAATACTTTATGCTTACTTGAAATATAGCGCTGCCCTCAGTACAAAAATGATGAAACATTGAAAAATGCTAATCATGTGTTGTTGAAGAAAAGATTCTTTAAAGGGAACACACCAAAAGACGAGCCGTCATCTCTCTGCTGAACGGAAGTTCTGACCTAAGCTCTCACGGTTTCGTGTTTAATCCTTTTACATATATCATCTAGGTATATTCACCTGTAAGACTGAATATTGGGATCTGGATACGGGAGTATATTTAAGTGGTGGGACACGCGAATAAGTTTAAGTGCTTAAAACATTAATATCGTATCTCGAAACAGTTGAACTTTGTGTGAAAATTTAAGTTGATCAATATACTGACAATCTAAGTGAATCGTATAGAACTTAAAATGTTTAAAGCTTAACGGTGTTAGTGATTTATCTCATAAACTGATTTGATCCTCGTTCACAAACTCACAAAAATATTGTCTGTAAATATTTCTTTCCTGCTTTTTCTTTAAAATCAAAAGTTCAAAAAGATTTTCAGTGTGTTTTAGCATAAACTTTTAAAAAAAATTCAAAAAGATTTTTGACAACTGGTGTTGAAAAGTTGATTTTCAAAATTCCGAGTGCTAAACATGATGAATATTTCGTGAGGGGGAGTTTTGTGTGTTTTTGCTTACAAGTGATGATTGGAAATTTTTAAATGATAAATCATTCTGGTTAAATTTGAGGGAGAGTCTAGATAGATAAATTTGTGAATTGTAAAATTGTGAAACTTATTGTGTGGTAGAGAATATGCAGGATAGCCTGGATTCTGAATCTGAGTAGAAGGTGAGCCAGGTTACGATCCTGGAGCTAAAGTTTACGCAAGCTGATGATGCTGATGAACTTAAAGAATCAAGAGATCTGATCAAGAGATTTAGAAAGCTCGAAAGTCAGAGTGCGATCCTGATTCTGTGAAAGCGAGACTGCGATCCCAGCATATTGAAAGGAGGAGTCTGAAGACATCTGAGGAAAGATTGTTCAAGGGGAGTATGTTGATGCTGAGGAGGAGAGTAAAGAGAAGATTAAAGAGGTTTTACACTGTCAAGTTGCTTCAAAAAGAATAGTCAGACTGATAAAGACTAAAGACATTGAAGACTCGACACTTAAGACTCGTCAACATCCGAGGGGGATTCTGTTGGTGCATACGTCTGTCGACTTCGTCTTGTATCGAGTCTTGCATTGTTCAGGGCACGAAGATCGAGAAAACAAGACAAGAATGTAATTCCGCTTGTAGCTGATAATTCCGCTTGAAAGGACTTCAAGTAATTCCGCACGGAATTACTATGTAATTCCGTTTGAGTCTTGTAATCTCGTTTGAAGTGTAATTCCGTGTGAACAGGTAATTCCGTTTGAGCATGTTTAAAGCGGAATTACCATGCCTATATATATGTGTTAGTCAGTTTCATTTGTAACGGAATTAAGATAGTGTTTTCCGACGGCAAAGCTCTGTCGAAGTGTCTACATATCTGTAATTGCTTAGATATCAATCAAAAGACAGTTATAAGTGAATATCTTGTTGAATTACACACAATATGTTGTTTCCGCCTTTCATATTGTGTAGAACGCCTCTGAACGACTCGTTTTAGGTCCGTACACGATCCTACATAAGTCATGGACGGCTCCAATCATGAGATATCTCAAGGAAGGACACATCCCAAAGGATGAGAACCCCAAGGCCTTTAGAATGAAGGTGTCACGATTCACTATTATAAATAATGTTTTGTATAAGAAATCTCTTGCAGGACCATATCTGAGGTGCTTGGAGGATCCCGAAACTAAAGAAGTGCTTCAGGATATACACGAAGGGGATTGTGGTAACCATACTGAGGGCAGGTTATTATTCTTAAAGGTATTAAGAACATGATACTATTGGCCGACGATGAGGAAAGATGCTGCAGAATATGCTCGAAGATGTGATGCATGTCAAAGGCACAGTAATATATTACATCAGCCTGCTGAACCACTGTTAGTGCATTACGTCTATTGACTTCGTCTTGTATCATGTAGTAGAATAGGATAGGATAAGATATCCAGTGCACGAGGTTCGAGAAACGAAAATAGGTGTTTAAGCATGAGGTTCCGCTTATATGGACAATGTCCATAAAAGCGAAACCACAGCTAAAGGTTTCGCTCTTATGGCAGGTCCATATAAGCGAAACTATTCATACTATATATAGGTGCATGTTTAGTTCTTTTGGCAACGGTTCCTAAAATTGTAACGAAGTGCTGCCAAGATTTGTCCAGGTTGTAATCATTGTTAATATCAATCAAAGTGACAGATTGTATAGTATCAAGCTGTTTATATGTCCGTTTCTCTGATTCCACCTTTGAACCGGACTTAAAGTTCTTCTGATTGACTCATTCGGGGTCTACAACGATCCTACAAGTGGTATCAGAGCTCAGGAAGAAGAGTTTAGCTTGATATCATTCTCATTCTGACTTCTACACCTTCTTTCATCATTTCAGAGAAATTTATCGGTCGAAATTCTGTTGGTGCACTACATCTGTTGATTCCGTCTAGATGTCTAGGATCAGGTCTTACATCGTATTGTATAGCATAGGGCACGTTTTACGAGAAAACAGGAGTCTGTATAGGTTTTATATGTCAGGATCGCTCATAGGGTCATAGGGTGTCTGGACCGCTTATTTGTCAAGTGTGGACCGCTTTTGTGGACATACCTGGTCCGCTCTTATGGACATGTGTGTGGACTGCTTTTGTGGACATACCTGGTCCGCTCTTATGGACATGTGTCACATGAGCGGACCCAAATCACTATATATAGAGGTCTTTAGGGCGATCCTCATAACGTGTATGTGAAATTCCACGCCGAAGCTCTGCCGGTGTGAAGATCGAGCTGTAAAACGTTTCATATCAATAAAACAACCAGTTAGAAAGAAGAACAAGCTACTTCTACTTGTATTTCTTATTATTCCGCATCTGAAACGCAAGAGATAACCTCTGAACGACTCGTTCGGGTCAGCAAACGATCCTACAAGTGGTATCAGAGCTCTGAAGGAGGTTTTCTGCAGATTGTAGCTGTTTTTCATCATTTCTTCTCACTTCTACACCTTCTTTTACTGATTCGGGAAGATTTCACGGTCAGAATTCACTCAAATTTTCACAGCCTGTGTGCAATAGTATCGAGATAAACCCTGGGAAGTTTTGTGTCAAAATTCGAAGTTTTTATGGGTCAAATAATGTTCGTAATGTGGACCGCTCGTAGTGACATCATCGTGAACCGCTCTTAGGTCACGTTTTGGACCGCTTATTCGTACATTTTTTGTTCTAGTTCGCTCAAAATTAGTAACTTGGATCGCTCATTCGAACAACCTTGGACCACTTTTTCGAACAATTGTGAACCGCTTATTGGACCATAGGTGAACCGCTCGAACGGACAGTACTTGGACCGCTTATTTGACACTCTGCTCTCTGATCCGCTTATTCGGTCGAGTGAAGCTGGTTCGCTCGAACGAACACTTATCTGAACCGTTTATTTGTTCACTGTTGGATCGCTTTTCTGTCATCTGTTTGTCCGCTTATAAGTCAGTATGGATTCTGAGTTCTACAATGCGTTTGCAACACCGTCATCACCAGCCGCAATTGCTCAAGCCATGAATCTTGAAAACGAGACGGGAACCACCCAGAAACCCCCAAAACTGATGAGTATTGAAGAATACTACGGGTGGAAGGATCGTTTTGAAAACTGGGTTCAGGCAAATCATCTCAGATCGTGGGAATGCATATTGGAAAAGTACACATTGCCTCGAACAGAATTGCAAGTTATTAAACAAATATCCGAATTCTCAGAACAAGAACGTGCAATGTACAGAGCAGAGAAAATGATGACCAGTTTGTTACAGCAGGCGATTAAAGAAGACATATTCATTTTGCTACAGCACGACAAAACTGCTAAATCAATTTGGGATGCTCTTAAAGTAAAATTCGAGGGTAGTGAAAGTATGATCAAAAGCAAGAAGGCATTGCTTAAGAAAGAATTTGATTTGTTTAGCAGTTTACCGGGAGAGGATACTAAAAAGTTGATCGAAAGATACTGTCACTTGGTGCGATCATTGTCAATGTTGGGTGTCGATAAAGCTCGTGAAGAATATGTTGATAAGTTGGCTGATGCGTTACCTCAGAAAGAGTGGGGAACGTATTTGATGATACTGAAAAACACGGGTGTTTATGACAGACTGACAATCGGACAGTTTATTGAGAAGTTAGAGGGACAGGATCTGGAACAACAGAAGATAGCCAGGATGAATAACCCGAGTGGTCAACAGGATGTAAAGATGTATTATAAAGGTAGTATTCCAGTTTCTGAAGCTGAAAGAAGTCCAAAGATTCAAACCGCTTTCAGTGCTGGAGATTCATCAGAAAAAGCTGATCAGGGTTCAAACAAGAGCAACAGCGGGTTTTCATCGTTTCCGAGTGTGAATCCGAAAGAGACTAACACAAGCTTTCAGTCTCAGAGTACAAAAACTGGAAACAGATACGTGATTCAATGCAACATAGCTGTCAACCTTCCAGAAGGTCAAAGCTTCTCTGAAGACACTGCAAAAGACCATATGGCACTTCTGGGTTCAGTTCTGTTATCCTATGAAGGTCTTGTTGCTGGTCGGATCGGAAATCCTATGCTTACCAAAGAGGATTACGATCAAATAGACGCTGAAGAAATGGAACTCATGGATATCAAATGGTGTCTTGCTAGTGTTCTTCGACGAGCTGAGAAATTCAAAGCCATTACTGGGAGAAATGACTTTCTAGATGCTCATGTATCTACTTTAGGTTTTGATAAATCTAAAGTTACTTGTTTTCGATGCAGGGAGAAAGGCCATTTCAAGCGGGAATACAAGGGAAGAGAAGCTAGCGGAGCACAGAATCCATTCGGGAAAGATGATTACTACCGAAAAGCTATCTATCAACAAGTTGGTCAATCCCAAGAACCACAGACAGCTCACGGGAGAAAGATTGAAGATTCCAAAAGAGCATGTGTTGTGGATTTTAGCTGGAATGATTATATATCATCTGAAGCCACAGCAGCACGCATTATTGATCAAGATGATGAGAAACTACCAGAAGGTTTCAGTTGGGATATGTTTGTGGATGAAAAGGGAGAATTTAAAGCTTTCATTGCCAAGATCGTCCGAGAGCCAGATTTGTTCGCTACTTGGATGAAATCTATTGGAGAGACTGTGAAAAGTGAAGATGAAAAGTCTGTGTCATCTGATGAATGCTCAGACAGTACTGATAATCTTTCAGAACATTCTGGGGAAGTGTCAGAAAGTTCAAATGAAGGTTTACAGGGTTCAGATGAAGAAGTACAAAATTCTGATAAAAGTGTACAAAATGAAAATGTTCAAGAAAAAGCAGTTATATTTGATAAAACACCGACTGTTTCTGATGTATCAGAAGATGATTCTGATAAGTCTGTAAAATTTGATCAATCACCAGATCACAGCAGCAGTGATGATGAAGAAAAACATATAAATGTTGCTAAATCTCATCTTTCTCCTGAAAGTTTTCATTTCTATTTTGCAGATCGGATAGAGAAACTAAAGGAGAAACGAACTGCTAAAGAACAACAAGTTGAATCCGAAGATGATATTCAAAACGCTGAGAATGTTGCTGAGAAAATTACTGAGGTTGTGAAAGAAGTAGAAAAGGTGATTGAAGTAGAAAAAGTGGTAGAAGTTTTTAAAACAATCGAAGTTGAAAAGATTATTGAAGTCGTCAAGCCGTGTGAGAGGTGCATGGAGGTTTGCAAGGATTGTGCATCTAAAGACGACATCATAGCTGAGTATGAAAAGAAGAAGGAGCAGTTATTGTTCAACCTCAATTATGTGAAGGAATCGTACAACGTGTTGAACAAAACAGTAACTGGTCTCCAAACAACAAACTCAGAAAGAGAACAGACGCTGACAATGATGAATGCAACTTTAATGTCAAAGCAAAAAGCTATAAATTTCTACATTGAAGAGAGTGCCAAATGGAAGCAAGAGTTGGAAACTGAAAAGATCGAAAATGAGAGAATTAGGCGGTTATTGTTAAGCTATTCTACTTCTGATTATCTCATTGATCGAGTTTACCCAACTGTTGCAGGATTGGAAGCTTTTCAAGACGAGAAGCCAAAGAAGAAGAAAGACTGTGGTAAGAAACCGACTGTTAGCTATAACAAGTGTCCGCCTCCAATTTGGGATGGGTATTCTCCTAGGAAACCAAATGAGGAGCAACTTGAGAAAGCAGTCAATATAAAGTTAAAAACTGACACAACTGACGTTTTACCAGACAACATCGATGTCACGTTTACCTCGTCCGATACCGATCATGAGTCTGAGTTAACTAAAAAGGTGGTCGATCAAGTGTTGGATACTGAT
Source organism: Helianthus annuus (assembly GCF_002127325.2). Classification (NCBI taxonomy): domain Eukaryota; kingdom Viridiplantae; phylum Streptophyta; class Magnoliopsida; order Asterales; family Asteraceae; genus Helianthus; species Helianthus annuus. Next base: position 52,712,886 of record NC_035448.2, on the reverse strand, counting down.
GAGGAGTCCGAGTCGAAATCTGAGTCTGGAGGGTCAAAGTCGTCAGTTAACAGTCAAAATTCGTCGGTCAAATGGTGTTACAGTAAAGAATTTTTGTTATCGAAAGCAAATTTGGATGATGAAACATTTGAAGTTGCATACACTTTAAATGATTCGGACAAATTATACTATGATAAAGAATTTCCAATAAGAAGTGTTCGTTTTGACATGATCAAAAAGGTTTTCAAAATGACAGAAATAAATATTTCTGAAATAAAAGATTTAAATCTTACTGAAAAACCTAAAAAATACACTTCAAGAGTTCAACAACGTTTAAACAAGAAAAAAGGTTACAATTCTGGTCCTGGTTTTCAAAAGAAACCTAACCAAAATCGTAGCTACAAAAAGAAAGGTTTAGGTTTTATTCCACTAGAAAATTATAAAAATGATAAAAATTCTAAAACAAAAACAGAATTTGTGTCAGGTGGAAGCTCAGATGAAGAACAGAAGAAACCGTTCTGGAGACAGTCTAATAAAGAGTTTCTTGCTGAGAGAAAGAAGAATGGAGCTGATATATGTTATCAAAGAGAGACTAGAACCTGTTACAGATGCAATAGCTGGTCACATTGCATGGAATTGCTCAAAAAGTGTCCAATCAAAACAGGGAGTTTCTCAGAAGTTGAAAGAGAAAGTTGTTGATGTTGAACCACCGACTGAAAAACTTAGAATTTTTGAGAATTCAAAATTCGAGGTTGGTGAATGTTCACAAAAGAACAAGTATGAGAAGAAAGGAAAAGACAACCAGGTCTGGGTTGCGAAGAAAGATGAAGTGAATGTCGGCGATGAATCTGGTTCCACAAAGCCAGAAGAGCCACAGGTTGAGAAGAAGATCTCAGTGAATGATGAGGAGTTTCCATCATTGAAGTTTGAGGAAGTAAAGAAGAAAGTGGGAAAAACTGAGATTTCAAATCAGTTCTACAAAGAAAAGAATGATTTTGATGTCGAGAAAACATTCAACGGGAATGTTAAAAAGATATTTGGGAAAATGTTGAGTGGGAGAGCTAAAGGGGTTAAAGATTTTTATGCGACTAAAAAGGCAACATACAACCCTACAGCTCAAGAGCTGAAAGCCATAAAGTCTGAAAAGACTTGGATGGAAGTCTGCTTTCCATGATAGTCTTAGGACTACGCCGGAGATCCCAAGTTTATATCGTGGATCATCGGCATATTTCTAGTGTTTGAAAAGTTTATTTGAAAGATTTTGAATAGTGATTGAATGTTTTGCAGGTTGAAGGATTACACCGGAGCTTTCAGGTTGGTAATTGCGAAGCAGGAATCGGCATCCTGATTGGTAAAATGGTGATGTAGACGTAACATTCCTACAAGTGGTAATCTTGATCCCACAAGTGGTATTTGTGGTTAAATTTTGAGATGTTTGTATACTTTGAAGAGGTTACATTTACAAGTGGTACAGAAGATTCTTAAATGCATATGGTAAATCAGGGACATTAAATTGTACTTGATTTACTATCCATGGTAAAAGATAGACAAGATGATGAACCACATCCCCGTTTTTTTAAAAAAAAGATAGATCTACAAGTGGTTGTTATCAACACAAATTCATTTTCCGGAAAAATCTTTTTGATTAAAACAAACTTAAGTGTTTTGAAATCTAAATGAGAAAATGATTTGTGATAGGGGGAGTTCAGATTGTTTATGCTAAGTGAATGGCGATTTGAGGTGATTCGATATCAGTTGTCAAGTTTCTGTACAGTTTGTTTTACTTTTCATATTGCTATTAGGTTAGAGTTTAGTTGTTTTCAAATTTCCTTTGAAATGTGTTTGCATTTTAGGGGGAGTAGGGAAATTTCAGAAAATCCAAAAACATTTGAAAATTTGAAAAAGCCAAAAACATGATAAAATTCAAAAATGAATTTTGTTGCGAAAAAGAGGAAATGATAGTACATCAGTGGACTATCACGGCACGCTAAAGAATTGAAAAGTCTAAAAAGTGTTAAACAATCTTACTGCGGATGTGTCAGTAGATTTTCGCACATTTAGTAAATTGAAACGAGATATAAACCTAATTCAAACTTGCTTAATTTGTGGGTAACTATTCTTGGATATATGGGTAACTCCCGAAATCTTGTTTGAAAGGTCCCGTATTCTGAGATACTAGGTCTTTATACTCAGTGATATCTGGGGTATTATCCCGGGACTTCTGCTGAATGGAAGTTCTGACCTAGTCCCCGGATAATACTTTCTGCTAAAGCTTTGAAACATAAGCTTCGCCCTCAGCATGCTGATGAAACAATAAAATTGATAGTCGCTGCTGTTGAAATGCAAAAGATCCTCTAAAGGGGACCCACCAAAAGTCGAACCGTCATCTCTCTGCTGAACGGAAGTTCTGACCTGAGCTCTCACGGTTTCGCACCTAACCCCTTTACAGATATCAGCTGTGGTATACTCACCTGCAAGACTGAATATTTGGGATCTGGATACAGGAGTATATTCAAGTGGAGTGATACACAATTAAGTTTAAGTCTCTAAAACATTAATATCGTATCTCGAATCGATTGAAATTTGTGTTGAGAATTTAAGAGGACAAACATACTGACAATCTAGGTAAATTGTTTAAAGCTTAAAATGAAATCAAGCTTAACGGTGTTGGTGATTTGTCTCATAAACTGATATGATCCTCTTGCACGAACTCACAAAAATAATGTTTGTAAATATTTGTTTGTAAATATTTCTTTACTGCATTTTATTTCTCTTATGTCAAAATCCAAAAAGATTTTGTGTGTGTTTTAGCATAATTTTTTGAAAAAAAATCAAAAAGATTTTCGACTACTGACATTGGAAAGCTGATTTTCAAAATTCCAAATGCTAAACATGATGAGCAGAATTTGAGGGGGAGTGATTGTGTAAATCTAACTGTTTTCGTTAATTCTAACCTTCTTCAAGTGGTTCATCATAGATTGTTGAGAGAAAGTCATGTGTTGGTGCACAGGTATTTGATATGTAATAAAATTAGAAAATTTATGTCTGGGTTAAGATTATGCAGGTAGCCAGGTTTCGATATTCAGAAGATCTCTGTTGGAAGAGAGCCAAGTTTCGATTCTGGAAATCAATTCTGAAGATCTCAGTTAGAGTCAGGTTGATTGATTCTAAAAGCCTGTGAAGATCTCTGTTGGGATTCTGGAAATCTTACTGAAGATGTTACTGAAGAACGAAAGAATACCAGTAAATCGAGAGGGGGAGTCTGAAGATAGAGAGAAAGAGAAAGCCCAGAGACTAATTAAGACTGAAGATGTGAAGACACGGAGATAGTGCTTGATAGTCGACTCCATCAACATCTGAGGGGGAGTCTGTTGGTGCACTACATCTGTTGATTCCGTCTAGATGTCTAGGATCAGGTCTTACATCGTATTGTATAGCATAGGGCACGTTTTACGAGAAAACAGGAGTCTGTATAGGTTTTATATGTCAGGATTGCTCATAGGGTCATAGGGTGTCTGGACCGCTTATTTGTCAAGTGTGGACCGCTTTTGTGGACATACCTGGTCCGCTCTTATGGACATGTGTCACATGAGCGGACCCAAATCACTATATATAGAGGTCTTTAGGGTGATCCTCATAACGTGTATGTGAAATTCCACGCCGAAGCTCTGCCGGTGTGAAGATCGAGCTGTAAATTTCATATCAATAAAACAAGCAGTTAGAAAGAAGAACAAGCTACTTCTACTTGTATTTCTTATTATTCCGCATCTGAAACGCAAGAGATAACCTCTGAATGACTCGTTCGGGTCAGCAAACGATCCTACAAATTCGCTCAAAATTTCACAGATCATAGACAATTGAACATAGACAAATCCTTGAAAGTTTCACATCCAAATTCGGACTAAAAATGACCAAAATTGGACTTCGAACAGGTTTCGCTTATTCGGACAGTGTATAGTTTCGCTTCAAAAGTCATAAGGTTCCGCTTTTGTGTCACCAAAGTCATCAGGGTTTCGCTTCAAAGACACTAGGTTTCGCTCCAAAGACACATAGTTCCGCTTATTTGACAGTTGGTTTCGCTTGTATGTCCAGCTAGTTCCGCTTTTGTGTACAAACTCAGGTTCCGCTTATTTGTCACCAACAAGGTTTCGCTTATACAGACGATAAGGTTTCGCTTATACAGACCCTGAAGTTTCGCTTATCAATCTAATGGGGTTTCGCTTATTAGTCCTTTAGGGTTTCGCTTATCAGTCCAACTAGATTTCGTTCATTTGTCATAAACTAATTTCGCTTATCTGGTCATCACCTGATTTCGCTTGTGTGTCATATTTCGCTCGAAAGTGAACATTTCCATATCGAGATCATTTCGTGTAGATCAGTTTCAGTTTATTTGATATTGATTGTACTGATTGTTTTTGTTTGTTTGATTCTATCCAGGTTTGAAGATTAAAGTGAGAGATTCAAGAAACATTTTAAAGATGTCAGATTTTGGTGAAGAGTTTTACAATACGTTTTATAACACATTTACTTCAGAAGATACACCAATTACTCCAAAGAATGCTACTAAAGTGATATCAGAAAATTTCAGTTACGATAACGTGTACGGAAACCATCAAAGACCACCAAAGCTCATGAATATCGAAGATTATCACTGGTGGTATGAAAGATTTGAAAATTGGGTGCAAGCTTATGCGTATGATAGCTGGATTTGTTTGACTTTGGGATATGTAAAACCAATAAATGAAAGACGTGAATTGGTCACACTGAAAGATTTCACAGCAGATGATAAGAGAGAACATTCAGCAGAATTGAGAATGAAGACTCTACTTCAACAATCTATCAGAGAGGATATTTTTTCACTGCTTCAGTATGGTGAAACATCTAAGTCAATTTGGGAAGCATTAAAATTGAAAGCTAAAGGAGGGAAAGATATCAAGAAAAACAAAATATCACTGTTGAAAAAAGAGTTTGACATGTTTAGCTGCATGAAGAATGAAACAGTTCGTCAAATGATTGAACGATTTTGTCATCTAAAGATTGAGTTGGAGAGATTTGAAATTAAGAAAGAGAGAGAAGAAATGGTGGATAAACTTGTTGAAGCTTTACCACATGAAGATGATTGGAAAACATATGTGATTGTATTGAAAAATGATGCTAACTTTGATAAACTGACATTAGATCAATTGATAGAAAAAATAGAGGGGCATGATCTGTTGATTCAAAAACAAAACAAGATGTCTAGTTCTAACTATCAACAAAATGTTGGTTTGTATTATCGAAGAGGGATGCTACAAAACAATGAATCTCCAAGGATCAAAACGGGTTTTACGGCAGAAAAGACCAATGATTTACCAAAGAATACATCTTCAAGTTATGATCCGGGATATCATGCATCGTCTGCATCTGGATCGTCAAATTCAAATTCCAACCTTGATTGGAAGAATTCTATGTTGCTGAACAATGAATTTGCTCAACAGCATATGAGCTTTTTAGCTTCCATTCTGGTATCTTATGAAGGTTTAATTGCAGGAAAGATCGGAAATCCTAACATGACAAAAGAGGATTACGATCAGGTGGATCCAGAAGAAATGGAACTCACGGATATTCGCTGGTGCATGGCGAGTGTCATTCGAAGAGCTCAACGATTCATGGAGATCACTGGCAGAAGATGTCTGGAAGGACCTGAAATGAAGATGGTTTTTGACAAGAACAAAGTAACTTGCTTCAAATGTAAGGAAAAAGGTCACTTCAAGAGAGAATGTCCAAACAACAGAGTTGATGAAAGTGTAAATCCTTTTCGTGATGATTATTACAAGAAGGCTATCTATCACAAGAACAACGAACAGTCAACCAGAAAGCAAATTGATGGAGGATCATCCAAAGAAAAGAGAGCTGCTTTGTCATTTTTTGATCAAAATGTGGATAGTATAGATGATGATTATGAAAAATCTGTACAATCTATAGTTCAAAATTATGATTGGGAAAAATGTTTGAAAGAGTCAGAAGGACCCAGCTTCATAATCTATGATGATGAGGGTTATGATTGGAGTCAACATGATGAAGAGGTTGTCGAAGTGGAGGCTAAAGCAATGACTGCTGAAGTAACACTTACTCGTGAAGAAAGACATGCACGTCTGAGATTGGATGATGTATATGATGCTTACAAAGAAGCAACACGCGCAGGCAGGTGGAGCAAAGAAAAAGAATGCTATGTTGATCATCAAGGAAACCCGACGGTTGATCCGAAGACGGTTGATCTTGATGCATTAGTTGCTGCTATACCTGCTGTGAGTGTTTGGTGCAAAGGCCTTAGGGAGATTCCAAGGTACAAAGAGCAGGTTGAAGAAGGTATTTGGAAGGTGATATTTGCTAGTCTGGAGAAGAAGAAGAAGAAGAAGAAGAAGAAGAAGAAGACAGTTGAAGAAATTGTGACTGAGAGTGAGAAGATGGTGAATGAAGTGAAGAATGTTGAAGGGAAAGCCGAGGAAGGTGTTGAAGAGAAAGTGCAAGTCGCTGAAGAAGATCAGATTCAGAAAGCAGAGGAAACCAAAGTGCCAGTCATTGAGGTAATTATGCAAACTGATACTTCTGATAAAATTGATGATGAAGCTGAACAACAATGCAAGAAGTGCATGGAAACGTGCAGTGCTTGTATTGAAAAAGATGAAAAACTCAACAACAGAGACATTGAATTTACTAAAAAAGAAAAAATTTTCAAAGAAAAATGTCATGAGATGATTGAATCTGAAAAGTTTTTGAAACAAGAAAATGAAAATTTGAAACAAAAATGTGATGATCTTGAAACAGAAAACAAGAAATTAAAAGAAAAGTGTTCAGCTGTTTGCAACGAATGTGTTCCAAAAGAAATAAAAATTCAAGAGTTGCAATAAAAATATGATGTAATGAAATTGTCATATGAAACTGTAAAAGAAGCATATGAAACTTTAAAAAGTAAAGTCAAAAGTCTAGATGATAGATTGTGTGCTTGTCAAAGAAACACTAAATTTCTTGAAGCTAGATTTGAAGATAAACAAAGAGTGTTAAACCAATATATTAATGATGTTGCTAAGCTTAAACAAGAATTGGCAGACAAAGAAAAGTTGGTCAATAAATTGCAAAGCTATCATTCATCTTCATATATTCTGGAACGTATTTTCAACATCACACCCGATGAGAAAGAGTCTGAAAAGAACAAAAAGGGAATAGGGTCTGAATACCATCAAGTTCCACCACCGTTGGAGAATAATTATACATTCTATGATGGCGAAAAAGTGGAAAAAGTAATCAACATGGTTGATCAGTTACCCGATAACATCGATGTGACTTACACCAAATCTGATGATATCAGTGATTCAGAGGTGGTAGGTAAGGTTGTTGAAAGTGTTTTCAAAGAAGAGTCGGTTGATACAGGTAAACCTGAATCACAAGATGAAAATGAAGGAAATTTTCATGATGGATATCGGAAAAACACAAAATCCGAGAAAAATTTGAATGATGATTCAAAGGGATTGGTTTATACCATGATTGGATCAGACAAATTGTTCTTAGATGTTGTATTCCCGATTCAGAATGTGATTTCAGAAAAGGTTGACAAAGTTTTAAAAATGGTTGAGATTGAGAAGTCTGAAATTTCAAAGTTTCTTAGAAAGAGTCGTAAAGGTTCGTATAACAAACCTGGTTTCAAAAAGAAAAACATGAAGGCTGGTTTGGGTTATAAGAAGAAACAGAACCGAAAGAAAAATGAAGTGCCAAATTATCAGGCTAAATTGAGTTTTGTTCAAGGAAACAGTTTAGCTGAAGAAAAAGAACTCAAAATGAGACAGTCTAATGATGAGTTTCATGCTCAAAAGAAAAAGCAACAACCACAGATCAAAGATGTGTCCATGAGAACATGTTTCAATTGTGATAAAAAAAGGACATCTTGTACGCAAGTGTCCAAATCTAAAACCTGTGGATGTTGATCAAAAGAAGATTGATGCTGAGAAACAATAATCTGAGAATGTGAGACAAAGGTCAACAAAATTTGATTTGAAACAAACTTGGAGGTATAACACAAACAAGTTTGCTTCAAATCAAAATTGGAAATCAAATCCTAACAGGTTCAATTCAAGACAGACCTGGAATTCTCACACACCCAGATTCAGAACAACACAAAGTTGGAAAACATCAGTTGATATGACAAAACCCCAAGAGTTTTGGAAACCAAAAAATGTTGTTCAAAACCAAAGTGTTCAAAAAGATTCACATTTTTACAAACGTGGTACACCGAAAGGTCAAACATGGAGTGTTAAAAAACATGTTGATTCGGTAAAAGATGAGAAAGTTTTTGTGAAAATGATAAAGAATTTCCAGCATTGAATGAAAATTATTGTGTTGAAATGCCTAAGGTCCAACAGACCTGGGCTAAATTGTTCAAGTAATTCAATTAGTTCAATGTGCAGGTGCTCAAGAATTCTGAAGATTGTAAGTTTGAAGATTGGAGCAACCTGGCACACCAAGAGGAGGAGAAGTCTACTGGGCCCTGGTTTGGTTGAACAGGGAGTTTAGTTTGAATGTTGTTTGTACATAAATAAACAATATTTTTAAAACTCTAAAAACTTGAAAAAGTAAAAACCAAAAATATGTTATGTTTTAGTTTTTGTTAGAATAAATGTTAATTGAATACGCCGAAACCCTCACGGCTGAACAAACATGATTACTTTCACCAGATTGAAAAACGGTTTTCACACTGTTAAAATCAATGTGTTGTAAATCATGGGGGTAATTACTGCTTTTAGTATGATTCAGTGCATGATTAGCAGAACATGGATGGCGAGACAAAGCTATCAGTATCGTGTTGTCAAATTTCCTTTAATGGTTTTGCATTTTAGGGGGAGAAAAATTGTCAGAAAATACAAAAACATTAGAAAATTTGAAAAATACAAAAACATGATAAAAATTCAAAAATTGAGTTTTTTGCGTAAAAAGAGGAAATGATAGTACATCAGTAGACAGTTACGGTATGCTAAAGAATTGTAAAGAATTAATAAGCGTTAAACAGTCTCACTGATGATATGTCGATAGGTTTTTATACATTTAGTAATCTTTTCGGGATATAAACCTAAATTCAAACTTGCTTATTTCGTGGGGAACACTACTTGGATATATAGGTAACCCCTGAAATCTCGTTTGAAAGGTCCCATATTCTGAGATACTAGGTCTTTATACTCAGTGATATCTGGGTATTATTCCGGGACTTCTGCTGAATGGAAGTTCTGACCTAGTCCCCGAATAATACTTTCTGCAAATGCTTGAAACACAGCATCGCCCTCAGCAAGCTGATGAAACAATAAAATTGATAGTCACTGCTGTTGTAATTAAAAGATCCTCTAAATGGGACACACCGAAAAGTCGAAGCCGTCATCTCTCTGCGTATACGAAAGTATCGACCTGAGCTCTCACGGCCCTCGCATTTAACCCCTTACAGATATTATTTGTGCTATACTCACCTGTAAGACTGAATATCTGGGATTCTGGATACGGGAGTATATTCAAGAGGTGAGACACATGAATGAGTTTAAGTTCATAAGACATCTAAATCGTATCCTGAATCAGTTGAAGTTTGTATGAAAATTTAAGATGGATCAGTATATCGACAATCTAAGTGAATTGTTTAATTCTTAAAGTGAAATTAAGCTCAACGGTACTTGTAACTTGTCAAAAACTGATATGATCCTCTGACGCATACTCAAACAAAAATATTGTCTGTAAATATGTTTGTATATATTTCTTTACTGATTTATATTTTCAGAAAATACAAAAAGATTTTGATTTCTGCTTTATTTTCGACAACCGATATCTGAAATGCTGAGTTTCAAAATCTTAATAAGCTGATTGTGTTTCTGAAAATAAAACAAGTTCATTAGTTTGAAACTTGATATTAAAATCAAAAATTTCAAAAACAGTTTGTGATATCTCCAAGGTCATTAACTTGAACTTGGATGATAAACTGTGGGGGTATTGGATTCTTTAACGCTGCCAAATCTATAAAGTGTGTTGATAGGGGGAGTTGATTAGAGATGTTGGTTTGATAATACGAAAACATAGTATTTATGAATGTTTGAGTGTTTGCAGATAGTCCAGACTACGATCCTGAGAGCAGAGTCTGAGGGGGAGTCTGAAGACAAGCTTGAAGCAAAGAGTAGCTTGTAGATGGAAAGCTAGGTGTCGATCCCAAAGCATGGAAGCTTGACGAAAGGGGGAGCCTGAAGCTGTTAGAAGAAGAGAAAGAGTGATGGATGCTCACATTGTTACAACTTGAAAGAATAGGCAGAATGATCAAGACTGAAGACGTGTCATATTGAAGATTTGTCTCTGAAGACTTCGTCAATATCCGAGGGGGAGTCTGTTAGTGCATTACGTCTATTGACTTCGTCTTGTATCATGTAGTAGAATAGGATAGGATAGGATATCCAGTGCACGAGGTTCGAGAAACGAAAATAGGTGTTTAAGCATGAGGTTCCTCTCATATGGACAATGTCCATAAAAGCGAAACCACAGCTAAAGGTTTCGCTCTTATGGCAGGTCCATATAAGCGAAACTATTCATACTATATATAGGTGCATGTTTAGTTCATTTGGCAACGGTTCCTGAAATTGTAACGAAGTGCTGCCAAGATTTTTCCAGGTTGTAATCATTGTTAATATCAATCAAAGTGACAGATTGTATAGTATCAAGTTGTTTATATGTCCGTTTCTCTGATTCCGCCTTTGAACCGGACTTAAAGTTCTTCTGATTGACTCATTCGGGGTCTACAACGATCCTACAACCACTGTATCATATTGCTTCCCCTTGGCCATTCATGAAGTGGGGGATGGATATAGTAGGAAAATTGCCAAAAGTTCCAGGAGGAAAAGTCTGTATGCTGGCAATGACTGATTATTTCTCTAAATGGGTTGAAGCTGAAGCATTTGTTCAAGTCAGAGACCAAGAAGTAGTATCCTTCATAAAAAGGAATATCCTGACTAGGTTTGGGGTACCAGCTGAGATAATTTGTGACAATGGCTCTCAGTTTATCAGTAAGAGGACAACCGATTTTTGTAAGAGTTGGGGAATCAAAATGATCACATCTACACCGGTACATCCTCAAGCGAACGGACAAGCAGAATCCTCGAACAAGATAATTGTCAACAATTTAAAGAAAAGACTAGGAGCTAAGAAAGGAAGATGGGCAGAAGAATTACCCTTTGTTTTATGGGCTGATAGGACGACAGTAAAAAGTGCAACTGGGCAAACCCCATTTTCCTTAGTATTTGGAGCGGAGGCAGTAATCCCGACAGAGATGGTAATACCTACGGCAAGATCCAACCTCCGGGATCCTGAGAAGAATCCTGAAGCCCTATGTCAAGAATTGGATACTACTGATGAGACAAGGGATGCGGCAAAGTTGAGAATGGCAGCATATCAACAGAGGATATCCAGAGCATATAACAAGAATCTAAGTACTAGAAGGTTTTAAGTTGGAGATTGGGTATTAAGGAAGGCTTTCCAGAATACTATTTATCCTTCTGATGGAAAGTTAGCTCCCAAGTGGGAAGGACTTCATGAGATTAAATCGGAATCCGGAAAAGGAGCATATCGGCTTAAGAATATGGAGGGAGATATACTGCCAAGATCCTGGAATGCTATACACCTCAAAGCCTATTTCAAGTGAGTTTAGAATTTAATTTCTAACTCAAGACGGTATGAATTCTATCTCTTTTAAATATAATTCTTTTTTTTTAACCCAATACTGACTTAAGCATCGGAGGGGTGTTAGCCAGGCTAACACCTACCTTAGTTTAAGGTTGTTTTGCAGAATATGCTTTGGGATATACCTCCAGGATATACACTCAGGATAATGCGGAAGATTAGAGGATTAGCCCCCTCTCTCATGTTTAAGGGATCCTGATCCCTTCACAGGTTTAAAGGTATTCACCTTTCTCTCGAATTGGGTTTAAACACCTCGCCTGGAGCGCAAGTTATCTAGGGATAGTTCAAGATAGTGGGACCAGTCCATGTAAAAGTGGCTGACAATTTCGTTATTGTTGGCTATATCCTGGATCCTAAAGGTATATGAGGATTGATCACCCTCTCTCACGAAAGGGTATTTTCATACTCTCTAAGGTTGAAAGGTTTTCACCTTTCTAAGTCTTGGAGTTTATACACTCCCGCCTGTAGCGCACGAAAATTTGGGATTTTCCCCAGTATGCTCAGGGTTTATCCCCAGAATATTGAGGATCTATCTCCAGGATATTTAGGGTTTATCCCCTGTGATACTAAAGTTATACATAAGTATGAAATCAGTTGTGATCACAAGAGTTCCTAAATACTTAACAATGACGTAAACAGGGGACATTCCTACTAAGGCATTGTGAAAAGCTCAAAGGATCAAGCTTGGACCTAGTTCACTAAGCGTCCTAGACTGGGGACATCTTCGGTGGAAAGGTTGCAAAAGGATTGAAGTTTGAGAGTAGGGTTGTACTCTGTCTCTGGTAAGATCTTTCCTTTTTCTTCCTTTAAAAACCTTATCTAAATTGTCTAAATTTTTGAAACTATGTTTAGCAAAAGCTTGATTATAACATTTATGAGTATGCTGATTAGGATACGTTCTCAGAATATATTCTCAAGATATATTCTCAGTATATAATTCAAGATATTTGGTTGGAATGTTTGAGATATGATACTTAGATTAAAAATTGAAACTGTATTCGAGTCAAACAACTGTTATCAAAACAAGCTTTGTAAAAATAAAAATGAACAACAATGGATAAGGTCAAAAGAAGGTTATATTGTTAACATAGCAAAATTTTGTGCTTATGGTTTCATCTCAAACCGAGACCCATCCACCTCCAACTGTTATATTGTTCAAAATAACATACTAACTGATGACCAAGGGCTTCGTCCTGAAACCCAGGATCCCTCCACCTTTGGCCATCATATTGTCTTAATGCAGGAAAGTAAATTGTTCAAAGGACAGGAAATGAAATTATTCAAACAACCATAAACCACCAAATTTAAAAAGTGGGCTCCGGCCTCGGCAACAATATCCATCATCGCCCACTTCGCTGCATTCAAGGGGCAGCACCCTCTTCAACCATCACGTCTTCACCAGCACCCGGTTCAGGATCAGCTCGAACATCCTTCTCAGCCTCGCCACCAGTGTCAGTTAGCTTATCAGTCGCCTTGGAAGACCCCACAACTACAGGTTTAGCAGGATGCTCCACAGGATTACCGCCAAGACCTGTTAGCTTTGTCTCTCAGGCATCGACATTCCAAGAAGGGCATTCAAAGCCCAGGGCCTTGGGTTCGTAAGCCATTTTTAGCCTAGCCTGAAGAAGGGAGATGACGACGGAGCTCTTAAGGCCTTCCCGGTAAGAGGCCATATCCTGCTCATGTTGGACTTGAGCGGTGTCAAGATGGGCTTGGGCTTCGTGAGTAACTTTCTTGATGGCGGCCTTGTGTTCCTGGGTCATAGCCTTGAACTTGTCCTCGTAATACCGAGATTTAGCAGCGGCGATCATTCCTTGGTCGGAAATAGTGACCTCGGCTTTCTTCAATTTGGACTCTAGCATCTTGTGGAGCCCGCAGGATTCTTCGTACAAATGAACTAAACGTTCGAGGCCCTATAACAAAAGGCTCAGGTATTATTATATATTAATCAGAATATTGGTTCGGCATATATATATGCAGGATACGAGATAAGGATCTATACCTGGTTGAGAAAGGAAGTCATGAACCCGCTTGCCTCGACAAACCCATGATTCTCGTAAGGAAATGTTTCAGGAGTGGCAGGCGAATCAGTCTATTTCCTCCTACGGGAACTAGAGGCCCGGGGCTTAGTAGCTGGTGAAGGCTTGGGAATGGCGGCGGCTTTAGAGCTGGTGGGCTTGGATGAAGTAATAGGTTTGGGACTTGGCTCTTTCTTGACCTGAACAGGATCGGAGTAACTGTCCAACTCCTCAAGGTCAAAGACTTCTGGGATTTTGACTGGTGTCGCATAAAGGGAGAAGTTCTAAATCTTTTCTACTCTTTCATTATACTAAACTAATCGAGCATATGTAGAATAACCCTTACCAGACATGTCAGACGATGAATATTGACTGGAACTTGGGAGGTGTGTGGAAAAGCTCCTATCACCTTCTAGTAACCGGTAAATCGCTTTGATTCTCTTTTCAGATTCTTCAGTGGGAGGGGCTACTTCTCTGAAGTTCACTGCATAAAGGCCAAATAAGAGAGTATCAGCACAGGATATAGACTCAAGATGTATTTGGGGATATTCCGAAAACCCTAAACTCTACCGGTGGTTAACCATTTCACTGGGAGGCTATCACCCTCATCAATGGAATCTCGTTTAACGAAGAAGAACTTTCATTGCCATCCATCCTCATTTTTGGTAGCTTTGAGGATGAGGGGTTTACTGGGGGTAGAATAGAGTAAAAACCGGCTAGAACCATGTGATCGGAGACGAAAAGCGATCGGAATGTCCTCGATGCAGAGGTCGGGAAAGTGAAGGTTTTTGATTTGGTTAAGTACGATCAGTACCCTCCAAACCATGGGCATTATTTGGGCAAAGCAAAGACCAGTGGTGTAACATCTGCAAAAAAACGGATATCCATAAATCCGACCCGTTTCGAAATCCGACTCCTAACCTTTGAACACCAAAAAATTTGTGAACTAATTAACCATTAAAGGGTTTTAGTTATCAATTTAAACCTTTTATTTATTGAACTATATAATTCGTTTAGTAAACTTGTTTAAAGCGAATCTTGAATTGGTTAAAGTTATAAGACGTTAATGATGCAAAGTTATCCAGGTTATGTGCGCATTAAAAACTAAATCGCTAAGTTAATCGAGCCATTACAAACTAATTCGCTAAGTTAAACGGGTTATAAACTAGGAGGATTAGTTGTGCAACTTCTAAAACCTTAATTGAAGCCATAAAAAAAAGAAAAAAAAGAAAAGAAAAAGGCATCAACTGAAATCACTACACCACACCTTTCTTTTGGTAAGAGTTCCCAACAAATATCTCTAAAAGGTGGGTGTCAACATTTGGAGTTCCATTTGAAATCTAGAAGTTTACCGCCCAAACCCGTAACACCGAGCATGGCAACTGTCATTCTTCTTTTTTTCCGTTGATTGATTCTATTTTGTGCATTTCCTTTCTCACCATTCACGCACCTAGACCGAATGCCAGCCTAATGTCACGATCCTCTTCAATCATTACCATAAAAATCGACAATCAAGTCTTTTAAGTGTTAAACTTTTAGTTCCTCACAAGCTCGAGTCATTATAAGTGCGAAACCACACAAACCGCAGACGGTTTACCACTCTCTCACCTCTCTCTAAACAATAAAATAAAAATGTCGTCGCACCGGAGTCACGGAACACCGCCGGAAACTGGAGAGCTCCGGCGAACACTAAAACTTACATGTTTCAAACTTTACAAGCCATCTAGGTATCATACATGAGGTCCGTTATGGTGACTGGTATTGCTTCAGTTCGATGATAGTCCTTACTTTCATTCCTGTACGTCGTCCATTCAGAAAAAAAATCCAGGACTCATCTTCAGAAGAGAACGCCAATGGGTCGTTAGCGCTCCGCGATGATTTAACGTCTCTCCGATCAAGTTAACAGATAATTCGCATCATTCAAAGTGCTTCTTTTTCATTTGTGCGCTTAGATTTATAAGGAATCGCCTACGCAACCACTCTGAACATGCTTGAAGAGAAGATTGGACATAGGATGGGCCTTAGTTAACAAGAAACGGATAAATGTAGCTTAGTGGTTATGATCAATGTCTCATTTGTAATTGTTTATTTGAATTATTTGTTATGTGAAACATTTGTTATGAATAAATTATTATTTAAAACAAGTAACAGCAAGTCATAAGCTCTTCGGATCACCTAATCATGCCCCTATCACCTATTCCACTGTGGGTCGGGGTGTGACAGATTGGTATCAGAGCTATTGACTTTAGGGATATAGGATAGGTTATTAGACCCTTAGAACCTATACTTTAGTCATCTAGGACCTATGTGCTTATGTGATTTTATGTTATGCTTAACTTATGATTTGCTATTGCTCACGCATTTAGATTCCTTTCATTTCACACACAAACGCATGCAAGCACTTTATTTTCTACTTAATTACGTGATACATGTAATGTGTTATAATTATGTCATGAAGTCTACATATGTGTTACATATATACTATACCATACAAAACTTATAAAATCCTTATTTATAAATTCTGAATTTCACTAAATTTTCGAAATATTTCCCTCCATTTTCCAAATACTCATTTCATGTTATTCAACTTTTGTGATTTTTTGTTGTCAAATCTCATCAAAGTGAGTTCATGTGACGGGCGTGTAGTAACTGGAAGGGTTCGAGTACCGGTAGTCGGGACGTCCTGTCTAGGATTGGCATTCGTATAAATCTGAATTAACGGACCAGTTTGCCTACCTGGGGACTAACGATGAGAGTATGAAGGACCTATTAGGCCAAAGCATGCCACACCAAACGTCGTGTGAACTAACCCCACTTTGAGTTGTCATCGTGTCCAACCAAGGATACCCTCCGATTTCCACATTCATGTTTCTCGATTTTCTCCGGGTTTTAGTGTACGTTACCAGGCTAACACATGCGAACCATACGAAAGCCCGGTAATCATGGGGGCCCACATGATTACGAAGGTGAAGTATGGCGGCATGCAAGGCCCAATTACGAGCAAAGCCCAAGAACACTTTAAAAGTGTTATCATGAGTTTTTGTTTTCAAATACACCCCAAACATTTTCATTTTTATCATATGTTTATATTTTTCACATATCCGCTACCAAATCCATCGAAAATCTCACAACCTCATTTGCGTTGATTCCAGAAACTCTGGTAAACGTATGGCAGCCCAAATTGCCAAGCAAATGGCTGTCGTGATTCCTAACATTGTGATCCAAGCCCAACAAGTCGTGCCTCTTCAAGCCTTCCCAATCACCCAAGTGGTACCCAACCCATCTTACCCAAACAAGAAACCCTACACTGGTCCTCACCTCACCCTCAATGCAACACCTGCCACTATCACCATCGACCCATCGTCCTCGCTGACCATGTGCCAACGGTGGACAATATGGCCATTTAAGAAACACTTGTCGCGCCCCTCAAAACCAAGCTTCACCTCCTGCCCAAAACATGATCGAACCCTATCAACAACCACATTATTCCATGGTTCCATATGTTCGAGCTTGCTTTAATTTTGGTGGCCCTACCCACTCCAGAAACACATGCCCTAGATTGGTTAACATCATCAACACTCAAGCTCAAGCTCAAGCAAACCCAGTTAACCAAGAAAACCAAGCAAACCCGGCACCCCCACAAGCAAGAGGTAGAGCCTACAACATCAACGCGGACCCAGCTGAGGTCAACGACAATGGAGCAAACGAGCAACCTAACTAGCTCTTTTTCCACCATGAAGACTCACGGCTCCGCTCCGCTCTGTTATTTATTATGTTTTATTCCAAGTTTCTATCAATTTCGTTTCTTTTTTTGACTGTTCAAGTTACCATTGTTTTCAATTGTAACGTTTCGAGTTAACATTATTTCATCATTGCAATTAATATTATGCTACTCCATTTGTTTTCATTACAAATTCATATCATGTCATATTACATCATGTCATTTCATGTCAATTCATGTCAATTCATGTCATCATACATCATGGTGGACCTCGACTCATAACTTAGGGAGAGTGGATCATGTCTCACTTTTTCATAAACTGACCACTTCCTTATAACACTAGACAGAGGTACCGCCATCATGTAGTCTTGCTTTCTTCGGATTCGAGACTCAAGCATTGTTTGTTGTGTTTGGTTATGTTTGGTAGATTTTAGGACGAGTCACATAGAACTAATCATGATTTGATAACAAAGCCAATGAAAGTTTGACAAGGACATGGTGGATACACCGATGGTACTTCCTATATATAAGTGTTTTTGTCAAATGATCAAAAGCGTTGTTAGATTGTCATGGGAAGTCCTGTGTAAGTGGTGTCAATGTGGTTAATGACTTTGTTTTGTAATTTCTTATGTAACCTTATCATTATGACATTTCAGTTGTCTCAAAATCCCTTGTCATGATGCAAATTCCAATTAGACATCATGATTACAACTCAGTAGTAAATCCTCTATCATGTTACAAGTCATCTAGGTGTCACAAGATTTTTCCATTTCCACATCTCGGGCATCAAAAAGCGATTCCTGTAGCAGGGTATTCAACCCTTACTAGGAACGTTACCACCTCAATCAGAATCCAAACTTCACACCCACTTGGTTACGTATATCCTTAGCATCATCGAGATTTTATTACCTAGCATACTCGAGATCCAATCTATGAGAAACCCTATTAACTAATCCTCAAGAACGGTTTTCCCTCCTAATTTCGGGACGAAATTCCTAAAAGTAGGAGAGACTGTAACATCTGCCAAAAAACGGATATCCATTAATCCGACCCGTTTTGAAATCCGACTCCTAACCTTTGAACACCAAAAATTTTTGCGAACTAATTAACCATTAAAGGGTTTTAGTTATCAATTTAAACCTTTTATTTATTGAACTATATAATTCGTTTAGTAGACTTGTTTAAAGCGAATCTTGAATTGGTTAAAGTTATAAGACGTTAATGATGCAAAGTTATCCAAGTTATGTGCACATTAAAAACTAATTCGCTAAGTTAATCGGCGTGTTACAAACTAATTCGCTAAGTTAATAGGGTTATAAACTAGGAGGGTTAGTTGTGCAACTTCTGAAAGCTTAATTGAAGCCATAAAAAAAAGAAAAAAAAAGAAAAAGGCATCAACTGAAATCACTACACCACACCTTTCTTTTGGTAATAGTTCCCAACAAATATCTCTAAAAGGTGGGTGTCAACATTTGGAGTTCCATTTGAAATCTAGAAGTTTACCACCCAAACCCGTAACACCGAGCATGGCAACTGTCATTCTTCTTTTTTTTCCGTTGATTGATTCTATTTTGTGCATTTCCTTTCTCACCATTCACGCACCTAGACGGAATGCCAGCCTAATGTCACGATCCTCTTCAATCATTACCATAAAAATCGACAATCAAGTCTTTTAAGTGTTAAACTTTTAGTTCCTCATAAGCTCGAGTCATTATAAGTGCGAAACCACACGAACCACAGACGGTTTACCACTCTCTCACCTCTCTCTAAACAATAAAATAAAAATGTCATCGCACCGAAGTCACGGAACACCGCCGGATACTGGAGAGCTCCGGCGAACACTAAAACTTACATGTTTCAAACTTTACAAGCCATCTAGGTATCATACATGAGGTCCGTTATGGTGACTGGTATTGCGTCAGTTCGATGATAGTCCTTACTTGCATTCCTGTACGTCGTCCATTCAGAAAAAAAATCCAGGACTCGTCTTCAGAAGAGAACGCCAATGGGGCGTTAGCGCTCCGCAGCAATTTGACGGCTCTCCGATCAAATTAACAGATAATTTGCATCATTCAAAGTGCTCCTTTTTCATTTGTGCACTTAGATTTATAAGGAATCGCATACGCAACCACTGTGAACATGCTTGAAGAGAAAATTGGACATAGGATGGGCCTTAGTTAACAAGAAACAGATAAATGTAGCTTAGTGGTTATGATCAATGTCTCATTTGTAATTGTTTATTTGAATTATTTGTTATGTGAAACATTTGTTATGAATAAATTATTATTTAAAACAAGTAATAGCAAGTCATAAGCTCTTCGGATCAACCTAATCATGCCCCGATCACCTATTCTGCTGCGGGTCGTGGTGTGACAAGTGGTTCGAAAAAATTGCATCATGAATTCAGGGAAAGGATACCGAAGGCCTAGCGAGAGAGGATATGCCGGAAAACAGACCCAATCGTCAGACGAAATGTCCGATCGAACTGACCGGTCGAATGGTCTGATGATCGCTCTGTCTGGAAAGGCGTCGGAGGCTCTCAACGCTACGATATCTACATTATCGAAGGCACAGATCTCTTTCTCGGGATTCTTGAGAAGGTTCTGTTGGACAAAGGTTTCTGTCGATTCACCAGTATGAGAACGAGTTCTATTAGCCATTGGGAGTAGAATGAAGAGATTCGGAAGAAAGGAAGGAAGAATGAGTAATTACCTGGAGATTCTATTGAAGATGTTTGGTTTTTAAACAGAAAGAGAGAAGATATAGGGGCGTAGTAGATAGAAATTGAGTGTAAACCGCGTTGGAAGTTGCACAATGTCATTTCAACCGCCACTTCAATTTAATTTCCTCGATATAAGAGATAAGGTTTAAAATATATCCGTTGGAATTGGTATACCAACAGATATATTTTGGGGACAATTGTTATGGGTGGATTTCTATTCATATATCCTGAACAATATTCTAACTATGTTTCTTTCATTGTGATCAGGATACTGGATCAGGATATTGGTAACATCCTGATACAGTATCATGGTAGTAACTAATTAATTCACGTGCAGATTAATGAAGCAAGTTTGTAACGTTCAAGTGGACTTCCTCTCCCAAAGACTCGGGCTAATCTGTTGGAATATGAATGTTGAAGCTGGAAGACGTGGACTACAACGTTCACAAAGGGAATATTCGTTTTATCCCGGATTTGTAGGCTAGTTAGTTAGCTTTGTTTTACTATAAATAGGATTGATCGGATCAAATAAGAACACACACAATTTCTCGAACACTCTTGCTCTCTAGCTGCAATCACTCACAATACACTTACACTTGTATTCAAATCACATTGTAACACCTAGTTGATCCGTATCATATCCTGCACTGTATCCTGATATTTGAAGTAATAAGAAGAACAAGGCAGCTGCGATTGTCAGCTCCCGAGGTTTTATGCCGGTGATCTAGATTGATCAAGGGCTTTCCTCGTACATCCTATGTCACCCTTTACCTTGTTGCTCATTGTTAGATTGTTGATACGCTCGATATCCTGAGCCTGGAAACCGTTTTTTGTTAACAACTTAATCAGCATACATTTTTCAAATACTTCTAGCACACTACCTCACTTAACTAATTTGATCACTTAATTACTTAGGTAATTTTTGACCAAAACAGGGCCCATCTGAGGAGAGAGAGGGAGAGACGCTTGATCTTCCCAAGGTTGGCATGAGCGTATGAGGTGTAGGTATATTTGTTGTTGTGGAGTTTAATATATTTTCTTTCATTTTACTGTTGAGACAGTTTTCGTCTAGAGTCGATATTATGCTTGGGTTTGATTTGTTTTGTTTGTGTAGGTTTTGAGGATACCGCACATACTCAATCTCCATTCGGGTGGCGATTTCGAGCTTATACCATATTGTAAAGGGCAAGCCCGGTATATCAGTTTTGGACACGATCGCGAAGGAAATGCTATACGGTCATGTACGGGTTCGAATTGAAGACAAGCGCAGCTGGCACTGATTTTTATCCTAACCAGCTAAGTCCTTTCCAATTCGTTGTATTTTTGTATATTATATTAGGTTTATATTTTTTTTAGTGGTCTTCCATCCTACATTGAGGATGATGTAGAGTTTAAGTGTGGGGATGGGAAACTACGTCTTTTTAGGTAGATTTGAGTTAAAAAAAATACAAAAGAAGAAAAATATTTTTTTTAAATTAAAAATTAGAAAATGTCCATGTTTTAGAGTTTGCAGATAAATACAGAAAATGATAGAAAAGTCGAGTATGTTCGGTTCTTTTATAATAATAATATGAGTTTACTAAGTTAAGCACGTGTCTAATTTAGGATATGTGGGTAGGCTCTTCCGGTTTTTAGGTTCCTTTGAGCTGAAAATACTTAATATGTTAGGATACCAGTGGGTATTCATCTAAGAGAAATAGAGAAGCCAAAATCGTCAATAATAGTATAAGAAATACCGTTATAAGCTAAAAGTCTTAGAATTTTTAATCAAAGAAAAAAAATTGTGCAACATTGAATAAATGAGCTAGATTGAATAAAAAACGAGGCCTATGTAATCTCTATTCGGGATGGTGACTCTGAATTAGATTGCCTCTAAGTTGAGTTAAAAGAAAAAAATTGCTAAAATTCCGAAGCTCACGTTGTTGCTGTTAGGGATGGTGACTCTGGTTGAGACAGCCTCTAGGTTAGGTATGCAAAAGTCTAGTGCTCATGAAAGAAAAAAAAAAGCAAGAATATTTGATTTTCAATTCTTTGAGTTTTGGTATAAAACGGTTAGGAAATAGCCAATTGGTTGTTCTTTTTATTTCATAAGCTTAAGGCGGGATTAGGTGAAACCGTAACTCTTTAGTGTGAGACCCTAGGTTGATTAACCGAACTTGAACATAATTAAACATGATAAGGGCCTAGGAACCAGTGTTGAGTTTAACTGGATCGTATAATCGCAATCGTAAGTTAACATGTGTTTGATTTTTAATAAAATAATCTGAATTTTGAGATCGAATATTATCTTCACTATGATTTCGTTGCATATATCTTTTTCAGGGATGAAAAAAGGTTAAGTGTGAGGATATTTGATATGCTCTACATTACACATATTTTTATATAAATATTCCCCTACTTTTAAGTACCTTTAGGGTAGTTTTTGTTAAATATTACTCTTAAGTGGTTCATATTTGCATTTTAAAGATTTCAAGAGACCTTGAGCTAAAAGATTAATTTATACAAGAAAATTAATAAATGCAATACACTTTGTAATAAAAGAAAATTATTAGTAAAAACTCTAGTGATCAATGGGTAAAGAAAAACATAATAAAGGTTTAAAGAATATTGAATGTAATTGATGGCCATTAAATGATGAACTAAAGATATTTTATTTTCATACGTCCATGTAGGTCTCGAGATTCAATAAAAAGGGGTTTGGCTTCACAAACTAAGGATCCGTAGGGACCTAGCCCATTGTGTTGTTTAGTAGTCTGCATGAAAGTCCAAATCGTCAGACATTGGTAGTTAACTTTAGAGGAATATACATCTACTGCCACAATATTCAACATGAATTAAATAAAAGGGGTGAAGTCCAAACAAGATTAAAAAAAAGAGGGCCCACCAAGTTGACTCTAAAAACCTACTAGGGTTTTAAAAAAAATATAAAAAGGAAAGAAGCATAGACGCAGAGAAGGATATACGGCAATTAAGAAGAAAGAAAGAAAAACAGTTAGACGGTTGCGCAAGAAACAAGAAGAAAGAAAAGAATATAAGGGGATGTATTATTTATTTTGAATATATTAGTTCGCAACCCGGATAGACTTAAACATTAAACTTTGTTCTTTTCATTATTAAACATGATGTATGCGGTTATATTGAACATTGTTTATTCGTTTTTATTTACTATGAGTAGCTAAACTTTTTTATGGTTGCCTAGGGTTGATGAACTAGATGATTGTTTAATTGATTAACTTTTGG
This sequence comes from Helianthus annuus, assembly GCF_002127325.2. Lineage (NCBI taxonomy): Eukaryota > Viridiplantae > Streptophyta > Magnoliopsida > Asterales > Asteraceae > Helianthus > Helianthus annuus. Next base: position 52,689,476 of record NC_035448.2, on the reverse strand, counting down.
TTTTGACTGAATGTGATGATTTATAAGTTATAATTTTTGAACCCGATTCTAATTATTTGTGTGTTGGTATTGATTGGCTTAATAATATATTTGTTGGTTCCATTGCTCTAGATACTTAGAAATATACCTTAGAGCTGGGAGTCAATCTAGGTTGTTAATCTTTCAGTCTAGGCCTTGAAAGTGAGAAATCTAATTCAAGTGTGCAATCTCTTCTAGAAGTGAGAAATCTAATCTAGAATTGCTAGGTTATTAGCTGGGCGTTGTTTGGCAGTTTGGGTGCCCGATGACTCGGGTTCATCTATTTATTTACGTTTAGAGTTTCCTAGGGTCTCGGTATTCTTAGTTATTTCTGCTTCATAATTAGAGGGTTTTAGTAAATAAATTACTTTATACCTGATAGTTGTGGGAGTTGGTGGTCGATAACTTGAGTCAGTCCATTTTAGCATTTCATCACTTGTCATACGGCCCGGTTCGGTTTACCTTCAGAGGGTTTATCGGGTTAGTCAGAGTCTTCATTTAAAACCAAGGTTAGGATTTTATTCATGAGTCTAGGGATTCTTACCGAAGTAACCTATTTTTTGCATACTTGAGTTTCAGTCCAGTCTCTAGCTGTCTGCGCTTGCTGATATTTGGTCGCCTATTTATTTAAATTGTTTTTTAGTTTAAAAATATTTTTCTCAAAACAAAACCAATTAAAATTAGCTAGGTTTTTTATAGAGGTTAAGTGTCGAAATTTCGCCCGTAGTGTCCACTGATTGACATCCGGTCTTGCCATCTGCACAACACTGCGACCAGTGCACTTGCCGATTGTGTGTGGTTTAGAAGCGATTCAATTTTAAAACTTGTTTCGAAATTAATATATACACTTTTCACACATCAAGGCTCATCCCCCTTTGCTTGTGTTTTAGAAACTTTTGACTCTTTATCTTGCATTCTAGTAAAAGTTTCATTTGTAAGACCTTTTATTTGGAAAGCTTCACCTTGTTGAAAATCTTTTTGAGACATTTGTTTTTGAAGGTAATAGCTTAAAAGTTTGGGATACATAAGAAAAGCATTATTTAATCCCTTTTTAACAGCATTCACATTTGCAACTAAGTCCAAGAAAAATGCCTAGGATAGATTATAATCTGTTTTTCTCAAAATGGCATATCCAAAGTATTGAACTTTTTGTGGAATCCCATTAAATGAGGTGGTCTTGGCTGAGAGACATATAAGTAGGGTATGGAAAAAATATTTCATTTCAGTAGGAAATTGTGGTTTAAAAATTGTAACTCCAGTCAATTGACCCTCATACCCTCTTTCTATGAACTCTGTGTGAATTTCCTGTTTTTCAAAAGAAATTTTACCTGCCTGGTCATTCAAAGCAAATACAGTGGATATGGAAGATGGGGATATCTGAACAATGGTTTCTCTGATTTTTTACGTTATACCAAAGGGCTTTTTATTTTGAGATTGGATTTCAACATTAGCCCAGAAATGTCGGAGGGTATCCACATATATTGGTGCATCGGCAGTTAGGATGGTTTTGTATTTTGATGACGTCAAAACGTCAATTATTGAGTGAAAGACTTGATTTTTGTTGGCAGTTAGGGAGGTAGTTATGGGGAGTTTTTATTTGCAGAGCCATGATTGGAGATGTGAGGTGAGGAGTTTTGAAGAAGATGGTCGTAGAAACCGCTTTTTATGAATTTTGAACTCAAATCACAGCATAAGCTCTGTTTGGATAGAACAGGGGTTTTATAAAGTGAAAAAGTGAAAGCTGGTGTGGCATCTGTTTGAAAGATCTGATGGCTAACATCTGTCCACGTGGCAACCTCTGTTGGTGGTAATGGATGACAGTTGTTAGGAAACCTCTGTTGTAAAGAAACAGAGGTTGGGAAGACATCAGAGGATATGAACAGTGGCTGATTTTAGTCTATCAGAGGATAGACATAAGAGGTTAGGACAAACAGTGGTATGTCTAACAGAGGTTATGAACAGTGGTGAATGAGAACAGAGGATACCTTTTAGCAGTGGATAAATTTTAGCCAAACATAGTTTTTAGAAACAGTGGTTTGGAGCAGACTTTAAGGATTCTTGAATATTTCAATCAAAGCTATTTTTAAGGATGAATTTTTGATTTTCTGAAAACGTTTTAATGCTTTTTATTCATGAAAAACAAAATTTTGCTTTTAATCCATGTTTAGCATACCAATCCTAGAGATCAAGCTTTCAAAGGTGGATGTGTCTAAAACTTTTGTCAATACATCTGCTAGCTGATCCTTAGTTGGAACATGATGCAGAGAAATCAAACCTTTTTCATAGCTATCCCTCACAAAGTGATGTCTGATGTCAATATGCTTGGTTGTTGAATGAGAAACTGGATTTTTAATGATGTTTTCAGCTGCTTGACTATCCAACATGAGAGGAGTCTTTAAAGCAGTCACACCAAAATCCAGCAACTGATTTTGAAGCCACATGAGTTGAGCTGTACAGCTTGCAGTAGCAGTATATTCAGCCTTTGTTGTTGATGTTGAAACCGCTGCTTGCTTTTTGCTTTGCCAAGAAACCAAGCAATTGCCTAGAAACTGGCAGCCTCCTGAAGTGGACTTCCTTGTAGTATGACAACAAGAAAAGTCACTGTCTGAATAAGCTGAAAGCTCAATATTCCCATTAGCAGGGTACCAAATACCAAGTGTAGGAGCACCTTTTATGTATCTGAATATCCTTTTCAGAACTATAAGGTTGGACTTTCTAGGTGCTGACTAGGATCTTGCACAGACATATATTGCAAACATGATGTATGGCCTTGATGCAATTAGGTACAATAAAGACCCAATCATGATTCTGTAAAGTGTTTGATCAACCAAGTCATCTTTATCATCAACAGTGACCAGTTTTGTGGTGGCCATGGGTGTACTACATGGTTTACAATCATTCATATCAAATTTTGTTAACAGTTCTTTGACATGTACTTTGATGAATGAATGTACCATTTTGCAATTGCTTAACTTGGAGAACAAGAAAGCATTGAAGTTCACCCATGGCACTCATCTCAAACTCTGTTGTCATGAGTTCCATAAACTCTTCACACATGGAATTGCATGTGGATCCAAAAAATGATGTCATCCACATAAAAATTTGTACAATCATCAAATCCTTTCCTTTCCATTTTAAAAACAATGTTTTATCAATTTTACCTCTTGTGAAGCCTATGGATAAGAGAAAGGTGAAAAGAGCTTCATACCAGGCCCTTGGTGCTTGTTTCAAGCCATACAAAGCTTTATTAAGCTTGTAGACATGATCTGGATAAATGGCATCTTCAAAACCAGGTGGTCGGCATATATATACTTTTTCCTGGATCTTACCATAAAGGAATGCACATTTGATATCCATCTGATACACCTTGATGTTGTGGTTAATAGCAAAGGCTAGAAACAATCTGATGGCCTCCAATCTTGCTATAGGAGCAAATATTTCATCATATGCTTTTAGGAGAAAACAATTTTTAGTAACATTGTTTTTCTTTTCGCAAAAGTCACAAAACTAGTTTGAAATCTTCTATTTTTTCTTCCCTTTTCATCCTTTTTGTCAACAGTTGTAACATCTGCTGGAAGGTCTTTTAAGGGAATGATTTTCACTTTAGGTGCTTTCACACCCTCAATGGTTGAGAAGTCAATTGGCTTAAAATTTTCAAGAATGTCACTTTCATCTGACCATGTTGGTTTGAATTGGTATTTTTCTACCATTGTTTGGAGTTGATCCTTGGTTATGCTTGATTCATGTTTGAGACTGCTGATTTCCCTTGCTTTTTCAAACATTTTTTATTTTAACTTTTTAACAAGTTTTTCAAACTGAATTTCATCATTTAAGATCTTGTTCCTAAGGTTTTCATTCACCTCTTTAATGTTTGGAAAAGCTATAACACATTTTTCAGAACATAAGTCTTTAAGGACTTGAGGCGATACCTTAGCAGCAACCATCATGGCACAATCACACTCTCCTTCACAAACACTAGACTCCCATGGGTCTGCCAGAGGTTTCACCATTTCTTCACCAACCTTTTCTTCTGAAACATTTGTTTCACCATTATCACAAGCCTCATCAGAATTGGACACCTCTTCCTCAGACTCAACCCCTTCCAATATTGTCTCTAGTGCCATAAAACAAAAATCATCATGTTTCTTATCAAAATTGGCAACTAGAGCAAAATTTTCATCTGTAAGTTCATCAAGTAAGCTGCTCCAATCAACAAAATCTTGTGTGAAAAAGCTTTGTTGACTGTTTTCTGCCTGAGCGGAGGTTTGTGCAGCTTGTGGTGCTGGTTGCACTTGACCCTAAGGGACTGGGGCTTGAACATACTGTATCTGAGGAACAGTGGTTTGGACATACTGTACTGGAACAGTGGTTGCAGGGTATGCAAAGTGAGCAGTGCTTTGCATGTGTGGAGCAGGGGTATATTGGGTATAATGGACAGTCTTTTGACTGGTTTGAGGTCTAGGACTTGGATGTGTGACAATAAGACCACTTGTTTGGCTCCTACATTCTCTAGCAAAATGGCCTAACCTATTACACTTGTAACACTTGTTTTTAGATTTATCCAACCCAACTTTCAACTGTCACACCCCAACCGATGGCAGAATCATCAGGGCATGGCACTGAGCGAAACAGATTGTCCAGAAGTTTCCATAACAATTATTATCACTATTCAATTTATATAATACGTCCCATACCGTACCTCAAATAGCAAACAAATTATTACAGATAACATCAAGTCAAATATTCTGTTCCGACAACTCAGATTTAATATAAAAATTGTTCAACTGCCTCTAGAGACTCGATCTGCAAGATCTACAGACAACTATACTCTAGACGCTTATTTTAAGCTCGCCTTCCTAGCAGATAAGCATCCTAATTGCCTGTCACATACGTTAAAATAAAGTCAATACATAAAATGTAAAGGTGAGCATACAAGTTTGATAATAGCATATAGAGTTCGAAATAGTTTACGCATAACCAGCACGTACACAGAGGAAAACGAAGCATGTTAATTATCGACATGGATCTATCGATACCAATGACTGCGGGTTGACTGTCCGAGACAGTTCGAAATACATGATTACCACCGTAATCCATGCAAGTAATTGTCCTTAACAACCCCCGTGTGAATGGGTGCTGAGTCCAAACTATAGTACTACGTCGCTAAGGCAGGTAGACAGCATTCCACGTGTAAACATAACAACAAGCATTCATTTAGTCACGTAATACATGCAGAATGGTTAGCGTTTAAATAATTGAGTAGTGTGTTTGATTGTGATTTTTGATAAGTAACGTATGTAACACCTAAAAGTGCTAAAACAAAAGGGGTTCGAGTATACTCACAGCGATTGATTGATAGATTGAAGGGAACGCTTGAGAGTAGGGTTAGCCTGAATAGTTCGATAGCATAACGATGAGTGACGCGTTAAATGGAAACAAGTGATGATGGGTCGAACAGCCTGGTCGGTCGAACTATAGGTTCGATCGAACGGGTTGTTCGTTCGGTTGAACAATCCGTTCGGACAACCTGTTCAATCGGCCGGTAGGCTCGATCGGTTGGACAATCCGTTCGGGCAGCCTGTTCGATCGGCCGGTAGGCTCGATCAGTTGGACTGTTCGAGTGGATTGTTTCTTCCTTTGAGTAGGATGTGTTTGTGTATGATGGCTTGTCCTTTTGAAGTTTTCGTTGTAGTATTTGAGAACATTGAAGTGTTCCTACCTTTTAGGTCGATCGATCGAACGGTCTGTTCGATCGGCCGGCTTAACCGATCGGTTGGTCACTTCAGTAGTAAGTCCTCAGTAGGATGTCACCTGATCGGACAGCATGTTCGATCGGGTGGCACTCCAATACATCGAACGAGTTGGAAAATCGATTAAGTGTTGAAGCATAGTATCTCATGATCCGAAGAGTAATTCAATCCAACCCGTAGTTCGATCGAACAGTACTTCGTTCAATACTAGACTTCATGAAACTGTTAAAATGTGGGGCCATGTGCTAGCCGATCGGCTGGCCTGGTCGATCGGCTGACATGTCCGATCAGTTGGGCTGTTCGTTCGAACAGCCTGTTCGATCGGTCAGCATCCTGACCTGGTCGGCCTGTTCGTCTAACACTTGGCTGTTCTGATTGTTTGACGTTATATCGAGGTATTTTGACAACGAGCTGAACCATGGCACCTTCGTTCTTACTTGTTTCCCCTGCTCGGACAGGAATCACCCAAGTCTGGCCGGTGAACGGTTCGGAACGATAGGTTAACGTTTAACCCGAAGTCGGTGAACCCTCGTAGATAGAATCCGATTCTTGAACCACCCAACCATTTGAATGTTTGGTGAGTTGGTTCAAGCTACGTTTCTACCGGTTTGAAGGCATTGAGTGTAAAAGAGTTGAAAGAAAGTTGGAAATCCTTCCTTCAATCCTTCACACCATGTAAATGTTCAGATATGTGATAGATCTTAGTTTGTTTATGTGGAAATTGGCTAGATCCAAGTGATTCTTGGTGGATTGAGGCCAAAACATGAAGTTCTTGAAGAACACCATGATGACATCATCCTAGAACACGTAGATCTTGATGATTTCACGGTTAGAAATCAAGATTTGAAAGATAGAAAGGTGTAGGAGTGTGCATAGATCAAAAACGTACAAGATTTAGGATGAAATCTTACCGGAATTGAGAGAAATCTGAGAAATAGTGAAGAACACGAGCAGGTCGGTCAGAGGGTTTCCAAAAGTGGAAAGAATGACAATGACAGGCCTACTTATAGGCTTCCAAAAGGGGAAGGGCTGGCCGATCGGCCAGGCATCCCGATCGGACAGCCTGCTCGATCGGACAGTCCGTCCGATCGGCTGGGCTGTTCGATCGGCTAGGAGCCTGATCGATCCACAGCCTGCTTTGAGTGTTCGGTACGAAAATTTCTGATATTTCGATTTCGATTGAAGACAATACGAGTACGATAGAGTTTCATATTCAAATTAATTTTAGTCCTAACCACTATATCTACATACAAGCATCTATATTTCACACTATCCTTTCGTTGCCATTCATTATAATTCGATTTCGATTGAGTTCGATTAAGTTTCGAGTTTCGATTCGATTGATCACCACACATAACATAAAGTAAACACGCACAGGTAACACGTAAGGCACACATACACGTAATATAACACCAAATTCGCATAGTTCAAGAGTTCGAGTTCTATTGATGATTCGATTAGCTTGATTATTGATTGATTAACTTTATCGCATTGTTACTTCCTACTATTCACAGTCGTAAAGCATTTCGCGTTGTTTAAACATTCGATTCGTTCGATTACTTTGATTAATAATACTTACTCCACATAATATAAAATATAAACATAGGATAGACTAATTACAGTCAAAGAAGTCAAACTTGACTTGGACTTTGACTTTGACTTTGACTTTGACTTTGACATTCGGTAACACGGGGTGTTACAGCCTCCCCTTGTTTAGGGAATTTCGTCCCGAAATTAGGCTGATAGCTGCACAGCATCGTGAATGCTTTTACTAATTTCTCGCTTCAGATCTTCATTTAAACAACTCCGGGTACTTAGCCTTCATGTCGCTTTCGAGTTCCCAAGTGAACTCCGCGCCTCGTTTGCCTTCCCATCAGACTTTCACAATAGGGATGCGCGAGCGTCTGAGTTGCTTGGTTTGGCGATCCATGATTTCGACAGGCTTTTCCATGAAATGCAGCGTTTCGTTGACTTGAAGGTAGTCGAGAGGTACAATTAGATCATGATCAGCTAGGCATTTTCGGAGGTTTGACACATGGAAAGTCGGGTGGACGTTACTAAGTTCTTCCGGTAATTCGAGTCTGTAAGCGACTTTTCCGATCCTTTCCAGAATCTTAAAAGGTCCAACATATCGAGGCGCTAGTTTCCCTTTCTTTCCGAATCTGACCACACCCTTCCAAGGTGATACCTTTAGGAGTACGTCGTCGCCAACGTCAAATTCAAGGGGCTTGCGTCTTCTATCGGTGTAACTTTTCTGTCTATCCCTGGCTTTCGACAAGTTGTCTCGAATCTGGAGGATTTTGTCAGTCGTTTCTTGTAGTAACTCGGGACCAGTTAGTTGCGAATGACCGATCTTGTGCCACACAATAGGCGATCGACATCTTCTTCCATAAAAAGCCTCGAATGGTGCCATTTGGATGTTGGCATGATAACTGTTGTTGTACGAGAATTCGACTAACGGTAGGTATTTGTTCCAACTACCACCGAAGTCTATGACACACGCGCGGAGCATGTCTTCAAGAGTACGGATCGTCCTTTCAGTCTGTCCGTCGGTTTGAGGATGGAATGCGGTACTTAGGTTAAGCGACGTACCAAGAGCTGCTTGAAACGTTTCCCACAATCGCGAAGTAAACCGAGCGTCACGGTCTGAGATGATGTCACGAGGCGTACCATGATTACAAATGATATCATCGGTGTAGATTCGGGCTAGTCGTTCTACCTTGTAGTCTTCCCGTATTGGCAAGAAGTGGGCTGATTTGGTCAGACGATCAACTATAACCCAAATGTTGTCGTGACCTGATGGCGTGGGCGGAAGTTTGGTTATGAAATCCATAGCTATGCTCTCCCACTTCCATATGGGGATTGGAGGTTGTTCGAGTAAGCCAAAAGGTCGTTGAGGTTCAGCCTTAACTCTCGCACAAGTCAGGCAACTTCCAACATAAAGAGCGATATCCCGTTTCATGCCCGGCCACCAGTACTTATAGCGAATATCCTTGTACATTTTATCGGCACCGGGATGAATAGAATATCGGGATTTGTGGGCTTCGTCCATTATAATCTTTCGCAATTCGGTCCGCTTAGGGATCCAAATTCGGTCCAGATAATAGAAGATCCCATTTGCTTTGCTTACGAGCTGAGCTCCATCGTGATAGATCCTCTTTCTTCAAAGTGCGTTCATTAAAGCAAGCATGCTGGGTTTCGCGGATGAGGGTTTCGAGATCATGCTGGGCTTGGGTATTGCGAATACTAAGCAAATAACTCCGTCTGCTGAGCGCATCGGCAACAACATTTGCTTTGCCTGGGTGGTAACGAATCTCACAATCGTAATCGTTAAGAAGTTCTACCCATCGGCGTTGATGCATGTTAAGTTCTTTCTAGTTGAAGATGTGTTGTAAACTCCTGTGATCGCTGAAGATCGTACACTTGGTACCATACAGGTAGTGTCGCCAAATATTTAATGCAAAAACAACTGCGCCTAGCTTGAGATCATGGGTTGTATAGTTCTTCTCGTGGATTTTGAGCTGACGAGATGCATAAGCTATAACCTTGTCCCGTTGCATGAGAACACAGCCAAGACCAAGATTGGAAGCATCACAATAGACAATGAAATCGTTGTTTCCGTCGGGCAACGTGAGAACAGGAGCATTGCAAAGCATATGCTTGAGGGTTTGGAAAGCATACTCTTGTTCGGTTCCCCAAACAAAAGGCTTGTCTTTATGAGTAAGGGCGGTAAGCGGCACATCGATCTTAGAGAATCCTTCGATAGATCGTCGATAATAGCCCGCTAGTCTGAGAAAAGAACGAACTTCGGACGGGTTCTTAGGCGTAATCCAGCTCTTAACTGCTTCAATCTTCGCGGGATCGACATGAATACCTTGACTATTAACGATGTGACCCAGAAATTGAACCTCCTCTAGCCAGAATTCGCACTTAAGAACTTGGCATAGAGTTGGTTCCCCTGGAGTAGTTCGAGAACCAAACGTAGATGTTGCGCGTGTTCGGCTTTCGACTTGGAATAGATCAAGACATCGTCGATGAACACGATGACGAAACGGTCTAGAAATGGCTTACACACGTGATTCATCAGATCCATGAAAACCGCGGGTGCGTTGGTTAAACCAAAAGGCATAACAACGAATTCATAATGGTCGTATCGAGTTCGAAAAGCGGTTTTGGGGATGTCTTCCTCGTGAATGCGCAATTGATGATAACCTGAACGTAGATCGATCTTCGAGAAACATTTGGCACCTTGCAGTTGGTCAAATAAGTCATCGATTCGAGGCAAATGGTAACGGTTCTTGATGGTTAGCTTATTCAACTCCCGATAATCGATGCACATCCTAAACGACCCATCCTTCTTTTTAACGAAAAGGACTGGTGCGCCCCAAGGAGAGGTGCTCGGGCGAATAAAGCCTTTTTCGAGTAACTCCTGGAGTTGGTTCGAAAGTTCCCTCATTTCAGATGGTGCGAGTCGATAAGGGGCTTTGGCTACGGGGTTAGCTCCAGGAATGAGGTCGATACGAAAGTCGATATCACGACTTGGCGGTAGTCCAGGAAGATCATCAGGGAACACCTGAGGGAATTAACGGACCACTGAAACGTCTTTAACTTCGGCCTTCTTTTTCTTTTCCTTCTCCGCTATTACAATGTTGGCCAAGAAAGCTCTGTATTCCTTGCGGAGATACTTGCTAGCTTGGATGCATGACATGAGCTTGAGACCTTTCGAAACTGTTTCATTGTACACACATAATAGATCACCATTCGCGAGCGAGAATCGAATTATTTTATCAAAGCACACAACTTCAGCATGGTTTTCGCGAAGAAAGTCCATGCCTACTATGATGTCGAAGCTTCCGAGTTGCATGGGAATAAGGTCGATAGGGAAGATATGATTGTTGAGCTCGAGGGTACAATCACGGAGAACAGAATTAACGGCGACAGTTCTTCCAGTAGCGACTTCGACTTCGAATGACGAGGGAAGATAAGAGCGCTTACGACTAAGGAGCTTCTCGAATTCAAACGAAACAAAGCAGTTATCGGCTCCAGTATCAAACAAACATGATGCATAAATACCATTCACAAGGAACGTGCCATTAACCACGTTGTTGTCAGCCTGGGCTTGACGAGCATTTATGTTGAAGGTTCTGGCACGGGCTGCTTGTTGCTGCTACTGAGGCTGCTGCTACTGCTGCTGTTGGGGCTCTTGTTTCACCACCCTGTTCGGGCACATGTTTGCAAAATGGTTAGTGTCACTACATGCAAAGCAGACTCGAGCATTGACCGCGGGTGCTTGAGCTGCGGGTTAGCCTTGAGGGGCTGGGAGTAGAGCTTGATGAGCGGCGGCAGGAGCTACGGTGTTTCGGGGACCATAGCGACAGTTCGCAGTGAAATGACCGTAGAGGTTGCAGTGAGCGCAGAAACGACAGGCGATTCCCACCGGATGATGATATGAGCATGTCGGGCAGAGCGGGTGGGGACCTGTGTAAGCACGCTTTGCTGGCGGCGCATTGGTCACTGGAGCTGGTCGGTGATGAGACTGCTGCTGAGCCTGTACGGCTTGCAGAGGAGCAGCAGTTGTTGTGACAGCACAGTTCTTGTTGCTGGAGTTGCTGCTGTTGTGCTTCTTCTTTCGGCGTGATGACTTGGAGGGTTGAGTAGTGGAGTCGACGGTTGCTGCAGTAGTAGCTTGATGCAGGGACTTGGATGGCTTATCCCAGAAACCAGATTTTACCCGCTTGTCATTGATCTCGGCGGCAAGCAAGTAAGTCTCCTCAATTGATGATGTCTTGGCGGCGTGAACAAAGTCGGCAACACAATCGGGTAGAGCTCGAATATACTTCTTGATGGCCATGTCTGGCGTCTTGACTTGATCGGGACAGATAATGCTAAGCTACTTGAAGCGAGCAGTTAGAGCAGCGTTGTCTCCGTCCTTCTGCTTGATGTTCCAAAACTCGTCCTCCAGCTTTTGGCGTTCATGGGGAGGGCAGAATTCGTCCATCATGATGGCCTTCAGCTCTTCTCAAGTCAGCTCATAAGCTGCGTCATTCCCGCATTTGTTTCATTCGGCTGTCCACCAGTCTAGAGCTCGGGACTGGAAGACACCGGTCGCATTGAGGGTACGGAGATTTTCAGGACAGCCGCTTTGGCGCAGAGTGACTTCAACCGAATCAAACCATTGAAACATGGCGGTAGGGCCATCTTCTCCGGTAAACTCTTTTGGTCCGCATGCCTTAAACTGTTTGAAGCTGAAAACGGTCTTGTTAGCATCTTTAGGAGCATCGGTTCGCGACTCCTCAGACGATTTGCTGACGTTTTCGTACACCTCGCTTACAGCTTTTGCCACTTGCTTGGCGATGATAGCAGCAAGACGCTTGTCTCTCTTTTCTTGGCGAGTAAGAGGGGTTCGGTGTCCAGATAACGACATGGTCTGCAACGGACGTTGTTGTAGGTCTCAGACACAACAAATCGAATCTCACCTCACACGTCTACTACTTACTAACGCTCAGGAACACATAAACACATAGTCATAGATTCACGTAATCACAGAAGCACAGAAACACATAGAGCACAGAAGCACAGTAGCACATAAACACACAAACACCTACGCATTTAATCACGGATGCGGTTAATGTCACGTAATTCTCCTATCTGCACACAGTAGCACATACAGTATCCTGACCGCATCTAAGTGTTGCGAGTTATCCGAATATAGCGATTGCGAATTAGTATGTCGAGTAGCATCGTATAGTCGTATAGCGTGTCGAGTAGTATAGCATAATCGTAGCATAATATTGTCTAAAATTGCAGCGACTTGTTAGCGTATTGAGATAGAATAGCAATGTGAGTCGTGTGTATCGATCGAAGTGATAGCAAAAATCGAGAAATTCTCAAAATTAAAACACGTAACAGACAAATACACTTAAAGCACATAAAATCAATGAGTTATCAGAGTTGGCAGTTGCAAATTCATTATCGAAACACATAAAATCGAGGAATAGATTGTCTGCGGCTACTAGACATCGACTACCCAAAGCGATCTGACTATTCGCAGTGGACTTGTCGTCACTTTTTGACTTTCGGGTTCGTGTTGTTGCCTCGATTCTTGGGCATTCAGCACGTATTCCCTAGGTCATACTTGTGAGTTCAGGTCGTTGGAGTCCGTCGAGGCTTTGGTGAGATGAAATAAAATCAGACCAAGTTGTCAAGGTTAGGGTTTCACCCCTAGCTTAGCAACTTCTTCCTTATTTTAGTAAAATTTGAGGAGATTATTCATCAAAATATGGATTTCACTCCTGATTTGGTATAATTCTCCTCGTTGGTTTTGAAAAATTAATGAAGAAATCATTGATGAATTGATAAAATCAGCATTGACCAAGCAATTTAGTCGGGAGTTTGCAGTTTTCACACCTAATCCTGACTAAATCGCTTAATTCTATTTGAAAATTCGAGTGCAGTGATAGCGAGAAATAGCTGGGTACAGCACATAAGCTTGGTCTGTTGGTTCCTAACTATAGTCTAGGTCTCTTAGACAACGACCCAGACTAGGTCGTGTCTAGCCTAATTCCCTATAGTTATGGCTCTGATACCAATCTGTCACACCCCAACCGACGGCAGAATCATCGGGGCATGGCACTGAGCGAAACAGATTGTCCAGAAGTTTCCATAACAATTATTATCACTATTCAATTTATATAATACGTCCCATACCGTACCTCAAATAGCAAACAAATTATTACAGATAAAATCAAGTCAGATATTCTGTTCCGACAACTCAGATTTAAATATAAAAATTGTTCAATTGCCTCTAGAGACTCGATTTGCAAGATCTACAGACAACTATTCTGTAGACGCTTATTTTAAGCTCGCCTTCCTAGCAGATAAGCATCCTAATTGCCTGTCACATACGTTAAAATAAAGTCAATACATAAAATGTAAAGGTGAGCATACAAGTTTGATAATAGCATATAGAGTTCGAAATAGTTTACGCATAGCCAGCACGTACACAGAGGAAAACGAAGCATGTTAATTATCGATATGGATCTATCGATACCAATGACTGCGGGTTGACTGTCCAAGACAGTTCGCAATACATGATTACCATCGTAATCCATGCAAGTAATTGTCCTTAACAACCCCCGTGTGAACGGGTGCTGAGTCCAAACTATAGTACTACGTCGTTAAGGCAGGTAGACAGCATTCCACGTGTAAACATAACAACAAGCATTCATTTAGTCACGTAATACATGCAGAATGGTTAGCGTTTAAATAATTGAGTAGTGTGTTCAATTGTGATTTTTGATAAGTAACGTATGTAACACCCAAAAGTGCTAAAACAAAAGGGGTTCGAGTATATTCACAGCGATTGATTGATGGATTGAAGGGAGCGCTTGAGAGTAGGGTTAGCCTGAATAGTTCGATAGCGATGAGTGACGCGTTAAATGGAAACAAGTGATGATGGGTCGAACAGCCTGGTCGGTCGAACTATAGGTTCGATCGAACGGGTTGTTCGTTCGGTTGAACAATCCATTCGGACAGCCTGTTCGATCGGCCGGTAGGCTCGATCGGTTGGACAGTCCGTTCGGGCAGCCTGTTTGATCGGCCGGTAGGCTCGATCGGTTAGACTGTTTGAGTGGATTGTTTCTTCCTTTGATTAGGATGTGTTTGTGTATGACGGCTTGTCCTTTTAAAGTTTTCGTTGTAGTATTTGAGAACATTGAAGTGTTCCTACCTTTCAGATCGATCGATCGAACGGTCTGTTCGATCGGCCGGCTTAACCGATCGGTTGGTCACTTCAGTAGTAAGTCCTCAGTAGGATGTCACCTGATCGGACAACATGTTCGATCGGGTGGCACTCCAATACATCGAGCGAGTTGGAAAATCGATTAAGTGTTGAAGCATAGTATCTCATGATCCGAAGAGTAATTCAATCCAACCCGTAGTTCGATCGAACAGTACTTCATTCAATACTAGACTTCATGAAACTGTTAAAGTGTGGGGCCATGTGCTAGCCGATTGGCTGGCCTGGTCGATCGTCTGACATGTCCGATCGGTTGGGCTGTTCGTTCGAACAGCCAGTTCGATCGGTCAGCATCCTGACCTGGTCGGCCTGTTCGTCTAACACTTGCCTGTTCTGATTGTTTGACGTTATATCGAGGTATTTTGACAACGAGCTGAACCATGGCACCTTCGTTCTTACTTGTTTCCCCTGCTCGGACAGGAATCACCCAAGTCCGGCCGGTGAACGGTTCGGAACGGTAGTTTAACGTTTAACCCGAAGTCGGTGAACCTCATAGATAGAATCCGATTCTTGAACCACCCAATCATTTGAATGTTTAGTGAGTTGGTTTAAGCTCCGTTTCTACCGGTTTGAAGGCATTGAGTGTAAAAGAGTTGAAAGAAAGTTGGGAATCCTTCCTTCAATCCTTCACACCATGTAAATGTTCAGATCTGTGATAGATCTTAGTTTGTTTATGTGGAAATTGGCTAGATCCAAGTGATTCTTGGTGGATTGAGGCCAAAACATGAAGTTCTTGAAGAACACCATGAGGACATCATCCTAGAACACTTAGATCTTGATGATTTCACGGTTAGAACTCAAGATTTGAAAGATAGAAAGGTGTAGAGTGTGCATAGATCAAAAACATACAGGATTTAGGATGAAATCTTACCGGAATTGAGAGAAATCTGAGAAATAGTGAAGAACACGAGCTGGTCGGTCAGAGGGTTTTCAAAAGTGGAAAGAATGACAATGACAGAGCTATTTATAGGCTTCTAAAAGGGGAAAGGGTTGGCCGATCGGCCAGGCATCCCGATCGGACAGCCTGCTCGATCGGACAGTCCGTCCGATCGGCTGGGCTGTTCGATCGGCTAGGAGCCTGATCGATCCACAGCCTGCTTTAAGTGTTCGGTGCGACGATTTCTGATATTTCGATTTCGATTGAAGACAATACGATTACGATAGAGTTTCCTATTCAAATTACTTTTAGTCCTAACCACTATTTCTACATACAAGCATCTATATTTCACACTATCCTTTCGTTACCATTCATCATAATTCGATTTCTTGAGTTCGATTAAGTTTCGAGTTTCGATTCGATTGATCACCACACATAACATAAAGTAAACACGCACAGGTAACACGTAAGGCACACACACACGTAATATAACACCAAATTCGCATAGTTCGAGTTTCGAGTTCGATTGATGATTCGATTAGCTTGATTATTGATTGATTAACTTTATCGCATTGTTACTTCCTACTATTCACAGTCGTAAAGTGTTTCGCGTTGTTTAAACATTCGATTCGTTCGATTACTTTGATTAATAACACTTACTCCACATAATACAAAATATAAACATAGGATAGACTAATTACAGTCAAAGAAGTCAAACTTGACTTGGACTTTGACTTTGACTTTGACCTTCGGTAACACGGGGTGTTACATCAACCCCCGATATAACCCCGGAAATTTTCTGCCAGTTCTTTTGTAAAATTTGCTAGTACTAACACTTAGCAAAGCAAGTTGGTGCAAGATGTCCATTTCTTCCAAATCAGTGAGGTCAAAGTGTTGAAGATCATTTAACTCAAAAGATAAGTTGTCGGAAACTTGGTTTTCCCCATTTGCTGCAAAAGCATAATTGGGTGAGTAAGAATCAGAGTTAAATCCCCCACTAGATGTTATGTCAATAAAATGATCATAACCCTGATCCTTACTTCCACCAGAGTTTTCCTCTTGACCAAACAGTGTTGTACTACCAAAAGCATAGTCATCAACAACTTTTCGTAACTCTTGAAGCTTCTTTTTCTGGTTAAACTCTCTCTCATAAGTTAGGAGCCTACCATGAAGCTGAGTTAAACTCGTCTCTTTGAAACCAACAGAGTTTCTTGTTACAAAGGCAATAGTGTCCCATTTATCTAGTAATGATCTTAGAAATCGGCTATTCAAGGTTGAATTAGGAAAATCAACATTTACCAGTTTTAATTAACTTATTAGACAACTAAACCTCTCAAATTGTTGAGTTAATGATTCCCCTTTAACGTGACAAAATGTTTGATACTCTTGGTTTAGAACTTCTCGGTTATTTTCAATGACTTCTTCTGTGCCACCAAACTGCCCTTTCAAGGCATCCTGCAACTCCTTAGCATTGTTGCAATGCAACAGGCCAGCATAGATATCATTCAGTAGAGCCGTAGCAACAATGTTAAATGCTTTGGCATCTAACTCAATTTTCTAAAAATCTTGCTCGGAGTAGTTTTCAAGCTTCTTTGGTACTTGAACCTTGGGGTCTTCAGCACTCGGCACCATCGGAACATATGGTCCGAAGATAACCGATTTCCACCAACCCGTGTTTTGCTGAGCAAGTATGTGACCCATCCGACATTGCCAGATATTATAGTCTGATCTGACAAGCATCAGAGGTTTGTACAGAGTACCAGTGTTGTGTGGATCTTGTGAATTTTGAGACATTTTTGATTGTTTACAAATAGTGTTTTTGTTTAAAATACTTTGAACGTAAATAAACTTATACTCTGTTTTCAATCCAACGAAAAACGATAGCAGTAGTAGGAGTTGATCTTTTGATATCAAATTGATTGTTTAGATCGAATTTGATTGACCAAGCTCTGATACCAATTGTTAGGATCTGAGTTTGATTGTTGTGACAGTTAAGATGATAACAATGGAAGAAGATAAAACAAAGATGAAATACACAGCGAAATAATTAACTTTTCAGTCACAACAATGAAGAGATTGCTTTCATCATCATGCTTTAATAAAATTGCAATTACAGTATTTACGTATGCATGAAGAATTACAACTCCCCCTTGTTCGTACAAAAATGTTAAAGAGGAAAATGATGAATAGAACAGTACAGACATTGTTCTATTTATAGTACAAACGAAACATCTGAAGCATTTAAGCTGACGTCACCTAGACAGTGACATCTAACAGGCTAACAAACTCCTAACATCTGCTAGAGCCTAAGCACTGTTACATTGATAATACATGAAAACTCTGTTGATCAATCAATTGTTGAAGATCCTCTGTTGAACTCTATCATCTGTTGATCCACAGCAAACCTTAGCTTCATCAGACTTTAGTCTTCTCAGCACAGGATGAACAGACCTTTGCTTCAACAGACTTTGTCTTCATCAGCAGTGGTTCGTTTTGGCAGACCTTTGGCTTCAATAGAATTTGTCTTCATCAGAGTTTCTCTTAGGCAGAACTTTGGCTTTAGTAGACTTTAGAGTAGCAGATGTTAAGTCTTTGCCATTGGGAGAAGCAGATTTTCAAAGCACTGTTATTTGAGATCAGAGGTTGTAGACTATTTTGGCTTTCCAATCATCTGTTCTTTTGTGGGGTCCACTAGATCTAACGTAGCCCAAATAAAGTGTTGATGATTTTAGTGCGTCATGAAGACATTTTGGGTAATTTGGATTAATTAAGACCAGATGTGAATGTTGAGTATGAAATGATACAAGTTACGAGGTACCGAGTGCACACTTGATCAAAATTATTCTATTTTTGTGAAAACAACTGAACAATGGTGGTTCAAGGGAAGCGCCATGGTAGGGTCTCAGGGTAAATTTGGTCATCCGCATAAATTCGGAGTGCAAAATTACTGGAAAGTTACATAAAATTGATTTTTGAATAATGAATGAAGGCCAGTCGTAAATTTGGTCATCAGAGGTAAGTTCGTTCATCCGTGCTAAATTTGTTCATGAATAGCAATTTTTGACTTTCGTACCAAATTTGGTCATCCATAGTAAATTTCATCTAACGTATAAAATTTGGATTATTGCAATGGCTCATTGCACATGAAGAAACAACTATATAAATGAATCATTTGACTTGTTTTGATATATTAAATTCATGTGAATTCTGGTAAGAATTTTACAGAAATTTCTATTCTTATTTTTAAAATCTGTCTCATCCGATTAAAGAACTTTAATATACCACCAATATAACTTTAATCTGAAAATGATCTTGTGATTCAAGGGTTGTTCAAGCTTAGTTAGGTGTGTTATAATGTGATAGGTGAGTCGTTTGTAATTATTAGTTGATCATTGTTAGTAATTATAAAATATTTATTTGATAGTTTCATTTGTAGTTAAATACTAAAAATAGTTTTAAAATGTGACCAAATATACAAATACTCATTAAATATCTTTTTAAAACAACAAAACTACTTATGACACCATTTTTTTTTAACTCTGCTTTTTTTTTAATTTATATCAAGATGTTCAGAAAAAAAAATATATAAAAAGACTGAATTTAGTTTTTGTATAAAAAACTACCAAACACAAGTTAATTTGAGAATTACATAATAATGTTAAACTAAATTTATAATCTATAAATTATAATAAATCAAAATTATCTTAGGTCACATGGCTTTCTCTTAAACATTTAATTGGCACGTGGCAATATATTGTGAGCCATTGATTGAATTTGAGCGGTAAAGAAAACAAGGATGTTCAAGACTTTTTCTCTCACTTGCTATTCAATCCCGTATCATCTATTCTTTCAATCAAATTCGAGTTTCCTAAATTACTAATACGTTTTCTTTCAATCTTTTTTTCTTTTAAAGCTTAAATCCAATTACATGTTTGTTAACATTCAAATAAATGTGGTCAACGTTTGTTAACATTCAAATTTCAAATTCCATTAATTTTGGCTACATTTACTATTTTCTAAAAATTGGGAGTGAATTTTGTTAATATAGTAAATGTATATTTTGTAGATAGTTTTGCTATTTAGTGTAAATTAAGGTTATTATTAATTCGACGTAACTATATTAATTTGTTTTATGTAAGTATTTTTATTGTTTTGTTGTACTTAACAAGTTAATATATGTCGTTTGTTATATATAAAAAAAATAATAAAAACATAAATAAACTATTTCGAGTCTTGACTTCTTAAGATGGGGTAGATCTTCCACAAGATCATACCGAAACCAAAAATGTATGTCTTTATCACGCAGCTCCGTAAGAATGTTTTCATCAAAAACTAACTCGACATGTACATCTCTTATGTGGACATGTGATATTGCATGACCCATGGCCGTCGTCCATCAAGATCATGGAATGTAATTCCAATTATAAGAAGTATTTTCTTTATATAACCCGTGTAACACACAAAAACTTAAACTAGTAATGAAATAAAAAGAAAACACGAGTCGTGACGTGGCATTCTTTCGCGCCCAACACATGGTATCATATGTTACAGGAGTTAAAGCAAAAATTAATTTTTACAAGTCACTATTAGGTTAAACTTATTATTCTAGCTTTATTTGGTAGACATGTTTTTTAATCTTTTTAGTGACCAGATTCGTACTTTCGAATGGCTATAGTATAACTAAATATAAATACACAAAAGAGAAAGTGAAAGAATATATGTAATTATATTAATAAATTAACAGTCAAATAATCAAACAAATAAAAAAATCTAGAATGGCAAACCTTAAGACTCGAGTCCTTGAGTTGGAGTAAAGAAGTCTTGGTCTCTTGGTAGTTGGTACGCTACAAAAAAGGCTAAAACCAGAAAGAAAGCATAAAGAAGACTGCCCATTACCAACCTTAAAGAGTACTATTAAAACCATTTGTGCCTTAAAGATCTACGGGCATATTGAAACGACTTTTTGCCGAGTATAAATTTACTAACTTTTACTACTGATCGCCCAAAAGTATAATTGTCCTACAACAACATTCTTTAATGGCTTTAAATTGCATGATGCGCACCTATGCATTTGGTCCAAAAATCTGATGCGCGATGGGAGTGCATCACATATGCGATGCGCTCTTTATAAAAAAATACTAAAAAAATATTTTACATAATAACTTATAAAAACATACTTAAAGTAAAACAAATGACGTAATAAGAAGATAAGAGTTGTGTTTTTTGGTTCAAATCAAGCATGCTAAAATGTTTCTAGAATCACAAAAAGTGTTTAAGGGTCCAAATTAAGCATACTAAGATATTAATTATTGAAAAACCCAACCCATTTCATAAAATCTGGAAAAAGAACATAAGAAACAATGTTGTGTGCATCATAGCACATTATGCGACGAGTGCATTATGCGAAATTGGCACAATATTCTCGTATCACGTAAACACAACGCATCAGATGTGGTGATGTGTTCTCATCGGCGCACCGGACGCATCACGCATTATGCGAGCATTTTAAAACCAATCTTTTGTAATCTTGAAGACTCATTGAAGTATAACTACAAATAATCTCTTCAAGACGTGCTGTTATCTGTTATAAATTCCGTTCTAAGTTGCTACATAATAAAAAAGCATGAAGGTTAATACAGACCGAGGTTCAGGTCTCGCTCTACTGTTCTTCCCAAATATACCGATTGTCTAAATAGTGTCTTAACCCGCCAAAAAATCCGTGCTTCTACGTTCTGAGCAAGAAATACGATGAATAAGAAAATCAACAAAATATTTAAACATAAATGTTAGCTTTGCTATTGGTGGGATTTAATGATGATGATGACTATCATGTTATTCAAAACAACATTTCATTTACAAAAAAAAAAAAAAGGATTCTTCTTACCTTAAAATCATGCCTTTTCTTTCGATAAGGTTTTGGGGAGGTCCTCCACTCAATCTGTTTTTGTTTAATAATCTGTTACATTAAAATCACTATATATTAATCAAGAAAAATGCATGTCTAGACCAACGCTCTCAAAAACAGCAGAACAGCTTACAGTTCACGAAGGTTTGGAAGTGTGCCTAGAGCATCTGGGAACGGCCCCTCGAATTCGTTTTCATCAAGATGTCTTTTCCGCACGTTCAGAAAAAAACAGGAAAGTTAGAAAAAATGCTTAAACCAAATGTAAATTAAGGATAATAATCGTAACAGTAACAGTAACGGATAACAATCCAGCACTTACAGGATTTCCAAAGACTTCAATGGACTCAAATCAGGGATAGGACCCGTTAACTTGTTCATGCTTAGCCGACTGCATATATAAAATATGTGAAACTATATTTTTTTTGTTGAGTTATTTGACCAAAAAAGAATTACTTACATTTCTTTAAGAGCAGTCAATCCTGCAATTTCTTTAGGTAATGTCCCTATTAGTGAGAGCCCCTTTAGGTTCCTAATAATGCATATGAAACACATTAGTGCTAGAACTTGCATTGGATTATTGGCGATTTATAAGAGACGGGTTGTTTTAAACTATGATGATGACAAGTGGGTCATCTTTGACAACAACTTCAGTGTCTTGAATTTCACAAACTAACTAAGGCTTCTGTCATTTAGCTGTCACTTTGTATAGAATCAAATGTCACGACTTCACTTTTGCAGATGTCGCTAGTTAAGGTTAATGTTGCTATCATAACCAACGACTTCAACATATAAATGACAAAACACGTGGTACTACAGTTGCTGTCTAAGATAACGAATCACCCATTTGTAATTTTAACCAATAAGTGACCCGTTATCATCATTACATTTCAAAGCACCTATCTTCAACCTGCCCGAAATTTATGAAAGAATAAATTTTCATTTTTGTCTCTGAGGTTTGGCCAGTTTTGCGACTTTCGTATAGTTTTGCCGCATCTGGATCCAAAAGGTTTGAAAACTTGCCATTTTCATCCAGCTTGTTAACTCCATCCATTTTCTCCGTTAAGTTAGGGGTATTTCCTTCTTTTTTGTTAACTTAAAGGGCAAATCGGTCTTTTTCACTTTATATTAAAAAGACTGAATTGCCCTTTAAGTTAACAAAAAAGACCGAAATGCCCCTCATTTAATGGAGAAAAATGGATAGAGTTAACTAGTTGGATGAAAATGGCAAGATTTCAAACCTTTTGGATCCAGATGCGGAAAAACAAACCTTTGGACGAAAGTCGCAAAACTGGCCAAACCTTAGGGACAAAAATGACATTTTACTCTTTCTGATATTAAAAGGACTTACGAATCGTGATCACTTACAAACTGGTAACCCGTATTTCTTTCCCTTCAGAACAGCCTATTCCCAACCAAGGATGTTCTTTCGGCAAGCATGGATCTCCGTTCCAATCATCTGGCGGGTTTCTTATGCTTTGCCTCAACATTTGCAATGCCATTACTGCAAATTCATACTTCAAATCACTAACTAGTAATACTCTAGCTAAAAACCAAGAAAGATTGTCGAGAATTCAATTTATTTGCAAAATTTGAGAGAATTTAGAATCACCATGGTACCATCTCTACCAAGAGTTGTTCCAGCAAGAGGCAAGATCTGATAAATCTCCCCGGCGTTAATCGTGGGGCCCACTGGCATATCACTTCTTGGAGTCAAAGTAATCTGTGTGTCACCGGAGAGCGGCCATTCCGTGCCGTAAACCGTCACACCTTTCGTCGTGACATTAAGATCCTGATAAAAAGTTTCACTGTTGATGAGAACGGTGAATACTCTCCAACTATAAGGACTAGTACTCCGGCTGTCCTGGAAGTACAACGCCACATAGTAGCGGTTGGTAGGCAGAGAAAATGGCGGCCACTGTAACGTCAGATTCTTCCCTCGGCTGGTTGTTGCTCCGCTGAGGAATACCTTTGCTGGTGGCCGGTTCCAAAATTCTGATGAGGTTACGTTTGCGTGCGCCTCAACTGCAGGGTTTCCATCGACAAACGGTTGCCAGTACCGGTTGAACGGATCATCTGGAAAACTAATACATGTATTCATTATTCCGTTAGAATCAATCGAAATAGTAGATCTAGGGCTTTATTTATTAAAAAACGAACACATAATTGATATATCTATTTCATACTGTACAAAATCACCTGGAAAACTAATTGATATATTCACTATTTCGTTTGAACTAATCAAATTAATGGATCTAGGGCTTTATTTATTAAAAAACAAACACATAATATATTCATACTGTACAAAATCACCTGGAAACTAGTTAATATATTCAGTCTTCCGTTAGAAATGATCAAATTAGTCGATCTAGGGATTTAATCATTCAAAAAACGAACGCAAAATTGAGGAATCTGTTTCAAACCGTACAAAATCACTTAAAAACTAGTTGATATATTCAGTATTTCATTTGAACTGATCAAATTAGTCGATCTAGGACTTTATATATTCAAAAACGAACACATAATTGATGAATCTATCTCATACCGTAACAAATCACCTGGAAAACTAGTTGATACATTCAGTATTTCCATAGAAATGATCAAATTAGTAGATCTAGGGCTTAACTAATTCAAAAATCACCTGGAAAACTAGTTGACATGTTCATTATTCCGTTAAAATTAATCAAATCTGTAGATCTAGGGCTTGACTAATTCAAAAATGAGCACATAACTTATTGATGTAACCGTTTCATACCGTACAATATCACCATCAAAAGCAAAAATACTCCTCGCAACCGTAACCAATCCATACTTGCCAAAATCCGTCGAATTATACAACGACGAATCGAGATCCAACACCTCTAACGAATTAATAAACGGATTCGAACCAGATTTCGTGTGTTCGTTACACGCAAAACACACGCTAACCGTTTTATCATTAGCCGTTACAATAATCTCGTAATACGAGCTGAGTCCGTTCCGGTAATCCTCCGTCGTGTTAACGGTGCTCCACGTTGTTCCGTCAATAATTTGATCGAAAATCGGAGGCTCAGTGCCGCCGTCGAAACCACCGTAAAAGTAGGTGGTGCGGATGAGGAATTTGGCGCCGTTAGTGACCGGAAAGGTGTAGCAGTGTTTGCCGTTTTTGCCGTAAGGGAAGTAGCGGAGAGTGGTGAGGACGGAGAGGATGTCGGTGCGGTTTAGGGTTTTGAGGGTTCCGGTGACGGTGTAGGAGTCGTCTTTTGTGTATTTGATGCCGTCTTGTACGAGGTCGTTTTTGGAACCGCAGTTTATGAGGTAGCCGCGAAGAGGCGGTGGTGGTTGGCCGGCGGTTAGGGTGCTAAGAAGCGATAACAGGAAGATGGGGATGGACATGGTGAGGAAGATACAGAGTTTGCGTTCATTTGAATTTTGTTTTGGGGTTACAGAGGATGAATATTTGCATATTTGGGGAGGGGTCGTTATTGACCGTTGAGAAAACCATTAATATGAAATCTGTAAAGAAATAGTATCTTTTTTAACCTTTACAAATGATTATTTGAAACGATAACTCAATTAAAAAACTAAGTAACGTGGTATGGACGTAGATATCATCATTGATTTCGTGTGGATGTGGTCATTCACATGACTTGGGGCTTAAAAATCGTTATTTGCGCTTTTTGATCTTAAAAGTTGAAAATTTGTTGCTTTATGACATTTGTTACTAGTTGAACGGTGTGGACAAGTTATTTAAGGCCACACAGAGTTGCCCTGGCAAGACCCCTTCGGCAATGTGTAGCATCATGCGGCAAGTAAAAGACAAGTAGTGAAGAAAGTTGATGTGACGCTGATGTGGAGGAGAGATGTGTTATAGTAAGGCCACACGGGATGGCACGTTATTTTACCGTGATTTTTTCTATCACTCGTTATAACACCGTCGCCTCCACTCCCCTTTCACGCGTTATAGTTCAACGCGTCGACTTTATCACACGTTGAATTCAAAAAATGGAACGTTTGAATTTGACCGTTTGGCATTTTTTTACCGTTTGAATTTGTAGGTTTTTATATAAAATCCAAATTATTCCCCCCCCCCCCCCCCATTCAATTAAAAAACTCTCCAATTCAATTCCAAAACTCTCTAAAAACTCAACTCAAAAATAATACAACAAAAATGGAAGGATCAAGCAAGAGACGTGGGGGTGCGAAAAAAAGAGGTTCGGGTACGAAGAAAAATCCCGTAAGACCCAAGGTTCGAGCGAATCTTGGCGAGCCGACGCGCTTTAGGTTGCAAGACGAACCCGACCAAGTCCCACCCTTTCAAACCCAACAATATCCACCCTTTCAATCGCAAACGTATCAAAACCAACCCTTCGTCCCACCGTTTCAACCTCACCAATTTCATCCCCAAACGTATCAAACCCAACCCTACACACTCGACCCACTACTAGAAGACAACACCCTCATCCATCTTTTGGCAAACGCGTATCGTGAACCACAACAAAGTCTTGACGAGGAAGAGGAAGAGGAAGAAGAAGAAGAAAATGATGACGTTCAAGAAATCGTCCCAACCGTCCGACAACATTGGACGACCGAGGAGGAGGTGTCCTTGGTGAAGGCGTACTTGCACATCTCGGAGAGCAAGAAACATGCCAACGAGCAAAGAAAAGAAACATTTTGGAGACGGGTCATTAATCATTTTGTCCGACTTCCTGGTGCAAAGCAACGAAACATGGATCAAATGACGTCGAAATGGACGGATTTGAACGGGAAAATTAGTAAGTTCAACGCTTGTTTCATTCAAAAGGTATGTATTTTTTATAAACTTTAAATTTTTTTTAAACTCTTATTTAAAAAAAGAAACTGTTTAAAAAAAACGAAAACTGTTTTTTTTAATAAAACCAAAAACTGTTTTTTTTTATAAAACAGAATTTTTTTTTTTATAAAACAGAAAAAAAATTAATAAAACAGAAAACTGTTTTTTTTAATAAAACAGAAAACAGTTTTTTTAATAAAACAGAAAACTGTTTTTTTAATAAAACAGAAAACAGTTTTTTTAATAAAACAGAAAACTGTTTTTTTTATAAAAAAGAAAGCTGTTTTTTTAATAAAACAGAGAACAGTTTTTTTTTATAAAAAAGAAAGCTGTTTTTTTTAATAAAACAGAAAACTGTTTTTTTTTATAAAAAAGAAAGCTGTTTTTCTAATAAAACAGAAAACAGTTTTTTATATAAAAAAAAGAAAGCTGTTTTTTTTAATAAAACAGAAAAATGTTTTTTTTTATAAAACAGATTTTTTTAAATATATTACCTTTTTATATTTTATGTAGAACCAAAACCCACAAAGTGGAGCGAGCGAGGCGACAATCATGCAACAAGCCACCGAAGAGTATTGCCGACTGTACAAAAAGAGGGGGTTTCCACACGTGGCGGCATGGGAAGTTGCGAGAAATCATCCGAAGTGGGTCCCCGTTGAGTTGGTTGACATGCGTGGTCCTACGGCTCCAAAAAAACGAGGAGGTTCGAAAAGATCAAAGACATCCGATTCGGGGAACTACACGACTTCCGCGTCGGATAACTTGCCCCAAATGAACTTAAACGACGACCCCCTTGACGAACCCGATCAACCCGTTGACGACCCCGTTGAAGAAGATACACCTACAAGGCCACGACGCAAGAAAAGTGGCGAATCGTCAAGCAAAGGGAAGGAAGCGGTGGCGGAGTCGATCTTCAGAATCGAAGAGCAGAAAATGACCCAATTCAAGAAGGCTGAACAAAGAAAAGAAACAATGATGTCCCTAAAAGTTGAACGCGAGCAGGCGTACAAGGAGCACTTGAAAACGATTGAAAGACAAAATGATTTAAAAATCTTGTGTGAAAACCACGCCCATCTCGATGAACCGTTCAAGTCAATTGTCATTCAACAAAAGCGCGAGATTTGCGCAAAGTGGGGTTGGGAGATGCCACCCGTTTAGTTGTTTTTTTATTTGGCTATGTAATTTATTTTTTAAGTTTAATGAAATTTATAATTTAGTGTTTTATTGTTAATTTCTAATTTAAAAATGAAAATTAAAAAAATTTGGGAGTGATAGAATTCCATCACTAGTGATACCACCCCCCCTACATTTCTATCACTAGTGATAGAATATTGGGTGATGACATGGCATGATTTGATTGGATAGTGGGAGTGATAGAATTCTATCATTAGTGACCACCCCTCCTCCCCTAAAAACATGCCATGTCATCAACCAAATTTCTATCACTAGTGATAGAATTGTAGGAGGGGTGGAATCACTAGTGATGGAATTCTATCACTCTCAATTTTTTTTTAATTTTCATTTTAAAATTATAAATTTCACTAATTTTTTTAATTTTTTATTTTAAATTAGAAATTAACAATAAAACACTAAAATTAAAAATTTCATTAAATTTAAAACATACTACTTCAATTTAACATACTAGAAACATACAATTTAAAAAAAAAAAAAAAAAAAAAAAACCTACTCCTCGTCTGAATCCGGAAACTCCAAACCTAGAGAACCTACTAGTTCGATTAAATCGAATTTCAACCGAAAGTGAGTTTCTTCGTTACGCAATTGTAAATGGATATCTTGTGGAACTTGAACTTGTGTAGGAGGATCCGGCACCCAATCCGGGGATATTGCACGTCCGTCGTGTTTGATCAGCATATTGTGCAATATGATACATGCATACACTATGCTATGTATTGATTTCTTGGTCATCGAACGAACCGGTCGGTGTAGTATACCCCATCTACCCTTTAAAACATCAAATGCCCTCTCAACATCTTTTCTTGCCGATTCTTGCAATTTTTTGAACGTCTTTTCTTTAGCCTCGACAGGAAATGAGGGAGCTTTCACAAAAACAGACCAAGACGGGTAGATACCATCCACAAGATAAAAGCCTCGTCTGTAATGTCGACCGTTAACATAGAAAGGAGAGGAAGGTACGGTACCATCCGTTACGCTTTGGAACAACGGCGACGTGTGCAACACATTGATGTCGTTGTTTGAACCTGGAACACCGAAATACGAATGCGAAATCCATAAATCATTCGACGCCACCGCTTCTAGTATGATGGTTGGTCTTTTGATGTCTCCCCTCACATACGCCCCTCGCAACTCTCTTGGACAATTTTTCCACTCGATATGTGTACAATCGATGCTACCGAGCATCCCGGGAAAATGCCATCTAGCCTCGTGTGCGGCGTAAATACGTGAGATGTCGTGGCTCGTCGGTTTACGTAAAAACTCGTTAGCATACAACTTAATGACCGCATTGCAAAAAAATTGCAAACATTCACGTGAAGTTCTTTCAGACATAGCTAGGTATTCATCATATTGATCGGGTGGGTTACCTGTCGCTAGTTGGCGAATGGCGGACGTGCATTTTTGTATCGGCGTGAAACTTGGTTTGCCCCTCGCATCGTAACGTTCTTGAAACCATTCCTCGCTTGCTTCGATGTCTCCAACAATCTTTAAAAATAATTCTTTGGGTAAACGAAACCGATCTCTAAACGTTTCGGCATTGTATAGCGGGTTTTCCACAAAATAATCGTTCATCAAAACTTCGTTGGCACGTATACGATCACGGTCGACCATCTTCTTCTTTGGGCGGGACGACTCGGCATCAAGCTCGTTATACACCGACACAAAATAGTTTAGCGTGTCGTTGTCGGAAGACGACTCGGAATCGGTATCGCTAGACATCGGAAACGTCGAATCCGTAGGGAATTCCATTTGAGAAAGATATAAATGGTTGAAAGGTTTTTTTTTTTTTTTTAAAGGATGTAGATTGGTGTGTGAAAAATTGTTTGAAATGGAGATGTTAAATAGATAAATGGTTGAAAGGTTTTTTTTTTTTTAAACATTGTTACCGTTTTAAAACGGTCAAAATTATCCAACGTTCGAAAAAATCAAAAGTTCAACGCGTGACAGACTTAACGCGTTACATTTTCCACGCGTGATGAAACCACCAGCGGCGGTGTAGCGTGATAGTTTCACGCGTTGTCCGAGCTTCATCACGCACCGCCCCGAGTGCTCTAAGTAATATAGTTTTGGATATATATAAGATAAGTTTAAATAAGATAAAGGTGTTAGGGCTTTAAAAGTAGATAAAATTACTATTTATGTATGATTTTTTCAATAATAAAATATAGACGATTTACCATACCATGTTTTAGATCTCTTATATTTACTTTATCTCATTTTTTATTTTATTCACTAACATGTTTTACATCTCTTGTACAGTTGTACTTACCTTTATCTCAGTTTTTATTCACTTTTATATAGAGTTTCTACCCTATAATATATTATACAAGGCATGAAAATTTTCACGCATCTCTTGTTAAAGTCTATTTGATTGGTGTAAAACACACTTATTTTAGACCCAAACAGGTTCCGCTCGAGAAGCGCCTACATAACCAGTCGAGTACTCTTCATCTTCATTTGGGCTCATCGGTTACATCATAGACCAAACCAGCAAACCTGGTCGGTTAAAATATTTTTTGTTTATGTACATACATTCCTAGACTAATCAACCAGATTCATGTAAAGCAATTCATATGCATTAATAAAATGCACCGAAATAGATACAAACATGGGTCAATCGATCAAACAAACAATCCAAACTACCTTATTAAGCTGCACAAACAAGCAAACAACACATACTTCAATCGTTCGTTCTTAGCAAAGCCAATATCCAAAACCTAAAAGAACAGAAAAACAGCCACCAACACAAGAACAAACCACTTAAGACCTCCACAAATCTATTATATACAAACAATGAAGATATGACGATCAATTAAAAACGTGTGTGTGATCTTTTTCCTTTTCCATCAGACAAGCTAAACGACGTCACTTTCTGGGGAGTTGCCACCACCAAAGGAGCTTCTGGTGAGTCAGAAACTGCAAATTTGTCATGCATGAAAAGGCTTTCAATGATGGATTCATTTTTGGTCATGAGTTTATAGCAGTAACAGCTTTTGAGGCCTTGTTGATTCCTGTAGCATTCGTGTGCACTGTTCTTCACTTGCTGGAAATCCCATATCACACTGAATTTTCCTACCGTTGCAACCAGGTGGCGCTCTTGCTTCCCACTTTCAGTCACCTGAAATATAATTTCATAAATGTTATCAATAGATTTAATGATTTCTGCCATTTATATAAACCTATTATACACCCTAACCAGATTTTGTTGGGAAGAGTACAAGAGTTCACATCATTTTCCTGATTTTAGCAACCAACTTTAAAGTTGAAGTAAATTGCCATTTTCATTCCTGAGTTTTGGCTAGTTTTGTGACTTTCATCCCAAGGTTTGTTTTTCCGCATCTGCATCCAAAAGGTTTGAAATCTTGCCATTTTCATCCGGCTCGTTAACTCCATCCATTTTTCTCCGTTAAGTCATTGATACTTTCGTCTTTTTTACCAACTAAAGGGGCAATTCTGTCTATTTCACTTTATGTAAAAAGACCGAATACCCCTGAAAAAGATTGAATTGCCCTTTAAGTTGACAAAAAAGATGGAAATACCCCTGACTTAACGGAGAAAAATGGATGGAGTTAGCGAGCCAGATGATAATGGCAAGATTTCAAACCTTTTGGATCTAGATGCGAAAAAACAAACCTTTGAACGGAATTTGCAAAACTGGCTAAACCTCAGGGACGAAATGGCATTTTACTCTACATATTATAATGGATTTTAACAACCAAGTTGCATTTATAACTAGTTATAAAGATAAATGACATTGTTCAACCCGCAGAAGGTCATTTTTTTTTTTTGCATATTTTATCTGTCATTTTACCGCATTTATATATGACACATGAATACATGATCTCTGATATGATGTTTAATGATTATGTTCATCATTTTATATGTTCATCATTTTATTGTGTATTAACTTCATTATAGAATCAAAAATTCAAAATACTTAGCTGCGTAATCTAGATAATTAGTAACTGCATAATTATGAAAGAAAATGAGGAAACTTACCCATGAAAATCTGCCACCATGAAACTTATTGTGCTTTCCAGCAGTGTGTGCATCCACAGGCGTTAACTTCAGTAATCGTGGAGCCGGAATCTTATTACCCATTCGACCACTAAACCCGGTCTTTGTTTTCCCATCTTTATCAGTAAACAGAGTACATATCAAAATAAGATAAGTATCAGTGGTTCCCAATATCCACTTCCCATCATACGTAACATCAACATGAGTAATCGGCGAACCAAGCCCCGGGAAAGCAGTCTTAGCCTGTCTCATAGAAGTAGTCGAGTACAGCCGTATCTTCCCATCTAAAGAACCAACCACGATTGAACCGTCACCAGTTGTAGCAAAGCATTGGAAATTCGTACCCCGAGAGAACTGGTGCCCTTTGGTCCAATGTAAAACCGGCGAACTGGTTTGAACCATACCTCTTCTATCTCTCATATCCCATTGAGATAACCTGTTATCATCCAAACCCAAGAAAGTGGATTCCGAAGGATCCAGTTGCGACCCCTTTGTATCGTTTGTGATATCCCTCATTGTGATATCTGTCCCATCCTTCTCAAACTTCCATTCCGTAACAACCTTTCCTGTTTCTATATCCAATTGGTTTACGCCGGTTGAATGAGGCTTCCCCTCGTTTTCCGGACACATAAGAATCATGTTGGTCTCACCTCTCATCAACAGAGCCTTCTGAGGCGTTGAATTAAAACCTGAACCCGAACCCAAACCGCTAACCCTTTTACCTCCATTATCAAACTTAACATAAACACCTTTCCCATGAATCCCATGGCTAAAATTCTTCACAACCTGCACACCCGAATCATTAACCAAAAAGCTATTATCCAACGCGCCTAACGCTACACTCTGTATCCCACCATCCGAGGCCGCTTCTTCAAACTCCTCCAACAAATCATTCCCACCCCTAACCGGTGTCCTCCACGCCTCCTCATCCTCCTCCTCCCACATGGAATCATCTGCAACCTCTGGTTTCGCCCACCCGATAAAATCCTTCCCGTACACCTTCACCTTATTCTCATCACTAGCCTTCAATCCGTACACATTCTCAAACAAACAGTTCTGAAAGCTAGTCACAAACTCTCTGTACTCCTCATCACTAAAAAACCTCATAGCCCATACTCCAGAGTCAACAAAGTCAACACGCCGCTGATCCCCAAACATTTTCAATTGCATATCTGTTGAAACCCTAGCCCTAATTTTAGATCCTACTTTCAATATCCAAAATCCACCACTACTCTCATCATCATCAAACTCATCATCATCATCATCATCATCATTATTATTATCATCAATTTTACTAACTCTAACAAACTTATAACTAGTAATTTTGTCAGAAACAATCCATTTAGCTTTAGGAGTGTTACCGCCAACATGAAGGTACAATTTCACGGCGTGCTTCAAATTAGGGTTTTGTACGGACGAGTACTTGAGCTTGAGTGCTTTGAGCTTCGAATCGAGATCATCCACGGCTTTGATCGGAACTGTTTTGTGATCTTCCGGTGCGTCTTCGTACTTGCTGTCGTCTTCTGATTCTGATTGTGAGCGTTCGTCTTCATAATCGTCTGAATCTGAGAGATCGAGGCCTTCGCGACTCTGAGAACCGCCCATGGTTGGTGGTGGAGATGATCGGAGGTTGTTGTTGTTTACCGGTTAACCGGAAATGGATCGGAGATATCGGAAATGATGTGAAATTCAAAAGATAAGAGCGGATATGGAATGTTATGAAACTGAGAAATATCACATAGAAGTTAGTGTTGTTATTTATATGATAGGAATAGGAATCTATATTGCTTTAATCTGACGCGTACACGTGTATACGCTCTTGCTTCTTAGCCAAGAAAAGTGTAGGCGTGTGTGTAGCCGATATTGCATTTTTATTTGTACCGTACAATCTTTTATTTGTAAACCGAATGGCAAAACACTATTACAAACATTGGCGAAGCTTTGAAGGGGCCGAGAGGAGCGCCCGACCCCCGAACTTTTAGCTTAGTAGTGTTATATATGTAGTTTTCGTATAGAAATGATTGGATATATACGTTTTTAACCCTCGGTTCTATAAAAATTTTTGGGTATATACGTTTTCGACCCCCCGGTCAAACATGTCAAGCTTCGCCACTGAATTTACAGAGGAAACTCACTACTCAAAAGTTCATTTTGATAATTGCTCCAGTCAAGAATCAAACTTATAACCTCCACTTTAAATCTTTAATGATGGTAAACCGAATGGCAAAACACCATTACAGAGGAAACTCACCACTCAAAGGTTCACTCTGATAATTGCTCCAGTCAAGAATCAAACTTATAACCTCCACCTTAAAAGAAGATACTACTTGCAATGATGAGATATGTGCTAGACCGAACCGAACACCGTCTATCACCGAATCGATCGTCCCCCGTCAGAGCTCGAATCGTAATCACCAAAGGTAAGACGCCATCGGACCAAGTCGGACGAACCACACAGGAACGATCGACCTAGAGGATCTTCCTTAATTAACTCGGGGCCCACAACTCTAACTGTCTGACAGTGACTGGTTCGGCCATAACTACCTCGCTACGTCAGCGTACCCAAAAGGTATAAATACCCTACTAAGGTCTTCCACAAAGGATAATCGCTACTTTCTCTCTCCAACCTCTCTCTCTCTCCCTGACTTACTCCATCTTCTCCGATACTTATTCTCACACCGAGGTTGGTCACAGAGAGGCCCCCTCCCTGTGACGAGGCTAATGGTGTGTAATCTCCACCGCAGTCACTGTTCCAGCCTCTACGGCTTTACCTGAGTTCGACAGCGCGTTTCTGCTTCGAAATGCAGACCTCCTAAGACAGCAACAACAGCAGCAGCGTGACAAGAGGTTACAGAATCTCCGAGCAAACTTGTTTGGAAACGCTTACCCAGGGGCCAATCCCATTGCTATGAGAATTTTCTCCTCTGGATCAATGGTAAGTCCTGTAATCTCCACTCCTATAACAACGTGTGTTTCACAAGGATTTACTCCTACGAATGCTCTAGTTAATAACGGTCTGTATGACCTGTTTCGCCAGGGATCTTTGGGCCTAAACTCTCAAGATCAGGAGTTAATCATGTCGTATCAACCAACTTCAATGACTTCACAGTCAAAATTAACGTTGAGGATTGCCAAAATGCCGCCGACGCTGAAATTTTACGATGTAACGTCCGATCCGGACGACAATATGTTCGCATTCGTTGGGGCTGCAAAAGTTGAGCAATGGCCTATGCCGGCATGGTGTCATATGTTTGCCCAGACACTCATCGGTTGGCATGAGTGTGGTTTGACGGATTGCCAGAAGGATCGATCAACCACTTCGAAGATTTTCGGCGAATTTTTCTACAGAATTTTTTCCAACAAAGACGTTGTTCAAAGGATGTCACCTAGGTTCACCATATAAAGCGTCGCGAAGGCGAGTCGGAGGAAGATTTCCTCGATTGGTTCAATAGAGAAAACATGCAGATCACTGCGCGTCTCCGGGTTCTGTCAGGGGGTATGAAATAACCAGCTCGTAGAAAAGATCCACGAAGATTTACCAAAAACCATGGAGGTGCTTATGGAACGAGCTCGAGCCCTTGTTCGAGGAAAGAGTACCTGCGGGCAGTCGAACGAAGCAGCAGCAAAAAATGCAAAAGCTCAAACCTCGTCATGGAGACGAAATGCATCACCACCAAAAGACGGAAACAGTAGCTGGAATCGAAACCGGAGCCCGTACCAAAAGCCTAATCAGAACAATTTCCGAACCGGTCATGTACGGTTTAATACCTTCTCCGAGCTGTCGAAGTCACCAAGTGAGATCCTCAGCACCGAAGCTACCCGATTCCCTGTCCCTCTGAAGCAGTGTCCTACGTCCGACAAGCACTCCAAGAAATACTGTGAGTATCATAGAGACAAAGGGCACACAACTGTAAGACCCAGCTTACTAAAACTAGATTAATGATATAAAGCTTGCATTTAATACAAAACTATTGAGTTTACAAAAAAAAAAAAAAAAAAAACTTTCATGATTTTAAGACCATACCTAATCATAATATTTACGTTATAACCCTACTAATGAAATATTTAAGTCATAACAAAAGATGTTTACATATCCTTAAAGCAAAATAGATCAAATGCGGAAGCGTTGATTTGTGTGTTCGGTTCGGATGCACTTGCTTGATCATCATCCACCTTCCTGATACCTAGAAACTAAAATTTGGGTAAACATTAGTATTAAAGTCCTTGGAAATTAACATAATTGAAACTATGTTCAAACACAAATTCGAGTAACCAAAAACATAAAAATTCAGCATTTATAACTGGGCGCTACCGTAACTTACGGTAGCCGCCGTAAGTTACAGTGGCCCATGGGTAACAAATGTCTGTCGTAACTCAGTAGAAAACCACCGTAACAATTCACTGGCTACCGTAAGTTACGGTGTACATTCATTCTTGTCTTTGCAGTTTTGCCAATTCATTTCCTACATCATCGTACTTTAATTTCGAACACGTTTTTTCACATGACCAAGGCTAATTACTCATATCTAGATTTTTCCAACTATCACGTCTCGCTTCTCTCTCGAGGGATTGCATACGCACTAACTTACATGCTTGTTTCCAAGGATTCGAACTTGCCTTTTTATGCTACTTGACATGCTTAAACTTTTGAACTTAACTCCTGTATTAGGGGTTAAATTTCTCAAGTAGTTTAGCGTGTCCGCTACACGGCTTACGCTTTGTTTATAACCAATCATCAAGTGATGGTAACCAACATCAAAGTTTACTCTTCAACTTGTTTTGACCCGTTCTACTTGTTTAAAGCACGTAGTCACTTTCGTGACATATTGGTTTATCTTGTTTACCATGTTTCAACATGACAACATAAAACTAACAATTAAACTTAATGTAACGAAACGGTAAATTTCGTACCTTTAGGGCACACCTTTCCCACGCGTATTCCCTCCGGTTTGTCTGCTTGACGATCCGGACTCTTTGCCTAAAGAGTTCAATTTACAATTGGTTTAGAACTCTTTTCATGTTTATTAACGCATCATTATAAACAATAATCAAATCTGCATTTTCATTCTTTTATATTATTATTTTTTTATCTAAATCCCCACTTAGGCATTTCAACGAACACCTAGCGGGTCAGATTTTCACATAGTCATTACCAAGTTCATGACTTGTAATTATCATCTAATTTCACTTTAATTAGTCAATTTTACATACATCTTGACATCAATATTTCTGAAATTACTTCTTAATTTCAGATTGTGCAAGAGCAAGAGTTATAATTCTAATATCTAACAAGTTTCTTCAAGCTCACCAATCACTTTCAATGGTGATTATGAAACCCTACAAGTATTATGCAAGATTTTGTCAAGAAATCATCTAGGGTTTGTTCCTAAACCTCATAACCCTTCTAATTTCATCCATGCATCAGTAATCAAGCTAAATTTTCGTTCTTCACATTTAACCTAGAATTTAAGATGCAGCAAAATACCAAAATTTTACATACCTTTTGATCCCTACGACGAGGTGATCATTAATTTATGTTTAGAACTTGATTTAGAGCGAATTAGGGGCTTCAATTTTGTGAATTTTGTGTGAAACTAGGGTTTGGTGGAGAACCCTTGTCGCCCCCTGCTTCTTTGATCGACCAGACACACCCAAGGTGTGTCTTTGGTGTGTTTACATTTTGTTTTATGAGATAAAGTTTCAAATTTAGCAACATAGGTCCCTCTGGTTTTGTTTAACTTAAAGTTGGGTTGTTTTAACTCTATTACAAGTTACTTCTAGACTTTTAGTTAACTAGGTTAGGAAATCCTAGTTAGTTAATTCTGTCATCCAAAATCGCAATGGGCCTTACCACATAGTTTAATCTGTCATCCACCTCGATATCGTCGTAGTGGATATAAGTCGTCTCATCGGCTAGACATTTCCGAAGATGTGACACATGAAATGTGCTATGAATTTCGCTTAATTCCTCCGGTAGCTCAAGGCGGTAAGATACCTTTCCTACTCATTCAACAATCGTGCCCGATAAATCTTGGGCTCAATTTCCCTCTCTTTCTAAACCGGATAACCCCCTTCCATGGGGATACTTTGAGCATGACTTTGTCGCCAACCTGGAACTCGATTGGTCTCCTCCTTTTGTCAGCATACGATTTTTGTCTATCTTGAGCCGCTTTCAAGTGAGCCCGAACCGCATCAATCTTTTCATTAGTGGCTCGTACTATATCTTGGTGGACAAGTTCACGTGGGCCCACCTCACCCCAACATACCGGGGTTCGACATTTCCTACCATAGAGCATTTCGTACGGTGCCATCCCAATACTAACATGGTAGCTGTTGTTATAAGAAAACTCGACCAAG
Source organism: Helianthus annuus (assembly GCF_002127325.2). Classification (NCBI taxonomy): domain Eukaryota; kingdom Viridiplantae; phylum Streptophyta; class Magnoliopsida; order Asterales; family Asteraceae; genus Helianthus; species Helianthus annuus. Next base: position 52,651,772 of record NC_035448.2, on the reverse strand, counting down.
GGTAGATAGACATCCCAGCTGCCTCCAAAGTCGATTATACATGCCCATAGCATGTCTTCCAACGTTTGTATTGTTCTTTCACTCTGTCCATCCGTCTGAGGATGGTACACAGTACTGATGAACAATTTGGTTCCCATTTGTTCTTGGAAATCTCACCAGAATTTTGAAGTGAACCGGGTATCCCTATCGGACACGATGGATACCGGTACTCCATGGCGTGCTATTATCTCATTAGTGTAAACTTCTGACATCTTTTCTGACGTATAAGTCTCACGAATTGGAATGAAGTGAGCACTTTTCGTCAATTTATCTACAACTACCCATATAGCATCGAAACCACGGTTCGTCTTTGGTAGTTGGTTAATAGGTCCATCGTAACATGTTCCCATTTCCAAACCGGGATTTCTAATGGTTGGAGTTTACCGTATGGCTTTTGGTGCTCCGCCTTGACTTGTAGACATGTCAAACACTTTTCCACGTATTTCATGGCATCTCTTTTCATTCCGGGCCACCAATAGTTTTGTTTTAAGTCGTTATACATCTTGGTCGCTCCCGGATGAATGGAATAACGGGACTTGTGAGCTTCATCAAGTAGAAGCTTTTTAACTCCACATGTGTTAGAACACACATTCTATTGAAACGTGTCTTCAAGCCGTGACTGCCTACCTCGAGATCTTTAACTTGGCCAACAATCCTTTCCTTTCTCCAGTTTTCCGTCTTAACTGCTTCATCTTGTGCTTCTCGGATTCATTCTAGTAAGCCCGAGGTCACAATGAGCTGCATCGATCGTACCCGTATCAGGGTATAATCTGCCTTTCTACTCAACGCATCAGCCACTACGTTGGCTTTCCCGGGGTGGTAGTGTATTTCACAATCGTAATCCTTGACCGTTTCCAACCACCGCCTTTGTCTCATGTTTAATTCCTTCTGATCGAAGAAATATTTCAAACTTTTATGGTCGGTAAAGATTGTACATTTTACTCCATATAAGTAATGCCTCCATATTTTTAAAGCAAACACTACTGCCGCCAGTTCCAAGTCGTGAGTCGGGTATTTCTTTTCATGGATCTTCAATTTCCTCGAGGCGTAGGCGATGACCTTGCCTCGTTGCATTAAAACACATCCGAGCCCCGAGTGTGACGCATCCGAGTAAACCACCATGTCGTCAACTCCTTCCGGTAATGTTAACACTGGAGCGTGAGTTAACTTTTCCTTGAGCATTTGGAAGGCTTCCTCCTGCTCGATGCCCCATACAAACTTTTCCTCCTTGCGAGTTCATTTGGTCAATGGTAAAGCAATTTGGAGAAATCTGGTATGAATCTCCTATAATATCCCGCGATCCCTAAAAAGCTTCGGATTTCCGAGGAATTCCTTGGAACGTTCCATTTTGACACGGCTTCTACTTTCGACGGATCTACTAGTACCCCATTGGCACTAATGATATGCCCAAGGAATTGCACCTCTCGTGGCCAGAAGGCACACTTTGTGAATTTTGCATAGAGCTTTTCTCGTCTGAGTGTCTCTAACACTTCTTGCAAATGATCCATATGCTCAGCTTCATTCTTCGAATACACTAAAATGTCATCGATAAATACAATTACCGACTTATCCAGCATGGGTCTGCAAACCCGGTTCATGAGATCCATGAAAGCCGCGGGTGCATTAGTCAACCCAAAGGGCATTACAAGGAACTCATAATGCCCGTACCGCGTACGAAAGGTCGTCTTCGGTATGTCTTTCTCGTTGACTCTCAATTGATGATAACCAGATCTGAGATCGATCTTGGAAAACTAACTTGCTCCCTGTAGCTGGTCAAACAAGTCATCTATTCTTGGAAGCGGGTATCGATTCTTCACCGTGAGTTTGTTTAACTCTCGGTAATCGATACACATACGCATACTACCGTCCTTCTTTTTCACAAATAGGACTGGTGCGCCCCACGAGGACACACTCGGTCGGATAAATCCTTTGTCGAGCAATTCTTGGATTTGAGACATCAATTCTTGTAGTTCTGACGGCGCAAGTCGATACGGCGCCTTCGCCACGGGTTTGGCGCCCAGAATCAATTCGATCCCGAACTCCACTTCCCGTTCTGGTGGTATTCCCGGTAATTCTTCTGGGAACACATCTTCATAATCCAGTACCACCGGCACGTCTCCAATTTTGAGGGACTCTTTCTCCAATTCGCTTGCGTATACCATGAAGGCCTTGCATCCGTGCTTCATAAGTTTGTGGGCTTCTAGTATCGAGCACACCACCAGGTTACCCCCTTTTTCACCGTATATCGTAACGTGCTTTCCGCTAGGAGACGTTAGTTTTATTTCCTTCCGGAAACAAACTACTTTTGCGTGGAATCGGGACAACCAATCCATCCCCACAATGACTTGGAATTCTCCCATCGACATCGGGATCAAATCTATCGTGTATTCTTCGTCATCAATGCTCAATTTACAGTTTTCACATACATCACCAATAATAAAGCTCTTGTTATTACCTATCTCTACTTCTAAAGGCATAGGTAATTTCGTTAGAACAAATGAAGGATGCCGAATAAATCCATATGAAATAAAGGATTTATTCGCACCCGTATCAAATAACACACGTGCGGGAATCGAGTTTACAGTAAATATACCTGAGACCACTTCAGGTTCGACTTTTGCTTCTGCAGCGGTCAATTGGAAAGATCTTGCTTTTGCTTTCGGGGTTTCACCTTTCGAGTCTTGCCCATCTTTCTTTCCAACCAGTTCCGGGCATTCCGATCTTTTGTGACCCGGTCGGTAACAATTGTAACAAACAGTCACTTTCTCCGGGCATGATATAGCCATATGTCCCGTTTTTTGGCATATGGGACAAGGCTTATCCTTGAAGCGACATTCGCCTTTATGACCCTTCCCGCAAATTTTGCAACTTGGCGACCCACCTTTTGTATCCGATTTCTTCGCTGTTTCATTTGTTCGTGCTTTCTTGGTAGGGCTTGGATTTACATCTTGTGCCCTCCGTTCACCCCGTTCAATGCTCTTTTTCAGTTCGATCTCCCTTTCCCGAGCAGCATTAATGATCTCGGTAAGGGTTTCGTGTTTTGAAGGGGTTATATAAACTCCCTATATTCTGCGCTCAACATGTTATGGTAGTAGTATATCTTTTGTTCTTCGTTTGTCACCAGTTCACTGTAGAACTTCATCTTGTCCATAAACGTTGCCGTAATCTTGTCTATGATTTCGCCCTTTTGCCTAAGTTGCACGACCTCTTCTTTGATTTTATTTACAACCGCCTTGGGACTATGATGTTTAAGAAATGGCGTCTTAAACTCTTCCCATGTCATGACCTTAGCAGCTTCACTACCAATCTCTCTCTTTTTGTTATCCCACCAATTTTTCGCTTGACTCCTTAGTTGACCCGTACCATAGGCTACGTAGTCATCTTCGTCACAATGGGTCCTCTCAAATACCCCTTCGATATCACTTAGCCATCGTTGGCACACTATTGGATCAACCTCTCCATTATATATTGGTGGTTTACATGCCATGAATTCCTTGTATGAACAAGGCTTTCGTCCTCCGGGCTTTTCCTTTGCTGAATTTGAATCATCTTCCAATTTCTTGATTCTCTCGTCTACTATTGATAAAACTGTGTTTTGAATTTTATCAATAAAGCCCGACAAACTGTTTTCGATCGCCTTTCCAACCTCTTCGGCAATCACTTCCCTCATTTGTTCGGTGACTCTTGGCACCGCATCATCATTACCTCCATCCGCCATCTTTATTACTGAAATGTTTACATAGATTGTTAAACATTCCATTTATAACACATGCTTTACTTGTTTTGATTCAATCAAGTTCATAACTTGATTCAGTCGTTCTTGTTTCATGCATTTCTTGTGTTTGAGTGAGCTTACACACTCTTTTCATGCATATTTATTCATGATTTATTTCTATATTCTCTAAATTTACTTAAACGATTAAGTCTTACCGGATGCTTGATCAAGCTTGAACCGAACACACCTTGTTAATAACCTGGCGCTCTGATAACCAACTTGTAAAACCCAGCTTACTAAAACTAGATTAATGATATAAAGCTTGCATTTAATACAAAACTATTGAGTTTACAAAAAAAAAAAAAAACTTTCATGATCTTAAAACCATACCTAATCATAATATTTACGTTATAACCCTACTAATGAAATATTTAAGTCATAACTAAAGATGTTTACATATCCTTAAAACAAAATAGATCAAATGCGGAAGCGTTGATTTGTGTGTTCGGTTCGGATGCACTTGCTTGATCATCATCCACCTTCTTGATACCTAGAAACTAAAATTTGGGTAAACATTGGTATTAAAGTCCTTGGAAATTAACATAATCGAAACTATGTTCAAAAACAAATTCGAGTAACCAAAAATATAAAAATTCAGCATTTATAACTGGGCGCTACCGTAACTTACGGGAGCCGCCGTAAGTTACAGTGGCCCCTGGGTAACAAAGGTCTGTCGTAACTCAGTAGAAAACCACCGTAACAATTCACTAGCTACCGTAAGTTACGGTAGCACCGTAACTTACGGTAGCTGTTGTACATTCATTCTTGTCTTTGTAGTTTTGCCGATTCATTTCCTACATCATCGTACTTTAATTTCGAACACGTTTTTCACATGACCAAGGCTAATTACTCATATCTAGATTTTTCCAACTATCACGTCTCGCTTCCCTCTTGAGGGATTGCATACGCACTAACTTACATGCTTGTTTCCAAGGATTCGAACTTGCCTTTTTATGCTACTTGACATGCTTAAACTTTTGAACTTAACTCCTGTATTAGGGGTTAAATTTCTCAACTAGTTTAGCGTGTCCACTACACGGCTTACACTTTGTTTATAACCAATCATCAAGTGATGGTAACCAACATCAAAGTTTACTCTTCAACTTGTTTTGACCCGTTCTACTTGTTTAAAGCACGTAGTCACTTTCGTGACATATTGGTTTATCTTGTTTACCATGTTTCAACATGACAACATAAAACTAACAATTAAACTTAATGTAACGAAACCGTAAATTTCGTACCTTTATGGCACACCTTTCCCACGCGTATTCCCTCCGGTTTGTCCGCTTGACGATCCGGACTCTTTGCCTAAAGAGTTCAATTTACAATTGGTTTAGAACTCTTTTCATGTTTATTAACGCATCATTATAAACAATAATCAAATCTGCATTTTCATTCTTTTATATTATTATTTTTTTATCTAAATCCCCACTTAGGCATTTCAACAAACACCTAGCGGGTCAGATTTTCACATATTCATTACCAAGTTCATGACTTGTAATTATCATCTAATTTCAGTTCAATTAGTCAATTTTACATACATCTTGACATCAATATTTCTGAAATTACTTCTTAATTTCAGATTGTGCAAGAGCAAGAGTTATAGTTCTAATATCTAACAAGTTTCTTCAAGCTCACCAATCACTTTCAATGGTGATTATGAAACCCTACAAGTATTATGCAAGATTTTGTCAAGAAATCATCTAGGGTTTGTTCCTAAACCTCATAACCCTTCTAATTTCATCCATGCATCACTAATCAAGCTAAATTTTCGTTCTTCACATTTAACCTAGAATTTAAGATGCTGCAAAATACCAAAATTTTACATACCTTTTGATCCCTACGACGAGGTGATTACTAATTTGTGTTTAGAACTTGATTTAGAGCGAACTAGGGGCTTCAATTTTGTGAATTTTGTGTAAAACTAGGGTTTGGTGGAGAACCCTTGTCGCCCCCTGCTTCTTTGATCGACCAGACACACCCAAGGTGTGTCTTTGGTGTGTTTACATTTTGTTTTATGAGATAAAGTTTCAAATTTAGCAACATAGGTCCCTCTGGTTTTGTTTAACTTAAAGTTGGGTTGTTTTAACTCTATTACAAGTTACTTCTAGACTTTTAGTTAACTAGGTTAGGAATTCCTAGTTAGTTAATTCTTGCTTATTTATACTTTATAATTCTAATATAAAGTTTTATATTTTCGGGGTGTTACAACAACTGATGAATGTTTGGCATTAAAACAAGAGATCGAGAAAGCCGTACGCTCCGATAAACTCTCCCACCTCATAAAAGAGGTAAAAGATGGCAAGAAATCAGCAGCGGTAGCTGACAATCCGAACACCGAAGATGGTATAAACATTATCCGAACCACCGAACCTAGAGGAATCAAGAGGTCAAACCAGCATAGGGCCGCCTGGATGCACTAGCCAATGTACTTTCCAGCAATCGATCCTGATGACGCTCGTGATGGCCCAATTACCATCTCTGCTATAATCGCAGGACACCTTGTCCGGCGAATATACGTAGATGGAGGAAGTGCCTATGAGATAATGTTCTTACAATGTTTTCAGCAATTAGCTCCACAAACAAAGAAGAAGCTCATCGAAGTATCCACTCCACTGATAAGTTTTTCAGGAGAAGTTGTCAGCCCAATCGGGCAAATCACCCTCCCGACTACGTTTAAAGATGATAACAAGAGCCGAACTGTTCAACTCACATTCCTGATTGTTGGCTCCAATTATGCACACAACATAATACTTGGATGACCAGGAATGAGAGCTCTTGGGGCTATCAGTTCTATGATACACAGAGCCATAAAATTCCCTACCGAATCTGGGGTTGCCACCATTCTTTCCGAATCAAGCTCGTTCGTAACAGAAGTCAGGCATGCAGCAGGGATAGGTGCACAAAAGTCAGAAGTTCCTACGGAATTATGGGCAATCAATCCAGAACTTCCGGAGCAGCAGGTGGCGATCGGAGCCCAACTCTCAAAACGAACGAAAAAGCTCCTATGGGAGTTGCTCACCAACTCGATCGACGTATTCGCTTGGCAGCACTCCGACATGCATGGGGTCCCCAGGTCCATGGCTCAGCATCGGTTGAATGTAAAAGAGTCGATCAAACCAATAGCACAGAGAAGAAGGCACATGGCTCCAGACAGTGCCAAATCGATCGCGAAGGACGTGAAGAGGCTCCTAGACGCTGGAATTATTCGAGAAGTCCTTTATCAGACCTGGGTTTCCAACCCGGTCATGGTACGGAAAAAGGACAACTCCTGGAGAATGTGCATCGACTATACAGACTTAAACAATGCGTGCCCGAAGGATTATTTTCCGTTGACGGAGATCGACGAAAAAATCGACTCCGTCGCCACATTCAGATTAAAGTGCTTTCTAAACGCTTACAAAGTCTATCACCAGATACAGATGGCGGTCGAAGACGAAGACAAAACAACCATTGTTACAAATGAAGGGATATACTGTTTTTCGAAAATGCCTTTCAAGCTGAAAAACGCCGGTGCGACGTACCAACGGTTAATGAACAAAGCTTTCAAAGACCAGATCGATCGGAATTTGGAGGTGTATGCCGATGACATCGTGATTAAGAGTAGCAATGAAGAAATCATGCTAAAAGACACCCTTGAAACACTCACCAGACTCAGAAGTATTAACATGAAAGCTAAATCCAAAGAAGTGTATGTTCGGAGTGGATGAGGGAAAAATTCTTGGGAGTGATGGTAGGATCACGGGGCCTACGAGCCAAACCAGAAAAGGTGGACGCCGTTGTTACGATGAAACCTCCAACTTCGGTGAAGGAAATCCAGTCCTTAAATGGTCAAAGGAAGCGACTCAAGCCTTTGAAGAACTAAAAGTTTGTTTGAGTACATTACCAACTCCCACTGTTCAAGAAAAAGACGAAGTGCTGACGGTTTATCTAGCGGCATTACACGGCGCGATCAGCGTGGTTTTGGTCGCTCACCGAACTGGATCCCAAATCCCCATCTACTACATCAGTCGAACATTGAAAGATTACGAAACGAGGTATCCAAATTTGAAAAAACTAGCTTTGGCACTAGTGCATGCTTCACGGAGACTCCGGTGATATTTTCAGGCCCATCCAATTGAGGTCCGAACGGACCAAAGAATCCAACATGTGTTACGAAGGCTTGAAGTATCAGGCCGGATGGCCAAATGGGCAATTGAACTGGGAACCTTCGACATTACGTTTCGGACCAAAGGTCCTTTAAAAGGGCAGGTGATAGCAGATTTTCTTGTGGAAATGCCGGAGGATAACGAAGCAGTTGCAGATCCGGAGCAGACCTCCAAAAAGCCTTGGTCACTGTATACGGATGGAGCTTCGAGCGCCGAAGGCGCGGGTGCAGGATTAATATTGACCGACCCAACGAGGCCGAATACGAGGTATTATTAGCTGGGCTCCGACTAGCAGCAAAAGTCGGAGCGAAAAATGTCGTAGCACACATCGAGTCATTGATCGTAGCAAACCAAGTGAACGGTGAGTACGAATCAAGAGAGCCCAACATGATAGAATATCTTGAACAAGTGAAACAAGCTATGGGAGTATTTGACTCATGCAAGATCGAGCATATCCCCAGGAGCAAAAACAAGAAAGCTAATGCGTTGAGCAAGTTAGCATTCGTATCGTTCAGCCATCTGGCAAATAAGGTACGGGTTGAAGTTCAACCCTCACCATCAATTGCCGTTCCCCAAGTTCTGAAAATAGAAGCTCTGGTCTAAACTTGGATGACTCTGATCATAAATTACCTGGTTCATGATGTTCTACCATTTGACAAGGTCGAAGCTCGAAAAGTGCAGATCAATTCGCTCCAATACCAAATGCAGGATGGGGGGTTATACCGGAAAACCTTCTTGGGTCCGCTTCTGAAATGCCTCGATCCCGAGCAAGCCAGTTACATCATAAGAGAAATCCACTATGGTATCTGTGGCATCCATGCCGGACCAAAGATGATCGTAACAAAAGTGAAGAACGCAGGGTATTATTGGCCCGGAATGCACAAGAGTGCGGTAAAGGAACTCCAACAATGTGATGAATGTCAAAAGCACATGTCGGTAAGCCTTCGGGCAAAAAATGAGATGATCCTTGTAACTGCAGCATGGCTCTTTCAGAAGTGGGGCGTTAACATCGTTGGACCTTTCCCACGATCAAGCGGAAGCGCATAGTACCTGCTCGTCGCGGTAGATTACTTTACCAAATGGGTAGAGGCGAGACCCTTCACGGTAATCTCCGGCTATAATGTGACAAGATTCTTCTGGGAGCAGATCGTGTGTCGCTTCGGCCTCCCGCTGTACATCATGAGTGACAATGCTAAGCAGTTCGCTAAAAGTCCGTTTAAACGCTAGTGTGAAAACCTGAAAATTAACCAATTCTTCTCTTCGGTCGCCCAACCTCAAGGGAATGGGTAGGTGGAACAAATAAACCGCCGGATCGTAGATGGAATCAAGAGAAGGCTTGAGACCGAAAGGAAAGGTTGGGCTGATGAGTTGCCGAATGTACTATGGGCTCACCGAACCCTGCATAAGACGAGCAACGGAGAAACGTCGTTCAGTCTTACGTACGGCACCGAGGCGGTAATACCAGCAGAAACTGGACTCCAAACCAAAGGCTCAGTGGGAGGAAAATGAACATGAGCTCCGATCCAACCTCGACATGTTGGAAGAGCGCCGCAACGTGGCGGCGATCAAGGAGGCCCGGTACAAGAAAAGATTAAAAAAATTTACAACGCACGTGCCAAACTCTACAAATTCAAGTTCGGAGACTATGTGCTCCGAAGCAACGATGCGAGTAGAGCCGAACCATCAGAAAAACTAACCCCAAAGTGGGAGGGACCGTACCGGGTCAAAGAGGCTAGTGAGAAAGGATCGTACATGCTAGAAAAGATAGATGGAACTCCCGTTCCATGTTCTTGGAACGGGATACATTTGAAAAAATGTTTCATGTGACGAAGCATCAGTCACCGCACTAGAAGATCGTTTGTTTTGTTTATTTCCATTACACTTATGTAGAATCGGGAGGGTAATGCCCCGAACGTATTTCCAATTTTCCTAAAAACCGGGAGGGTATGCCCCGGAAACTACGTTTATGTTATTTGATAATTCAATAAAACAATCTATACTTTGATTGGAGCGAAAATAATACATTGACTTGTAACAAAAGAGCTCAAATATTAATGTGCATGAACGGGCCACGACCCATGCCTCGCACCGATCGAGAAGGCTTAAATAGTTAAAAACAAAAATCTATTAAGCATAACGGTTCGAACCGAACATAAAACGGACCTACAAGGCTTAAATAGGTAGAAACAAAAATCTATTAAGCACATGGCACGGTCCGGACATAGTAAGTGTCAAAGAAAAACACAAGTGTTTACTAAAACAAGCATGGATTGGATGCAAACTAAGCTAAAATAAACATAAACACTATTAACAAGCAGTCGTATTAATGCAAACATGATGCCAATAAGACAAAATGTCACCAACGCCCAGTTGTACGATTACATGTTCGAAATGTAAAACAGATTAAAAATAAAAACAAGAGCCATCTCCATCAATCTTCCTTCCGATCGGAAGCTTGCTCTTTCCCTTAACATCGGCCAATGGCTCGTTCACCAAATCTGAAACTTTATTAAGGACAGATATGTGAAAATTATCAAAAGCTACAATGGCAGCTTTGAGAACATCTTTAGCTCCTTCTTCGTAGGCAGGAACTTCGTTAACAACCTTGCTCGAAGCTTTAGCCGCTTGAAAACCTTGTTTAATCCCATCATTCACACCAACAGCGTTCATGCTGTTAACCAAATCAGCTACGACCTTCTCAAGCTCCGGGCTTTGGACCGGCTACGGACAACGTTCACGTCCAAGGCCACCAAAGGGACGAGGTCGTCAGAGAGGAGTTAGCAAGTACCCAAATTCCTGATTTCTTTGGAAGTGCTTCCTGGGTGATCAATCAGAGAACTCCCGGCACTCAAAACCCAAGCCATGGTGCTGGCCCATCAGCACCATCGGCTCCAGCACAACCAAATGTCTCGACTTTACTGGGATTACCAGAAGGAGAAACTCTGACTTCCTAGTATACCAAGCAACAAGCGACACTGAACTTGATTTACGCGCAACTAAACTCACAGCAAGCATTGCTCCAAGCGCAAGCCCAACCGTCTCCCTTCATAACACCAGCTCAACGACAGATGAGTACCCAGACTCCGCAACACGCACACGCACGGACCCAGCAGCATGAAAGATCATCCACAATAAGGAGGCAAAGCGTGCATGACACGCGCGATACATATGGCGAAACGGAAAGCAATTATGAATAATACACTCATCAGCAGAAGAAACCCCCATTGAGCAGCCGGTTAGGTCCGCGCAACATCAACAAAGAATGGGAGTACAACAATGAAGAAGAAGATTCCACTTACAGACAAGAAGAAACCTCCGTCTTCAGTAGATTGCCACCAAATCATGAGGCGTATAGGCCCCGTGCACGCAGGGTACAATCCAGTTGCAGAACATGATTTCACTTTAAGCTACCATCCAGAGGGCGTAGCTGAAAAATCAAAATTCATCAAGGAGATTGCTATGGCTCTACTAGAAAAAAACAAAGCTGCCACACAATGTGGGAAAATACAACGGACTCACGGACCCTGATGATCACCTTCAAATTTTTACAAGCGCAAGTGTTGTAGGAGGATGGTCATTGCCAGTCTGGTGTCACCTATTTGTACAGACTTTCGTAGGTACCGCGCGCGCATGGATTGATACTCTACCAGCTGGAAGAATCAAGTCTTTGATAGACTTCCAAGAGAAATTCTTATCGCACTTCAGCCAACAGCGTAGGTACACCAGAGATTCAGCAGATGTCCTAAACATTTGGCCCAAAGAACATGAAGGGATAGAAGATTTCATCACAAGACATAACAAAGAATGCTTGGAGATTAGGAATGTTAGAGATGAGATCAGGCGAGCGCACTTCATGCGCGCCGTCAAATGCGATGATCTGATTCGGAGAGTAAAAGGCAGAGATGGATGTCCCAAAGACTGGGAAACCTTCATAGAAGCAGCAAAAATTATCGCGCAGACCAACAAACAGTTGACCGGCGACGAAGGCCGTCAACACAGCTATAACCAGCATGCTAGTGACAAGTGTCAAACCCCGACCCGCAACGGAAAGGTACGGGGCATGATGATTGCCCATAGCTTATGACACGATTATAAGTTTAATATTTAAAGTCACCAAATTTAATTTGTCATACATAACATAAAATTCAAATATAAATGCCAATTTACAAAGTCAAATAAATAAAAGCAGCATATCATAGTCGGTTTATTACTAAGGCAATCCTGCGTGTCTTCAATTCAAGATCCGTCCACCTTTGTGAACCTGTATCATGCGTAAAAGTGTTTTGGGTCAACAAACATGTTGGTGAATAGATTCGGTTTTTTTATTTAAAAACGTTTTTGCTTTATTAATTTTAGAAAAACCTTATTTTATAACATGCATTATCAAATGTGAAACTAGGTCTTTCAATATAATAAGAATTCAACACATAACTCATAAACAACACAAACATAACAATATTAGTAACCATAGACACATAGAGATTCAAGCCCCGAAAGGCGAACCTGCGAAACAATGATGGCGATACCGAGTTCGACCCATGGCCGTGGGGAACCGGGCAGCCATGTGGATCCACGCGAAACCTGTGGCATAAAGCGAGTAACATATAGATGCACGTATAGAGAAACAATAGAAATTAGCAACAAGTTACATATAGAAACACATCGAATAGCATGTTATCAATTTAAATAATAAATTTGAAATCAAGCACGAGATACACCCCAAAACGAGTAAGTGGCAAAAAGGGGAAAGAGTCGAATCTACTCACAGGTTGCGTTCCTGCTTAGTCTTGTGAAACACCGCACGACAAGAACCGGATTATATCTAAAATGATAATCATCCTAAAATGAATAACTGAAATCCTAAACAAACGAACAATATATAAATTTTAGGAAATCGGGTTCTCCTCTTTGGGGACTTATATGAGTTTTAAAAATAATATACAAATGGGTATTTTGTACAAATTGTCATGATTAGTAATAAGTAATAACATCAATTCACTAAGTTATCATATTCCATAAATTCTTCAAATTCAAATACATTAGTATAAAAAAATTAATAAATTAGATTTCATGATTATCACATATATTAGTTTAAAATAATAAATTTTGTAAAGAAAGTGTCATTTATTTAGCAATTCCATAAATCCTTTAATAAGATAATTATTAAAAATTATGGAAAAACTATATAAAAGTCTCAATATAACTATATTAATATATAGAAATCAGTAAAAATATATATATAATTTATTTGTGGAAACCTTGTATTTTTATATAACTAAAACATGTATGGATCCAAATTAAATTCATGATTTCCCAAAGAAAATCAAGGAAAGTATACATAAAAATTCCCTAGTGTTTACATAATCTGAAATAATCAATAAAAAAATATTTATTGAATTTATCTAAGATTATCTTGTATTTTTATTCGATTTATCTAGTGATTAAAATATAATTAATTCACCAAAATTCCAATTGATATCTAAAAGTTCCCAAAATTTACACACATGGTATGTAGAAATGTTATACTTTCAATTTCACCAAAACACAAGCCTAAATCAAAAAGCCCCAAATTCTATGCATGAAGAACCCTAATTTCAACTAAAATCAAACTCAGATAAATTAGCCTTCAGTGATAGAGGGCTTTTGTAGAGCACGAAAAATTAAGCAAGCTGGGATTTGGAATCACCTGAAAAGGTTGAGAATTGAAGGAGATATCATTGATGAAAGTTGTGAGCCCTAGCTTGTTCTTCGGTTAAATTTGTGAATTAGAATGAGTTTCAATGGAATCAGGAAGTGAGTGATGTTGTGAAATGTTGTTAGGGATCTAATGGTTCCAATTTTATCACCTAAGGTGGACGAATAGGACTTTATGTGTTCATGAAACTCATTAATGGTGATAAATTTCGAATTAAGAAAACGATTTATGATGTATAATTAAGAAATTAAATGATGTGAAACCGCTTTCTCCTTTTTTGTGAACCTAAAGGGTTCATTCGGCAGTTAAAACGTCGCTTAAAACGTGTATTGGTGGCGGGTCGGGTCTTGAAGGGAGATGGGTCGCGAATGGGTAAAGAAGATGAAGTGAATCAGATCAAAGCGTATTGTCTAGTTATAACTAATCTGATACGGGTTTGATTACAAGGTGCTGTTATGGTCCAGTGGTTGGTTGCTGTGTTGTGGTGTTCGAACCATAGAGGTTCGCGAGTTCGAATCCCGTTCCCTCCGTTTCCTTTATAAACTCCTTCAGCTATTAACAGTTTCAGTCCCCACAGTTTAATAAAGTTACTAACTGGACTAACTTAGATAAGTAACTTAGTATATTTCTTACATAGAACTAACTAACCTAGTTAACTATAATTATATAATTATATACTAACTTAACTAGGTTTTCTAACCTAGTTAGTTAACTTGTTATTAACATATATAGTTTCCACTAATTACAAAAACAACCCCTTAACTTGTAACTTTATTTAACTAGCCAATCTAACTTCGTTAAAGCTCCCCTTGTATAAATCTAACCAAACTAACCAAGTTTCTTTATAAAGTTAACGTTTTTCATTTGGTTTTAATCAAATGCGATACGTGACGATTAATTATATAATAAAATTAAAAATTAAAAAATTAATTGAAAAGGGTCCGGTTTTACAATCCGGGTCGGATTTCGGAGACCCGATTTTGACGGATGTTACAACAAGCGCAACAAGAAAGGACGAGGCACACCTTGGAAAGCATCTGGTTATAGAGAAAGAAGCCCACCAGTAGAAGATGTATGCGCGACCATCAACCAGATAGGCTATCGAAAAGAAGTCAAGAAAGAGAACAGAGATAAACAATGGACGCCTCTTACAAAGACTCCTTCTGAAGTTCTGTCCACTGAAATCACCAATTCAAGGCTCCTCTATAGATGTACAACAAGAGAAGGCAAGACCCAAACCTCTTTTGCGAGTACCACAAAGATACCGGACCCCAAATAGACGATTGCATTAGTCTGAGACAAGAAATAGAGCGAGCCCTGAAAAGCGACAAACTCACACATTTGGTCAAAGGTGGCAAAAGGGACACACGTCAGATTCAAAGACGAGAGGAAGGGCTCGATAACAAGAAACTTCGGAAACTAGAAACACGCATGGTACAAGGAGGTCCAAGAAGGCCAAAAAAGAATACAATAAGCGCGTGCAGGATGACTCTTGGCGCGAAAGGAAAGTCGTTTTTCTAGTGGTTAAAGGAGGACCAAGAGAAAGAAGACCTATCGTAATGTCGGGCTCGTAATGTCGGGCGTGTTCGTTCACTATTAAACAGATTACATCTTCATTGACCCAGGGAGTACAAAGGATATCATTTATGAATAGTGCTTCAATCAGCTGGACCAAGAAGACAAGGCACGCCTAGAGCCATTTGATTATTCCCTTACTAGTTTTTGTAACGAGGCCATCTTTCCCTTGGGCAAGATATCTTTTACGGTGCTGTTGTCTAATGGGAGAAATTCTAGAACAAAGGAAGTTACGTTCATGGTCTTACCTACAAATTCAAGACACGACATTCTTTTGGGAAGGGAATCCAAAGGCGACTTCAGTATGATCTGCTCAGGACCACATTCAGCAGTAGGGTTCCCAACCGAGACTGGGGTTGCTATCATTTATACGAGCAAGGAGGTGCTCATGACTGACGATGCACGACCATCAAGGACAAGAAAGCCAACACCACGCGCGGAGGCAGAGAAGTGGATCCTGAACAGGAAATACCCAGAGCAGACAGTCACTTTAGGCGCAACAATTTCCGAAGCCACCCGTACATCCCTCAAACAACTGTTATTCAAGAACATGGACATCTTTTCCTGGACACCAACCGACATGGTGGGTGTTCCACGGCACGTTGCAGAACACAAATTAAACGTCTCTGAAAACGCCAAACCAGTTGTGCAGACCAAGCGCAACCTGGGGCCAGAAAAACATTAAGCCATGAAACAACAAGTCATGGAACTGCTCACCGCAGGGATCATCAGAGAAGTGCGCTACCAGACATGGGTGTCCAGCCCAGTAATGGTACCAAAAAGGAACGATGGATGGAGAATGTGCGTAGATTACAAAGATCTCAACAAAGCGTGTCCAAGGGATTGCTATTCCTTGCCAGAGATCGATGAGAAGATTGATTCTTTAGCGTCTTTTCGGTGGAAGTGTTTTCTGGATTGTTATAAAGGGTACCACCGGGTCCAAATGGCAATTCAAGATGAAGACAAGACGGCGTTTAGAATGCCAATGGGTTTATACTACTACATAGAAATGCCTTTTTGTCTGCGGAATGCAGGAGCCACATACCATAGGCTGATGAATGAGACGTTTGGGGACGATATTGGCAAACACATCGAAGTGTGTATGGATGACTTGGTTATCATGAGCAGAGAGGAAGATCAAATGCTGCAGAACATTCAGAAAACCTTCGATACACTGCGTGGCGTCAACATCAAGCTGAATCCAGCCAAGTGTTCATTCGGAATGGAGGAAGGGAAATTTTTGGGTTTCATTGTAACAAAAGATGGGTTCAAAGTGAACCCTGAAAAAGTACAGGTCATTGAGCGCATGCCTTCCCCATCAACAGTCAAGGAAATGAAGGTTCTAGCAGGACGTTTAGCCGCGCTAAACCGTTTCCTTGCTAATCACGCCGCAAAATCATTCTCGTTCATCAAGACTTTTTGGAACTGGGTCAAGAAAAACAAATTTTTGTGGACCCCAAAAGCGGAGGTCGTGTTCAAAGAAATGAAGGAATGTTTAATACGCCTACCGACCATCATAACCCCAATGAAAGACGAACCGTTGGTTATGTATTTATCGGCGTCAGAGAAGGCGGTAGGAGCAGTCCTGTTAGTTGACCGGCAGGGTGTACAAACACCGGTATATTACTTCAGCCATACCTTGAATGATCCTGAAAAGAGGTATTCAATGATGGAAATGCTAGTCCTAGCTCTTATCCATGCTTCAAGGAAGTTAAGTAGATATTTTGGAGGTCATGTCATCCATATCCTGACCAACTACAACATCGAAAACATCTTAGCTCGACCCAAAATTTCAGGAAGACTTACAAAATGGGCCATCGAGCTAGGTGGACACAACATAGTTTTCAGGCCACGACCGACGATTAAATAACATGTATTAGCATATTTTCTCACAGAAGTACCGGATGATAAAGACCGTGAGTGCAAGGAGATGGAAAAAGCCGAAAAGCAGTCTTCAGTGGAACCGTGGTTGTTGTACACGGACGGTGCATCCAATAAAGACGGAGCAGGGGTAGGCTTGAGGTTGGTAAGCCCAGATAAACATGAATTCACGTACGCCATCCGTCTGGAATTCAAGAGCACAAACAACGAAGCGGAGTACGAAGCATTTCTCGATGGGTTGCACTTAGCAATCAAAATGGGAGTTAAAAATCTGGAAGCGCATGTAGACTCGTTGTTAGTAGCAGGCCAAATCAACGGTCAGTTTGATGCAATAGGTGATGTAATGGCACTTTACCTCAAACAAGCAAAATCTCTGCTACAAAGTTTCAAGTCCTTCAAGTTTTCACACATTAATCGAAGCGAGAACAAACCAGCAGACGCCTTGAGCAAGCTTGCATCTACAAGTTTCCAGCATTTGGCAAAGGATGTACGTATTGAGGTATTGAAAAACCCATCTGTTCCATTGCGCCAAGTAAGTGTCATCCAGATGGGATCATCATCCTAGATATCCCCAATCATCATGTATCTTCAGTCAGGGATCATACCAGAGAATAAAGTAGAAGCCAGGAAGATACAACACAAAGCTTTGCATCACCAGATATCTGACGACATCTTATATGGAAGATCTTACCTGGGACCCTTGCTTCGATGTGTAGATCATGAAGACACCAATTATTTGATCAGAGAAGTGCATGAAGGGATTTGCGAAATCCATGCAGGTCCTAGGATGATGGTAGCAAAGGTGACGAACGCATGGTACTACTGGCAAGAGATGCACCTGGACGCAGTAAAAGTGTTGAGGAAGTGCAAAGGGTGTCAAAGGCATGCCCCTAAAATCTTGCACCCCAAGAATGAACTGGTCCCAGTTACAACGGCATGGCCGTTTCAACAATGGGGTATAGACATGGTTGGCCCTTTTCCTGAAGCCCCTGGCGCAGTGAAATTCATCATAGTCGCAGTCAACTATTTCACCAAGTGGGTAGAGGCGAAAGAATTGGCCTCAACAACGGCAATGGTGGTGAGAAGGTTTATTTGGGCGCAAATCATCTGCCGGTTCGGACTACCTCTGCGAATCATCATCAATAATGGCACAAATTTTGCAGCCGAAGATCTCAAGAAGTGGTTTAAGGAATTGAACATTGAGCATACTTTCTCCATGGTGGCACACCCGCAAGGGAACGACCAAGTCGAAGCCGTAAACAAAAGCATCGTAGACGTAATCAAAGCTCGACTAGGAACCCAAAGGAGAGGGTGGGTTGACGAATTACCCAGCATTCTGTGGGCCGACAGAATGATGGCAAAAACAAGCAATGGGGAAACCCCGTTCAGCTTAGTATATGGGTCAGAAGT
Organism: Helianthus annuus; assembly: GCF_002127325.2. NCBI lineage: Eukaryota > Viridiplantae > Streptophyta > Magnoliopsida > Asterales > Asteraceae > Helianthus > Helianthus annuus. Next base: position 52,633,249 of record NC_035448.2, on the reverse strand, counting down.
TTTCATACTAGCAGAGATTAGCCTGCCATCTCCAAGAATGTTAGCAATGAATGCTGTGAACAACGAAGAACAACGACGAATGGATTTAGATCTCCTAGAAGAAATGAGGGAGATGGCAGAAATCAACGAGGCAAAATACAAGACAAAGCTGGAAAAATACTATAACAGTAAGGTGCGGATATGCACCTTCAACCCCGGAGATTATGTCTTTAGAGACAATGAAGCCTCCAATGCAGAGAGACCGGGAAAGTTGGCCCCAAAGTGGGAAGGATCTTATGTTGTCGAAAAGGTCCTAGGCAAAGGGGCGTATCAGTTGCACACCTTAGACAACAAAGAAGTCCACAGGATGTGGAACGCTCAACAACTAAGGATGTGTTATATGTAATGAGCAAGTGTTCTTTCCTATGTAAGGCCCCAGGCCCAACACGTACATTCAAATACAAGAAGTGTTGACTACTATACATCTTACTTTCTATTCAATGAATTTTTGTTACAAATGCATATATTACTTTGGATGCACAAGAAGACATCGCTGGCACAACGACAGAAAACATTGTAGACCTCCAAGTCTCGTCACGACCAAGTGCACAGCCGGGTCAATTACACAAAATATACCTGTCAGCCAACAATTCACTTCGCAAACCCACGAACACACAAAAATATCGTTGCCAAGGTAGCATGAACATTATAGACCTCCAAGGCTTCTCATGACCAAGTGCACGGCCGGGTCATGGTAACACAATAACATGACTGTCAATGATTACTTCGTAACCTTTCAGGAATACGTGAACAAAACGTCGTTGTAATGACAGCACAAACATTGTAAGACCTTCAAGGCTCGTCACGACTAAGTGCACAGTCGGGTCGGCATAACACAATAACCTGTCGTAGCCACCATTCATTCACAACACTTGATCAAATCAATTATTATATGCACATATTGTAACGCAAACAAATTTGCACAACAATTTAAAAAGCCAAGAGGAATATATATAAAATAAAATCATGGTAGTCATGCAAACACCATACTACTAAGAACAAAGTGTGTCATGTCACGAAAACATTAAACAGTAAACAACTTGTCTGAATTACAAGGTCCGCAGACCTATTCACGACATGCAAGCCGGTAAGAAACAAAGCTAAGGTTGGTGGCTAGAACTAGCACCACCAGTTCCAGCTTCAGCATCACTATCTTCAATAACTTTCTTCAAGGTTTCCACAACAACTCCACGTCGTGCCAATTTATCAATGGCCTTCAAGATGCCAAACTCTACGAACTCATATTCTTGACAATTGGCAGTATAATTACCAACGCAATCCACCTTGAAAAGCTCAAACTTATCATCCTTCTCTTTCGCAAGAGCTGCTGCCTTACCTTCAGCATATCTGTCTTTGCGACCACTGTCATACGCAGCACCACCAAGGTCAAACATATATTTAGCAAGTTCCTCAGACCTCACCAGTCGGTCAGCGATCTACATAAAGGAAGGAAACATATGTAACAAACATAAAGAAGGTTAAACGAGTCAAGACGACAACAAGACTTACCAAGGGAACGCCGCGCATAAGGAGCCACTTGCAATCATCACCAAATCTTGCGACAATAACTCCAGGGTTTTGTTTTGAGCCTTTTGCTCCTCAACAGTTTTCTCCAGCTCCACAATCCATGCCTGTGCCTCCTCATTACCTTTTTGGGCAGTAAAAGACTCAGCTTCCTTCTCTTTGTAAGCAGCAGAAATACGGTCAAATTCTTGGCTTTCCTTGGCCCTTTCGGCTTTCACCCTCACAACTTCATCATGCACAGTCTTGAGCTCGTGGTTGGATCTCTCACATGCTGCCACCCAATCCTTTTGACGGTCAGCATTGAGTTGTTTTTCCTGAGATAGCTTTTCTTCAGCATCGGCTACTCTCCACATCAAGCCTTTCTTTTCAGAATTGAAAGCTTCTCTCTCAGCCACTAACGATTTCTTAGAGTTTTCAAAATCCATTATCTCCTCTCCCATAGATCGCCATTCCCGGACAATTTCTTGTGTGGTGGAGAAAAAAATTAACACTAGATTGCACATGATCATCCAGCAAGTTGAACTGGTTGCGATTTTTTTAGTACAATCTCTCAGTAGGGGGGAGAGATAGGGAGTAGAACTCATGACAGTTATCAAGGTTTTCCATCCTGGAACCCTGAACCAGATTCCACCGGGGCACATGGGGAAGATATATACGACTTCAAAAGCTTACACGTACAAAATAGCCTAGGAAAGAAGAATCCATTCATGACCCACTTGCCCATATATTCTCAAACTCCGGACCCTGCCAGCTAACAAAATGGTCGCGCCCTTTAGAAGTAGAAGGGCCGCGCCGGGTATACTGAGTACCCCGAGGAAAGGTAGCTTCACTTGACTCACAATCTGTTTCACCACCTTCAGCACGCGCCTCATCTTGAATCACCAAACCGGGAGCAACCGGTGGTGTCACTTTCTCTGCAACAGCCCCCTCAGTCGTGCCTTCCTTACCCTTTCCTTTGGGGTCTGGATGGGGAGGCAAATCTCCAAACGGAATAGGGAGAGGATATGTTGGTGGAGTAATAGCACAAATGTTGGGGGGGGGACAACCTTGGTACCCTTAGCAGCAGTCCGAGTAGACTTGGAAGAAGCTGCAAAATAAAAAAAGGAATTATGATCAAGAAAAAAAAGAAAGGATCCAAAAAAGGTAAACACAAGTAACCCAAAGTCATACTTCGTGGTTGGGAAGATGCCTCGAAAATCCGTTCAAGCAGATTGCCAGGCTTCTTGGCAAAAACTCCAAGGTCTACTTCGCTGTCCGAAGGTGCAACAGTCTGACCCGTTACTTTCAATTTTTTCTCCGAAAGAGCTAGAGCAGCTTGCTCGTCTAGCTTACCCTTCTTGTCAGCAAGAAATTTTTTGTTTCTTCACCACCAACTCTGTCAGGGTAGCTTGATCATCAGGATCCGGAGCAGGTCGTTTAATCCCTGCGTCTAAACCGAACAATGAGTCAGAGACAACAACATAGTCCTAAAGTTCGACTTTAGAAGAACGCTTACGGGTCGGCGCAACAGCTGGCTCTTCAGTAGACTTTTTCTTCTCCGTTTCTTCTTCCCCAGACTTCTTTTTCTCAGCTTATTTTCCGTTCCGACTCTACAGCGGCACTAACCGGATCAACAACGGGGAGAGTAGATGTATCACCACCTGCTGAGACTTGAACAGGTTATTGCTATGGACCTGCACGTGAGGAACGACGAATCAATCCCTGTGAAGAACCAGTGGACTCCTCACTCGAGAGGAGAATAGTCCCCTCCCGAGTTGGAGATTTACCAACATCAGCTTGAGCTACAGAAGGAGCACCTAGAATCACAGTGCCATAAGAGGATATGTCCTCGGATGAGGGACGCAAAAATTTATCCCTAATCTGGGCAGTCTAAGCAGGCGTCCCAACAAGCAACAGCGCCGATGCCACCTCTCCACCAACTTTGGGATCGAACACATTCATCAAGCTATATCCTGCTGAAAAAACATAACGCAATAAGAAAAAAAAGGAGAGAGGGAAACAACATGAAAAACGACGAACAAAAGATGCCTTTTCCCTTGTAAGCATAAACTGGGAAAGCGCTTGGCTCCCTATGCACCCACAACAAACTCATACTAGCAGCAACGAGAGCCTTCTTCTCTAGTTGGATGATCGGAGTAGGTCTCCTGGTCAGAGTCTTATACCACTCTTGATCGGCGAACGAAACAGAAACCGCCACCTTCGGCACTCCTACACTATCTGATCGGTAATGCATATCAATCTGAAGAACACCACGTCAGATATAGAAAATTTTTTGTTTCCAATCATGGAAGCTCTTCGGTGGATCCCGGCTGTAGGGAAGAACACCGGCAGTTCTGGAGTTGAAGTAGTAAAAACCTCTGGTATAGGTGACGTAGTATAACACATTGAACATCTCAAACGTCGGCTCAATCTTCTATGCATGATAGATAAACACGATATGGGTGACCCGACGTAACCCTAATGCGTTCAACTGCGAGATGTGTAAGCCGTACCTGGTAAGAACTTCACCCAAGAATTTCGACATGGGCAACCGGAAATTCCCTTCCCGGAAGAAAGCAGCGTAAAGTGTCATGTAACCCGGAGGAGCATCGAATGTTGTACTACCGGCGATCGTGAACTGCACCCCCCAATCAGACGGAAACTTAAATTGTTGAATAAGATTGTGAAGTTCTTCTTCTTTCCAGTTTATAATCGCCCGATTCGGACCGGGAGGGTCTTTTGGCTTTGACTGCCTCCTCTTAGAACCACTGGCTTTAGAAGTCGACATGACGGAATGAAAAACGAAAAAATGAGAAAGGAAAAGTGGGAAGATTTGGAGATAAGGAGGGAAAGTTTTGAAATTTGAAAGAGGATCGGAGAAAGAAGTGGGACTTCTGTTGGAACCACCTGGTATTTATACCCATCGCATTTAATGCGATGGGGTAGTGGACTGTCAGAAGGCAGACAGACATCCAACCAGGAGACACCACGTCAGGAGAGAGAAGGAGGAAACGCCGCCTGTTTAGGGCGCGTGGCCGCCACACGTCTGACACGACAGGAAAAATATGCTTGACTTCTGAAAAAGCAACTGTTCACTTTCTCCGACAAGATAGCCACCTCACATCACTCCAAGCATAGAAGAAAACTTCTCCTTGAAGAAACTTCAAAGAAAATCTCCATGTGTCGTGCGCCGTTTTGGCTCAATTTTGCACGCCATCTCTATGCGCCGTGCGCCGTTTTGGCTCAATTGTGCATGCCATCTCCATTCGGCGTACGCCGTTTTGGCTCCATTCTGCACGCCATCTCCATGCGCCATGCGCCGTTTTAGCTCAATTTTGCACGCCATTTCCATGCGTAATGCGTCGTTTCAGCTCAGAGTTGCACACAACCTTTCCACACAAAACCGCATGCCTCCTTAATCACTCAAAAAACAACCAACACACCTCCATTTTTCTGAGTCCAAAATCCCTCCCAGCTGATAAACTCACCTGGAAGTCACACTGGACTAGGGGGGACTTGAAGAGGTATGGTCCCAAATCAGTGCACACATGGCACAGTGACCACACCACGTTTCCTACAGGGCGTCCACATCATCCGTGCGCATCCAGAAGCTTCTGGAAGAAACCGTAGGTGACAAAGAAGATGTTTCTCCAGACAAAAAGGACGACACATGGCACCAATGGATGGACGACATCCTTGGCCGACAGCCACCAGTGAGCGCCCAACTGGACGAACGAGCGCGTGCCACAGAGGGGACAAAAAGGATATTCCCCTTGGTCGGACAGCTGGCACCCACTGGCTAGCTGGCAGGTCTCCTCATCCTCCTTCATCCTTCGGCTATAAATAGAGGACTCCTCCTTCAGGTTTAAGGATTCTCCTCTCTCAATATTTTACTTTTAACACAACTATTATCCCCAGAACAATACTTATTCTCACGCCGGAGGGTGGTCACAATGAGAACTCCCCCGTTCCCCTCCTTGTGGCGAGTCACCGGTATTCTGTTTTGCAGGATATCAGCTAATGGCGAGTAGAGGAAGAGATTGAACCATCATACACGAGACAGTTCAACTGGGATAACCTTGTGTTAACCAGTGTTTCATCAGAGCCTGAGCTCGAGCCTGAAATACAAAGCTCATTTAGGCTCGTGAGCCTAAACAAACCCAAACAAAATTTTAGTTTTTTTTATATATAATATAATAATGATTATAACATTGATGAGTCGAGCTCGAGCCGAGCTTTGGCTCATTTAAGCAACGTTGAAGCGAGCTCGAGCCAAGCTCAAGCTTTGGGTTTTACTCGCGAGCCAAGCTCGAGCTTCATAAAAACAGAACCCAAAATTTAATGAGAAAGAAAAATAAAATTACAAAAGTCAAATAGGGAAGCTTATATGTCTAACATAAATCCCAACTTTTACATATTATTACACAACTATATAGAAAAAATTAAAGATACTACTTTTGTCCCTCAGTGAATGATGTACACTTTTGACCTACAAGCCAGTATTCTTCACTCTTCTCTTTCTCTTCGAACGGCACCAAATTTCTCAATCATTATATCCACTACGAAGGGCACCAAGTCCTTACATGGCACGCCCTTCTTATAAATATCTCCCAAATGTGAGTCACTACCAATTCTACCCCCCAAGTAAACATCAACCCCTTCAACAGTCTTTCCGTTTTCGTCCTTAGTCATGCATCCCATGAACCCTATATCCGCCACTTGTACTTGCCCACACGTGTTGGGACAGCCAGTCCAGTGCATACGTACTGAACGGGTTACAGAAACAAGTCTTTCCACTTCTTCTGTAACCTTCAAAGCTTGAGCTTTTGTCTCAATAATCGCTTGCCCACAAAATTGGTTGCCCGTACATGCCACTAAACCTTTCATCAAAATAGGTGGCTCGGGTAAAAACTTTTCTTTTAAAAGCGGCTCGTCAAGCAACGCCTCAACTTTTGAGTTTTTTATGTTTGGGATTATGATGTTTTGTTCCACGGTTAACCGAAGCTCTCCTGAGCCGTACGCATCAGCTAATCGTGCCAATTGGTCCATGTCATCGGCTTCGAGCCGGCCCACAGGAATGTGAATGCCCACAAAGCTCAAGCCTTCTTGTTTTTGTGGGTGCACACCAAAGTAATCCCTTCTTTCCCATTTGTGGTCAATAAGGTCTTCAGAAGATGCTCTTTCCAATGCTTGTTGTGGCATTCTCTTTACCACTTCTGATCGAAACACTTCTACACCCTGCACCCCAAAGTAACACAAGTTAGACATAAAGACCCTTCAAGAATAAAACTTTGCACTTTTGATCCAAAGTTTAATAAAGATGACATACAAGTTCATCAATCAACCACATCATTCTACACTTTTGCCTATTCCCTCTAAAACCAAGATCACGAAAAGCCTCGAGAATCGCTCCACAAACCGGGACTACGTCTTCTTCCGGGACCCACACGTCAAGAGGTATAGCCTCAGCGCACCGCTTAGCGCTAAAGAATCCCCCTACCAACAAATTGAACCCGAATCGACCATTCTTCGTGGCTGGCATGTATGCTAGATCGTTGATATGCGGGTGCTCATAAAGATCATGTGAACCAATCACACACACATTCCACTTCCTTGGCCTACAAAAAATCATCCAAAACTATCACGAAATATCGCTTTTAACAACTAGAAAATAAAGTTAACTAGATCCAAGAACATTACAAGTTGGTAAATTCGGGATTCCCTAGTGAATTTGAAGTGATGAATTGTTGTAACACGTCAAGATAAGGCCTCGTGTCCACAATTTCGTGTGGATCGATTCCAGCAAGCGGGTTTCCAACCGCGTTTCTAACATTGTCCATACCACTTTGGATGCTTGTTAAACCAACTTCCTTGAGACCCTTTATAATTGCGGGTGCATCGGGTAGTGTAACACCTCGAATTTGCCAGTTTTGGCGTGTGGTAATATCAGCACAACCATGCTCACCATATTGTTTTATCACACTAGCTAAGTATCGGGTTTGTGCACTAGTTGTTACGCCATTTGGAAGCTTCAACCTCATCATAAACCGACCATCTACACATTGAAAAACAGTTCAATTCAGTCAAAAGATTAATGGGTATTTTCTTGTTTGATCAAAAGATTACAGAATAAATGATGCCATATAGTTTTTGCCTGTCTACCTTATGTTTTGATGTTACTTGGTTCAATCAAACAAAGATATTAAATTTAAAAAAAGAAGCTTTTGAATCAAAAGTTATTATCTTTATGATGCTATATCAAGTTGGTAGTTACGTCTGAATTTTTATTTCATAATAATAAACTCAATACGATTACAAACTAATGGCAGGTAGACGAGCAACAAGCTGCGCCGCTACCCAAGGGTATAGCTGTTACCTAAGATTAAAATTGGGCTTTCATTGGTGCTTCCTTCTTTAAAAATAACTTAATGTTGAGCACTTGAGCTCATAATTAACGTCAAAAACATTTATAGATTACATAAAGTTAAAATTTGGGTTATATTAAAAAATATATAAAATATAGACAGTGTTATGAAAAACAAAATAATTATGATTTCTTTTCAAGAAGATAATATTTAATTTAGCTAATTTTTTTTCGTTGGATAACAAACACTTTTATTTGTGTGAAATCTCCAAATATATTTCACAAAACTCTATACTTAACGTACCCCTCATGTGAGAGAGTAATTATTTTCTAATGGTCCCCCCCCCCCCCCCCCACTCCATGTTTTGTGAGAGATAAGGTACATTTAGCAACACTCTTGTTCAAAACATTGGTTCAACACATGCCAACCGAACCGACTAGGAATCCAGTTCCAGTCCGACCGACCAGTCCAGTCCAATTTCAGCAAAATTGCAAAAAAGCCATAAATAAACAGTAAAACCCCAATCAAATATTTGTTCTTTGATAAAAGATTCCAGAATAAACCATTCCAATTTGTCCTTAAATGAAAGTTATGAACTTTATGGTACTATGAATGAAGTGAGTAACCAAAATTCGAATCTTGAAAATACATTAAAAGATACAAACAGTAATCAAGACATAAATAAAGAAACAAACTTACATTGATGTTTCCTTCTATGAAACAAACCAAGCCATTTAAGTCTAACATCAACATCATCTTTACTATCCTTAGACTTATCAAGCTCTTCAAATGGGATCTTTGCAAGCTCTTCAATCCCATTTTCCATGAACAGTTTCATTGGTTCACCATTAACCTTAACCTTCTCTTGTGGATTAATACCATCCCTAAACTTTTCCTTGAGTATATAATACCCATCTCTCTTTTCAACTCTCGGTTCTAGTCGTTCCGCCGCGATCTCCTTTGGCGCCTGAGCAGCAGGCGCTGCTGGGACCGCGGTTTGGGACGGGTTTGCATAGAGCCTAGTGGAACTTATTATACCGGTAACCGGGTTGAGAAATGAGTTGGGTGTCAGGAATTTGACGTGGAAAGCTGACATGTCGTCGGAAAATGAAGAAGATTATAGTCGTTACCGATTGGAGAGAAGAGAGGTGTGTGGACATTTTTGTAGGGTGGATGAGGTGGTGGGTGATGGCTTTTGGATATTGGTAAGGGTCGTGTGTTTGAGTGTTAATAATCGAATGGCTATAGGAAGAAGAAACAAGAGTACACAATTTCTATCATATCCGATGCCTAAACCAATGGTCGATGTTTTTTTATTGTATTTATTATTACTAATACTAATACTTTATGATATTTTTTTTTAAATTTTATAGGGAGTTGGGTCCGCCTCTAAATTTTGGGCGGCTTTCTTGCTTACTACGAAAGAGGAGAATATTAGTGATTTGACAACTTAAAATGGGATATACTTATTCTTCTTTTGATTTTGATTAAAGTTTATAAGGCAGAAATTTCATAATATAATACGTATGATTAACTTAATATAACTTCTGTTTTAATGTAACTTAATATAGAGGATTCAAGAATTGCTACAACTTTTCATAAACTCCATTCAACACGACAACCCCTCAACTATCTTTATTAACAAGTTTACCTTGAAAGACATATAAGCACAATGCACTCTTCAAGATCTCCTTCCATGTAATTGATATTTTTGACACTTTTTAAAGTGTTACTCTAATGCCACTTGATAGTAATAATATTTGGTTTACATTTTTTCGGGTTGTCTAGCCTCTGGTGTGTATTAAACATATGTACCCTATTATATAGTGTGCATAATTATGCAGTATAAATTTACAGATAAAAGCATAACACAGAAAATAACATGATAGTATTTTTAACAAAGACGTTAGTGTCATTTCATAAGACGGAAGGATCAAGTTGTTACTAAAAAGGCGATTCGGGTTTAACATTCTAAAGCTGTAGATATCAACAAGCATTTGAATTTTCAATTTTGATAGTTTGTTGATAACTTGATGTGAATGAAACATTGAAATGTGGTGTGGCTTTATATAAGATGGAAGAGGCAGTCACTAGCCCGCACGAATGGAGCCAAACCGACACAAAAATCCATGTGCTTTTACATTGAATTGTAACCACTAACTAGGTTTGCAAGTGTATGGCAAAAATAGTGATCAAACTAATCAAAACGGTGTCGTTTGAGATGGTTTTCTTTTTTACTAAAGGCCAGATTCTTAAAACCCCACCAAAAGTTGTAACTTTCATTGGGATCCAATGAATAGGGATAGAATATTTTAGCCGGAATAGACCATTATGAGCAAGAGACTAGGCCCATTGATTCAAAGTAACATCATTTAGATTTTGTATCAGCCCGTCAAGCTCCATTTGATCTTTTGACCTCTGGGCTTATTTGCAATCCAAGATTTTGTATCAGCCAGCCAAGCTTTATTTGGGCTTGACCTTTGGGCTTATTTGCAATCCAAAGTTCTTCCAAGTAGTGGTGCACAAAAAACCCGAACCCGGACTCGGACCCGAAAAAAAACCCGGAACCGGGTATTATAAAACCGGGTTTTTTATACCCGAACCCGACCCTACCCAAAGGTAGGGGTTGGGTATGCATTTCTGTTATAAAACCCGAACCCGTAACCGGGTTTTTTATACCCGTTTTCAACCCGGGTTTTACGAGTACCCGGTTTCAACCCGAACCCGGAACCGGGTATTATAAAACCCGGGTTTTTTATACCCGAACCCGACCCTACTCATAGAGTAGGGGTTGGGTATGCATTTTTGTTATAAAACCCGAACCCGGAACCGGGTTTTTTTATACCCGTTTTCAACCCGGGTTTTACGAGTACCGGGTTTTTTCAATACCCGGTCCAGGTTTCCCAATACCCTGTTCAGGTTTTTCGTTTTTTTGTGTTTTTTCGAGTTTTGTACCTTGGTAACGGCTATATAGCCGTTAGAAAGTGTATTATGATCATTTGTTTGGTTTACATTGTATCTCTACACCCTATAAAAGGGGTCTTTGATGACGAACAATAAACAAAGACGATCGAGTTATTCGAAGCTTTCTATGTTCATCATCTTATTCGATCCGGTTCAATGATTATTTAGGTGTCATATATTTCTATGTTTTATGAAATAAAAAGGTTTTGCATTTTATATTTCTATGATTTATCCAAAAAAAATGAATACCCGAGGCATACCCGAACCCAACCTGATCCATACCCGACCCTACCCGCACCCAAAAATAGGGTATTATAATACCCGGGTATTAGAAAACCCGATCCTAACCCAACCCGAACCCGGGTATATAGGGTATACATATTTTATATACAACCCGTGTTACGCCCTAACACGTTTTACCTTAAAAAATGACGCAGCGGAAAAGGGCTTTAAAATTTCTTTCCTTATTAACGACATTACTTTCGCGAAGGTTCCAAATGCTAAAAATATTAAATGTTCTATAAAAGAATTCACAACATTTATACTAAAATTTACATTTCTAGACGTTATACACTTCAATTATATGACCGATCTATCCGTGCAATCCTTGCTCTTGACTCGATCTACGTCCGCTTCACTTTCTAAGTAGCAGAAGAAGTCCGTGTGGCACCTGTGGGCATCACATACAACTTAGTCATTAGTCAACGACAACATCATATAACATTAATCTCATATAATTAAATATTGAATAACGTTCGACAATTTAACATTAGTTCATCCAACTATCCTTACTCATCCTCTTATTTCAGGTAGAGCTTAAATTTCGTAAGAATCCGACATTCTCGTTCCTGCATTACATACCAACCTCAAACGCATAATTAGTAACGTTAAAACTCTACATATTTAAATCATGCACACGTATCATCTTACATGCATACATACTCCTCTACATACATACATACCTTTCTTACGACCTTACATACATACATACACTCATACATGTCTTTACACATACATACATGCACAACCACATACGTACATACCTTTCCTACATCTTTACATACAATATTTACAAGGGTCTTAGACTTAGGTTTAAAGCCCATAAATATCTAAGGAACCGTAAAAAAATCATGTTTGGAAAGTCCGTCGTTGTTCACGGATAACAAACCGAAGCCTACGACACATAAATCAACTTAAATAACAAGAATTTAGCCTTTGAGACTTGGGGAGGCCGTCGCCGACGCCCCTAGGGCCGTCGGCGACGGGCCTTGCATTTACCCGTAGCCCAAAAACCTGTAGACAGGTAATTAACCCGTCAGCACAAAAACTGATTTTCCCTTGCCCGTCGGCGACGGCCCCCTACCCGTCGGCGACGCCCTCTAGTTTTTGCTGTTTTCTGCAGATTCGTTTCGTCGTCCGAACGCACTAAAACGCGCGTAACTTTTGAACCGTTTACCCGTTTGACCTCCCGTTTCTTCCTACATGCTTGTAAATTCACATTCTATCATATGAACTTAAAATCTTACCTCCGGATTAAGGAAATTCTTATCTTACATGCATTCGACATATTATCATTTTCTAATGATTCGACCCGTTCGTGCATTTATCAACATAATCTATTTATTTGACCTCAATCTCATATGAACTTTAATAATTTCATTGGCGCTTATCATAAAGGATTAAGTTCTCGGACGTCTTGCATCCTTTTAACCCATTTTCACTCAAAAGCTTATTTTTGACCCGTTATGGGTATTTGCGCTTTAAGTGGACTATGACATACAAAACCCTATATTTCGCTTTTATACTTGACCAAAACATTACTCTAATCAATTAGCTTGTTTCCAATAGACATTTAAGGTTGTTTACCCGATATACCTATCAAGGGCGTTTTTGTCAACATTGCTCCATCCTTTACAACCAAGGACTTCCTTGCATATTTAACCAATCCTACCACTTAACAACAACTCTAACGCACATACCTTGTTCGGATCAAAGCTAAGATCCGTTTAATACTTCGTCAATCTCATACAACTCATTCCTATTTGACCTCAATTATCATACTTAATTAAGTTGCAAATAACTTTACATAAACAACCAAAAGTGATTACGGAAATCACTTACCTCGTGCATCCGTATTCATATTTGTTTCTTCGCCACTTCTTGACCCGTTAGCCTTCCGTGCTTGATTCCGTCTCGACATGATTCCTATACTTCCATGTCATCGAAATCACATTCTTATTAGCATACATAATTGTACATGTTAACGATCATATCGATCGCATAATTCCTATTTGACTATCATTAGTTACTTCTAGCAAGCATAATACATGTGACCAAATTCATATCATTTCAAACTCATGTAGACCATCATGTCATCGCATTAAACACACATTCGTCAAACACGCTCCAGATAACTTACCTTAATCTTACAATTATGACAACTCGTCTAACCATCCTTCTTATACACGGTTGACTTTTAGAAGTCAAAGGTTCATTTAGTTTAACTTTCGACTTATCATTATATACCCGTAACATCATAATCGACTATACGGACGACAATACATACATTTTATCTTACGATTGGGGTGCGTACCATCTTTTAAGCATAACGTACAACTAATTCATGCACAATCTTCTAAATTCATACATAGTTCATCAAATCCTTCTACTAATCAACATGTGGTATTTAAAATTAAACATCATACATATTATCATCACATTTTGTTCACTTCATCTAACAATAATTCACCATTTCTTATCCAATTTCTTTAAACACTCACACACGTGTATGATTCCAAACATTGTTAACATAAGTAAATCATCAATTTACATTACATCATCTAAAACCCACTTCATAACTACTTATTAATCACTTACAAGTGATCTAATCTTAAGTTCTTCATAATTTCATCATACTTTTGATATGTGTACTACCTTGTAAGCATAGTGTACAACTAGTTCATGCATATCCTTCTAATCTCATACATAATTCATCAATTTCTTCCTTCTAATCAACATGAATCATACATGTATAAACATCAAACATACTAGTATCACATTTCTTTCAATTCCTCTCCTAAGAATCCATCTTACAAATCAAAATACATCAATTTTAAGCAAGAATTTAAACATAGATGATTTACCCATGTCATCATCTTCACCATAACAAACGGGTTTCACCCTTAAACATCAAATTAACCTAAACCTTGCATAATCCATGTTCCAAATGATGAATCTAACACATACTCATGCTCAATTTCACACAAATTTGCGATTTACAACATAACCCACTTCGTGCATAATCACCAATCTAACTTTTAAGACATACCTTGCGATCCCCTTGTGAAGGTGATCATTAATCTATGCTCGGTTATGAGTTAAAGCTTCATCTTGCCCTTCAATTTGAAGATTTTGAAGAAACTAGGGTTTTGACCCTCTTTTCCCTTCCTGATCATCGACACACACACACACACACTATGTGTGGGTGTGGTGTTTTAATTTTTGTTTTATAAAATCAAGTTTCCCACTTAACGTTTTTGGTCCCTCTAGTATACATTCCATCATAATTGTTACAAGTTTCATCCCTTAGCTTATCTAATAGGCATTTAACTAGGTTTATTAACTTAGTTATTGTATCTCATTTTACTAACATGGTAACGAATTTAATAATTCGAATTTTGGGGTGTTACAAGTCTACCCCCCTTAAAGAAGGTTTCGTCCCCGAAACCTTTCTCGTTCTTACTCTTACCCTTCTATTGTACTCATTCAATGGGCACATTACAACATAAGTCATTCGGGGTCTTTGCAAAAATCTTAATCATGAATAATTATGATCGTACGCATTGTCCTTATCTTCTTAAATTAGTAATTTACTTTCATAATCACACGAGGTCAGGGTCTGGTCCAGAGCTCTTATTAGTGTCTTTTACTTTATATTGCTAGTTTCTAGTACATACTATCACTAGCATTTCATTCATTGAACTTATTCCAAATGTATACAATTATTACTCGTAAAGACCTAAGGTCACAACTGGTTTCTAGCTTCCTATTTAACCATATTACATTCATACATCTACTAATCAAAATAAATCAATTTATTTCATACTACTCATACATCATATGCTATCTTTTTTTGTTCACTATGAGCTATCCTAAACATTCCATTACTATCATTACCTCTCATTAGCTTTAAGCTCATAGGAAGGGTCGATATATTATCATACGCCTACTGCAATCATTCAAAGGCTTATTATTACAACCAGAATCAACCTTCTTACACCTACTTATATGTACTTAACATGAAGACTAAGCATTATTTCCATGCTTACTATTGTTATTTATGTCATGCGTATCTTTTCTACAATGTCTTGTTCAATTGAACATGGCCAACAAGCCGAGCATCAAGGTTAGCATTTCTTATCGATTCTTGCCGTCTCTTACATTCTATCAGAATTTCCACAGTTACGAGCTTTCAATTTCAATACCACTAGTTTGCATAGAAGTATTATTCAATATGTAACTTTCTATTTAACATCCACAAGTTAAACCAGTTACTAACCTCGCTAATTTGGCACGAGCCAACGTTTAACAACCCGAGTTGACTTGCTCCTTCACGATCCCGTATCTTAACAGGGTTGATCTTGTCCATCTGGTAACATGAGCTTCCATTCATGAGCATTCTTTCACCGTCCTAGGTAGCTTTATTGCATCATGATTACTGCCAATCTCATTATAAAATTTGGGATTTACACATTTCATTTGATCTCATTCAGACATGTTGTTTATCACATCACCTCATTTATATATCAATACTTTCTCAGTTACTTCTTAAGACATTAGTGTGTTAGACCTATTCATAACGGGTGAATACATGGCCATTTCTTAATATATCATTCTTATTATTTATATATACATACGTATCGAAGTACATGTTTGTACTCCTTTTCAATTCATACTTGCTTACGATCTCATCCCTTCACTGTTCCAGTGTTTTCTCGCAAACACTTGCCTTCCAGTTTCAAAGTTAGTCATAATACTTATTTCGCTTACAATACTTAACATTTTAGTTCCATTTGCTCATATACTTTCATTTCCTTTACACATTCGATTACCCAATTAAAGGGGTAATGGCATATACTCTCATAAAGAGATTCAAGCATACCGCTTACGACCCGATCACATCGGGTTAATTGCTTTCAACAGAAATCTTTCGTTCTATCCGTATAACGGATTGAACTTCATACATTCGTTATTGCATTCACGACCACCCGTTCTAAACGGATGGTACCTTACCCTTACTCGACTTGTCCGACTTGAACCGGTCGACTTGCATGGCTTATTATAGCATTCGCTATCATAACCAAATCCGCAAGGGATTTGCATCATTCGTATCTTTCATTCCTTGAATCCGTCTCGCGGACTCAAGCATTGCATTCGCATATTTCATTCCTTGAATCCGTCTCGCGGATTCAAGCATTGCATTCGCATCTTTCATTCCTTGAATCCGTCTCGCGGATTCAAACATTGCATTCACATCTTTCATTCCTACAAGGTACTCTCAATCCCCCGAGAGTCCTACTACCCATTTCACCCACACGCCTAGCTGCTACCAAACTCTATCGGACATACCTGTAATAATTATCACGGTCTCACGAATGTCATACGTTTCTTGTGTACTGGCCAGGTACACATTCCACGTACTAGTTTCGTGCCTTCGCGTAATTGCCACCTTATGTCCGAAGAATTTAGTTTCGGCTCGTGTAACCTTTTCAAAACTTATTTATCATGTCGTTATTATATTTTGCTAAAAATTTTCTTTCACTTGCTTAATTATACCATTTCATATGCCCACACGTTAGGTTTACGTACCTGGGGTCAATTCGCCTTATTACTTGCCTTGATGTCGGTCCTAGACCGCATCCACGGATCATCCCTTCCAAACAATTGCGCTTACCCTTCACATAACATACTATTAATTTCCTTCAATTACATAATCTAATACATACTTACATTTGCTTTTGCCTTTAGGCCTTGATCGAGTCTTGGATTGCACGGGTTCTGGTCACAAGAGCACACCGGTTTGAGTTCAAGTATTTACCTCCTTCTACTTGATTCTCTCAAACCAGGGCTCTGATACCAACTTGTTACGCCCTAACACGTTTTACCTTAAAAAATGACGCAGCGGAAAAGGGCTTTAAAATTTCTTTCCTTATTAACGACATTACTTTCGCGAAGGTTCCAAATGCTAAAAATATTAAACGTTCTATAAAAGAATTCACAACATTTATATACTAAAATTTACATTTCTAGACGTTATACACTTCAATTATATGACCGATCTATCCGTGCAATCCTTGCTTTTGACTCGATCTACGTCCGCTTCACTTTCTAAGTAGCAGAAGAAGTCCGTGTGGCACCTGTGAGCATCACATACAACTTAGTCATTAGTCAACGACAACATCATATAACATTAATCTCATATAATTAAATATTGAATAACGTTCGACAATTTAACATTAGTTCATCCAACTATCCTTACTCATCCTCTTATTTCAGGTAGAGCTTAAATTTCGTAAGAATCCGACATTCTCGTTCCTGCATTACATACCAACCTCAAACGCATAATTAGTAACGTTAAAACTCTACATATTTAAATCATGCACACGTACCATCTTACATGCATACATACTCCTCTACATACATACATACCTTTCTTACGACCTTACATACGTACATACACTCATACATGTCTTTACACATACATACATGCACAACCACATACGTACATACCTTTCCTACATCTTTACATACAATATTTACAAGGGTCTTAGACTTAGGTTTAAAGCCCATAAATATCTAAGGAACCGTAAAAAAATCATGTTTGGAAAGTCCGTCGTTGTTCACGGATAACAAACCGAAGCCTACGACACATAAATCAACTTAAATAACAAGAATTTAGCCTTTGAGACTTGGGGAGGCCGTCGCCGATGCCCCTAGGGCCGTCGGCGACGGGCCTTGCATTTACCCGTAGCCCAAAAACCCGTAGACAGGTAATTAACCCGTCAGCACAAAAACTGATTTTCCCTTGCCCGTCGGCGACGGCCCCCTACCCGTCGGCGACGCCCTCTAGTTTTTGCTGTTTTCTGCAGATTCGTTTCGTCGTCCGAACGCACTAAAACGCGCGTAACTTTTGAACCGTTTACCCGTTTGACCTCCCGTTTCTTCCTACATGCTTGTAAATTCACATTCTATCATATGAACTTAAAATCTTAACTCCGGATTAAGGAAATTCTTATCTTACATGCATTCGACATATTATCATTTTCTAATGATTCGACCCGTTCGTGCATTTATCAACATAATCTATTTATTTGACCTCAATCTCATATGAACTTTAATAATTTCATTGGCGCTTATCATAAAGGATTAAGTTCTCGGACGTCTTGCATCCTTTTAACCCATTTTCACTCAAAAGCTTATTTTTGACCCGTTATGGGTATTTGCGCTTTAAGTGGACTATGACATACAAAACCCTATATTTCGCTTTTATACTTGACCAAAACATTACTCTAATCAATTAGCTTGTTTCCAATAGACATTTAAGGTTGTTTACCCGATATACCTATCAAGGGCGTTTTTGTCAACATTGCTCCATCCTTTACAACCAAGGACTTCCTCTCATATTTAACCAATCCTACCACTTAACTACAACTCTAACGCACATACCTTGTTCGGATCAAAGCTAAGATCCGTTTAATACTTCATCAATCTCATACAACTCATTCCTATTTGACCTCAATTATCATACTTAATTAAGTTGCAAATAACTTCGCCACTTCTTGACCCGTTAGCCTTCCGTGCTTGATTCCGTCTCGACATGATTCCTATACTTCCATGTCATCGAAATCACATTCTTATTAGCATACATAATTGTACATGTTAACGATTATATCGATCGCATAATTCCTATTTGACTATCATTAGTTACTTCTAGCAAGCATAATACATGTGACCAAATTCATATCATTTCAAACTCATGTAGACCATCATGTTATCGCATTAAACACACATTCGTCAAACACGCTCCATATAACTTACCTTAATCTTACAATTATGACAACTCGTCTAACCATCCTTCTTATACACGGTTGACTTTTAGAAGTCAACGGTTCATTTAGTTTAACTTTCGACTTATCATTATATACCCGTAACATCATAATCGACTATACGGACGACAATACATACATTTTATCATACGATTGGGGTGCGTACCATCTTTTAAGCATAACGTACAACTAATTCATGCACAATCTTCTAAATTCATACATAGTTCATCAAATCCTTCTACTAATCAACATGTGGTATTTAAAATTAAACATCATACATATTATCATCACATTTTGTTCACTTCATCTAACAATAATTCACCATTTCTTATCCAATTTCTTTAAACACTCACACACATGTATGATTCCAAACATTGTTAACATAAGTAAATCATCAATTTACATTACATCATCTAAAACCCACTTCATAACTACTTATTAATCACTTACAAGTGATCTAATCTTAAGTTCTTCATAATTTCATCATACTTTTGATATGTGTACTACCTTGTAAGCATAGTGTACATCTAGTTCATGCATATCCTTCTAATCTCATACATAATTCATCAATTTCTTCCTTCTAATCAACATGAATCATACATGCATAAACATCAAACATACTAGTATCACATTTCTTTCAATTCCTCTCCTAAGAATCCATCTTACAAATCAAAATACATCAATTTTAAGCAAGAATTTAAACATAGATGATTTACCCATGTCATCAACTTCACCATAACAAACGGGTTTCACCCTTAAACATCAAATTAACCTAAACCTTGCATAATCCATGTTCCAAATGATGAATCTAACACATACTCATGCTCAATTTCACACAAATTTGCGATTTACAACATAACCCACTTCGTGCATAATCACCAATCTAACTTTTAAGACATACCTTGCGATCCCCTTGTGAAGGTGATCATTAATCTATGCTCGATTATGAGTTAAAGCTTCATCTTGCCCTTCAATTTGAAGATTTTGAAGAAACTAGGGTTTTGACCCTCTTTTCCCTTCCTGATCATCGACACACACACGCACACTATGTGTGGGTGTGGTGTTTTAATTTTTGTTTTATAAAATCAAGTTTCCCACTTAACGTTTTTGGTCCCTCTAGTATACATTCCATCATAATTGTTACAAGTTTCATCCCTTAGCTTATCTAATAGGCATTTAACTAGGTTTATTAACTTAGTTATTGTATCTCATTTTACTAACATGGTAACGAATTTAATAATTCGAATTTTGGGGTGTTACAAGTCTACCCCCCTTAAAGAAGGTTTCGTCCCCGAAACCTTTCTCGTTCTTACTCTTACCCTTCTATTGTACTCATTCAATGGGCACATTACAACATAAGTCATTCGGGGTCTTTGCAAAAATCTTAATCATGAATAATTATGATCGTACGCATTGTCCTTATCTTCTTAAATTAGTAATTTACTTTCATAATCACACGAGGTCAGGGTCTGGTCCAGAGCTCTTATTAGTGTCTTTTACTTTATATTGCTAGTTTCTAGTACATACTATCACTAGCATTTCATTCATTGAACTTATTCCAAATGTATACAATTATTACTCGTAAAGACCTAAGGTCACAACTGGTTTCTAGCTTCCTATTTAACCATATTACATTCATACATCTACTAATCAAAATAAATCAATTTATTTCATACTACTCATACATCATATGCTATCTTTTATTTTGTTCACTATGAGCTATCCTAAACATTCCATTACTATCATTACCTCTTATTAGCTTTAAGCTCATAGGAAGGGTCGATATATTATCATACGCCTACTGCAATCATTCAAAGGCTTATTATTACAACCAGAATCAACCTTCTTACACCTACTTATATGTACATAACATGAAGACTAAGCATTATTTCCATGCTTACTATTGTTATTTATGTCATGCGTATCTTTTCTACAATGTCTTGTTCAATTGAACATGGCCAACAAGCCGAGCATCAAGGTTAGCATTTCTTATCGATTCTTGCCGTCTCTTACATTCTATCAGAATTTCCACAGTTACGAGCTTTCAATTTCAATACCACTAGTTCGCATAGAAGTATTATTCAATATGTAACTTTCTATTTAACATCCACAAGTTAAACCAGTTACTAACCTCGCTAATTTGGCACGAGCCAACGTTTAACAACCCGAGTTGACTTGCTCCTTCACGATCCCGTATCTTAACAGGGTTGATCTTGTTCATCTGGTAACATGAGCTTCCATTCATGAGCATTCTTTCACCGTCCTAGGTAGCTTTATTGCATCATGATTACTGCCAATCTCATTATAAAATTTGGGATTTACACATTTCATTCGATCTCATTCAGACATGTTGTTTATCACATCACCTCATTTATATATCAATACTTTCTCAATTACTTCTTAAGACATTAGTGTGTTAGACCTATTCATTACGGGTGAATACATGGCCATTTCTTAATATATCATTCTTATTATTTATATATACATACGTATCGAAGTACATGTTTGTACTCCTTTTCAATTCATACTTGCTTACGATCTCATCCCTTCACTGTTCCAGTGTTTTCTCGCAAACACTTGCCTTTCCGTTTTAAAGTTAGTCATAATACTTATTTCGCTTACAATACTTAACATTTTAGTTCCATTTGCTCATATACTTTCATTTCCTTTACACATTCGATTACCCAATTAAAGGGGTAATGGCATATACTCTCATAAAGAGATTCAAGCATACCGCTTACGACCCGATCACATCAGGTTAATTGCTTTCAACATAAATCTTTCGTTCTATCCGTATAACGGATTGAACTTCATACATTCGTTATTGCATTCACGACCACCCGTTCTAAACGGATGGTACCTTACCCTTACTCGACTTGTCCGACTTGAACCGGTCGACTTGCATGGCTTATTATAGCATTCGCTATCATAACCAAATCCGCAAGGGATTTGCATCATTCGTATCTTTCATTCCTTAAATCCGTCTCGCGGACTCAAGCATTGCATTCGCATATTTCATTCCTTGAATCCGTCTCGCGGATTCAAGCATTGCATTCGCATCTTTCATTCCTTGAATCCGTCTCGCGGATTCAAACATTGCATTCACATCTTTCATTCCTACAAGGTACTCTCAATCCCCCGAGAGTCCTACTACCCATTTCACCCACACGCCTAGCTGCTACCAAACTCTATCGGACATACCTGTAATAATTATCACGGTCTCACGAATGTCTGTTGGTGCAGTTGTCTGTCGACTACATCTTAGTTCGAGTCTTAGGGCAGGGCAGATCGTATTGTGTATAGTGAATGAAATATGAGATTGTATAGATATTAGTTAATTGGATCGCTCATAAGGCATAGAGGCTGGACCGCTCGAGCGACATGATGATGGATCGCTCGAGTGACAGAATGTTTGGATCGCTCATAAGGACAAGTCCATATGAGCGGCCCATAACTCCTATATATATGGACATATGAGCGGTTCTAGGAAGAGTCTTGTGTAGGTGTTTTCCAAGGTGTAAAGGCGAAGCCCTGTCCGATTGTCTCCACAAACTTGTAATCTGACATATAATCAATACAAGAGACGTTAAATAGTGAAATCAAGCTTTACGAAGACTAATTCAATGAATTCCGCCTCTGAATTAGTCTACGCACTCTTCTGAACGACTCGTCAGGTCAGCAAACGATCCTACAAGTGGTATCAGAGCTCAGGAGGAAGAGTTCTTACTGTTTAGCTCGATTTTTGCTCGAAATTCTCACTTCTACACCTTCTTTTTCTGATTCGGGAAGATTTCACTGTCGAAACTTGCTCAAAATCTCAGGGATTGTATACGTTAGTACAAAGACAAACCCTAGAAAGTTTCGAATCAAAATTCGAAGTTTTAGTGAGTTAAAATTGAATTTAAATTTGGATCGCTCGATCGAACATATTCTGGACCGCTCGAAACTAGTTGTTTTGGACCGCTTTTCTGAACATTTGAGAACCGCTTATTCGATCGATTGACTTGGATCGCTCGAAACTTTGACTCTTGAATCGCTCCAAAACATCATTGTGGACCGCTCTTAGAACTTTGTTTGAACCGCTCGAACGACTAGACTGGACCGCTTATTCGGACAATTAGATTGGACCGTTTATTTGAACAATTTGGATCGCTTTTAAGACAATTGTTAGTCTGCTCTTGTGATTACTTGTCTGGGCCGCTTATCTGACCAATTGTTGATTCGCGTTTGTGTTCCCAAAATATTTGTCGGGATTTTTTCGTAAAAATGACAATGAGTTTTGATGTGCAGGAAAACAATGATCTTGAGAGAATGAATAGTTGGTATCGAGGATATCTTAGTAGTTCTTATCAGAAAATATCAAAAGAAATTTGGTATGAACGTTTCAAAGGCTTTTTGAGTAAGAAAGATGAAAAATTGGATGATTTGGAGAAACGTTTCGATCGTTTGATAGACTATTTGAAGGAAAATCAAATAGTGATATCAGAAGCTGAGATGGTATCAAAGTTCGCTAATGGTTTATCAGTTGAATGGGATGATTTTTTGAAAAATTTGAAAGAAAATTCTAATTTTTCAAAATTAACTATGAATGAATTCATCGGCGAACTTAAAAATCACGATTATGAAAATTATCAAAAGAAGAGAGAAATATTGGATAAGATAAAAATAAATTTGGAAGATTTGAGTTTAAAAGTGATCAAAGAAATAAATAAAAAAATCAATGTTTGTTTGAAAACAAAAAGAAATTCGGTGTATGATATGAAAAGAGGATGTTATATTGATGATAATAGAAATCCTCTTGATCTTGTTACAATCTTTGATGCAGGAACATATAAGATAGAGAAAGAACAAGTGCCAAAGGTTGAAGAATCTGTGAAGAATGAAACTTCATGTTCTGAAACAGTATGCTTCGAATGTGACCGCTTCAAGACTGAAAATGACAAACTCTTGAAGGATGCGGAAAGTTTGACATTGGAAGTCAAGAAGCTAGTAGATGTGAAGCAAGCTGATGATAAGCAGATTCTTATGGTTCAGGAAAATTGTGAGAAGTTGAAAGTTGAAAATGACAAACTGTTAAGTAACTTGAACAGTTTGACATTTGAAAACAAGAAGTTGAAAGAAAATGTAAAGGTTTTTGAAAGCAAACAGAAATCATCAGAAAATGAAGATTTCTGGATAAAATTGGAGAACAAAAATCTGAAAGCTAATGAAGTGAAACTTCAAGAACAGATAAATGTTTTGGAAAATGAAAAATCTGTTCTTGAAAACTTGAAAAATGAAAATGAAAATTCAATCAAGTGTCATCTTGAAAGAATCTCTCAGCTTGATAGTGAAGCTGAGAATTCGAGGAACAGAATTGATGAACTTGAAAAGAAGTTGATCGGTTTTGTGATTTCATCTGACAAGTTGAATATTCCTTGTCCAAAACCAATCAACTCTATTCCAATGAGTGACAAAGTCACAAACTTTGACAAAGTCAAAGTTAAAGATTGTGATGAAAAATCTGATGATAAAAAGGAAAAATTTCAGAAAACTGTTCTGCAATCAACTGAAAAGGGTGAATGCTCGAAGCAAAAACCTTTGAAGAAGAAAGCAGAACAGAAACAAAAAATTAAAAATGAGAAAATTGTTCAAAAAGATATTAAAAATTCATCAGATCGTTCATCCAATCAAAAGAAAAAAACAAAAAAATTAAAAAATGAAAATTCTAAAATTGTTGGTAATAAGTGGTGCAGGTCGGACCACAGTGCTTCAAAGCCAAATCCAGCAGATTTGAGGAAGGAATATCACCAAGCCAAACAATGCTTTGATCTGAGCGTTTGGACTAAAAATGGTGATAGGTACGATAACAGAGTGTGTTACAGCTGCGGATATCACGGACACATTGCTGTTAACTGCCAATATTGGAATTATGAGACCAGAAGGTGCTTTAATTGCAACATCAAAGGTCACATTGCCAGAGATTGCCCAAGGAAATCAAATGAAAGATTGAGGGCTAATTCTCAGAAATCGGCAAAGATTCCAGTCAAAGTCAAGCCCCAGGAACAGAAGGTTCTGAAACCTAAAGTTCAAGAACAGTCAACTCAAGAAAAGAAAGTTAAACTTTCACAGGGGCAGAAAGACAGACTGAGGAAAAAGAGGAAGAAGGCAAGAGAGTATTTAGAGAGAATTTTGTCCTCGGGTTCATCCGTTGGAAAAAATAAAAGTTCTGATGAATCTACTACCTCCGCTGTAAAGACAAGCAAAAAGAATTCATCAGATACAAATTTGGGGACAAAAGAGGATAAGAAGAAGAAGAAAGTGAAGTTTTCACTTCCCGGCGATGAATCTGACTCATCAAAGTCAGACAAGCCATCTGCAGGCAATGATTCTGGTTCGTCAAAGCCAGAGGAGCCATTGGTTGAGGTAAAAAAGGAGAATTCAGGTTTAACAATGGATGATGCAAATTTTCCACCATTGTTGAACAAGAATTCGAAATCACCCAAGGATCGTCAGGCTTGGGTGAATCTGTTTAAATGAAAAAAAAACCTGACTTGCCGGAGATCCCAAGATGGTATTACGGATCATGAATCGGCATCTTTCTAAATCTGTTGTGAAGTTGCAGGACTTGCCGGAACTCCCAGGTTTGTAAGCGAGGAGTAGGAATCGGCACCTTGAGAATTCAACCAACAGATGGTAATTGGTTGAAAAACAGGTTTGAAGAGTTTAATTGCTAAACCTACAAGTGGTTGTATGGTAGTGATTGGTGTAGATCTTACAAGTGGTTAAATCAAGGTCATTGAATTGGACTTGATTTAATTATCATTCAAGAATTTGGTAAACAAAGTGATGATTTGAACCCCATTTTACAAAAGGTAAAAACAGCGAAACTTATTTTCCGGAAAAACCATTCTGATTAAAACAAACTTAAGTGTTTTGAAATCATTATGGGAAAATAGTTTGTTGTGAGGGGGAGTTCTGATTGTTTATGCCAGGTGGATGGAGAATTGATGTGATTCTCATCAAGTTGTCAAGTTTGTACAGTTTGTTTCAAATTTTCTCAGAAAATCAAAATTGAAACATATTTTGATTTTAGGGGGAATAAAATTTTAAAAAATTAGAAAATTTGAAAATGTCAAAAACATTGAAAATTTAAAAACGAGTTTTGTTGCGAAAAAGAGGAAATGATAGTAAATCAGTGGACTATCACAGCACGCTAAAGAAATGTAATGCCAAACGTGATAAACGGTCTCACTGATGATGTGACGATAGGTTTTTGTACATTTAGTAGATTTATTCGGGATATAAACCTACCTAAAATTTCAAACTTGTGAAATTCGTGAGGAACACTACTTGGATATATAGGTAACCCCTGAAATTTCGTTTGAAAGGTCTCGTATTCTGATATACTAGGTGCTTATACTCTATGATGTCTGGGTATTATTCCGGGACTTCTGCTGAACGGTAGTTCTGACCTAGTCCTTGGCTAATACTTTCCGCAAAATGCTTGAAATATAGCATAAAGCCCTCAGTTGATTAGACAATAAAATTGATAATCATCTGTTGTAGCTAAAAAGATCCTCTAAAGGGGACACACTGCTAAGTCGAAGCTGATATCTCTCTGCTGAACGGAAGTTCTGACCTGAGATCCCTCAGTTCTCGCATCTTTCCCCTAATTTATGTACAGACATCATTGTAGTGTTCATACCTGTAAGACTGAATATTGGGATTCTGGATACGGAAGTATATTCAAAAGGTGGGACACATGAATTGAACTAAGTTCATAAAATACCTAAATAGTATCCTGAATAGATTGAAAATTGTATGAAAATTTAAGAGGACAATTATATCGTCAATCTACGTGAATTGTTTAGAACTTAAAACGATTAAAAGCTTAACGGTGCTTGTGTTATGTCTCAAAAACTGATATGATCCTCTTGCACAAACTCACAAAAATATGTTTGTTCTGCATTTAAATTTTTGTCTGTGCATTTACATTTCATATTTTGAAAAATCCAAAAAGATTTTTGACAACTGATGTTGAAGAGCTGATATTCAAAATCTCAAAGGCTAAACTTGATGAACAGACAGGTTGGTTAAGTCATTTGAATTGTTTAAAATGATTCACTAGGTTGAATCAGAATTTGAGATGTTTCAAATTTGTGAATCAGTGTTTAAGTGTAAAAAGTATCAAATGATTAGTTGATTCATTAAGTTGAATCACAATTATTCTGATTTGTGATAGAGTGGTTAAGTTTTGCAGGTTTCTGATCCTGTTGCTACAGATAGCCAGGAGATATATCAGAACCAGAGAAGAGCTTAAACAGAGAAAGCCAGGAGTTGATTTCAATGGTGATAATGATTTCCAGACAGAGATCCTAGCATGATGATAGGGGGAGTCTGACGAAAGTTAGAACCAGAGAAAAATCCAGGTATATGATTTCAGGAAGAAATTTCTGAAGAAGATTTGATTCCAGGCTGAGTTCCTGAAGAAGACCGAACAAGAGTGAAGAGCTGGAAATGATTGAAGACTCTCACTGAAGATTCCGTCAACATTCAAGGGGGAGTCTGTTGGTGCAGTTGTCTGTCGACTACATCTTAGTTCGAGTCTTAGGGCAGGGCAGATCGTATTGTGTATAGTGAATGAAATATGAGATTGTATAGATATTAGTTAATTGGATCGCTCATAAGGCATAGAGGCTGGACCGCTCGAGCGACATGATGATGGATCGCTCGAGTGACAGAATGTTTGGATCGCTCATAAGGACAAGTCCATATGAGCGGCCCATAACTCCTATATATATGGACATATGAGCGGTTCTAGGAAGAGTCTTGTGTAGGTGTTTTCCAAGGTGTAAAGGCGAAGCCCTGTCCGATTGTCTCCACGAACTTGTAATCTGATATATAATCAATACAAGAGACGTTAAATAGTGAAATCAAGCTTTACGAAGACTAATTCAATGAATTCCGCCTCTGAATTAGTCTAAGCACTCTTCTGAACGACTCTTCAGGTCAGCAAACGATCCTACAATGTCATACGTTTCTTGTGTACTGGCCAGGTACACATTCCACGTACTAGTTTCGTGCCTTCGCGTAATTGCCACCTTATGTCCGAAGAATTTAGTTTCGGCTCGTGTAACCTTTTCAAAACTTATTTATCATGTCGTTATTATATTTTGCTAAAAATTTTCTTTCACTTGCTTAATTATACCATTTCATATGCCCACACGTTAGGTTTACGTACCTGGGGTCAATTCGCCTTATTACTTGCCTTGATGTCGGTCCTAGACCGCATCCACGGATCATCCCTTCCAAACAATTGCGCTTACCCTTCACATAACATACTATTAACTTCCTTCAATTACATAATCTAATACATACTTACATTTGCTTTTGCCTTTAGGCCTTGATCGAGTCATGGATTGCACGGGTTCTGGTCACAAGAGCACACCGGTTTGAGTTCAAGTATTTACCTCCTTCTACTTGATTCTCTCAAACCAGGGCTCTGATACCAACTTGTTACGCCCTAACACGTTTTACCTTAAAAAATGACGCAGCGGAAAAGGGCTTTAAAATTTCTTTCCTTATTAACGACATTACTTTCGTGAAGGTTCCAAATGCTAAAAATATTAAACGTTCTATAAAAGAATTCACAACAATTATACTAAAATTTACATTTCTAGACGTTATACACTTCAATTATATGACCGATCTATCCGTGCAATCCTTGCTCTTGACTCGATCTACGTCCGCTTCACTTTCTAAGTAGTAGAAGAAGTCCGTGTGGCACCTGTGGGCATCACATACAACTTAGTCATTAGTTAACGACAACATCATATAACATTAATCTCATATAATTAAATATTGAATAACGTTCGACAATTTAACATTAGTTCATCCAACTATCCTTACTCATCCTCTTATTTCAGGTAGAGCTTAAATTTCGTAAGAATCCGACATTCTCGTTCCTGCATTACATACCAACCTCAAACGCATAATTAGTAACGTTAAAACTCTACATATTTAAATCATGCACACGTACCATCTTACATGCATACATACTCCTCTACATACATACATACCTTTCTTACAACCTTACATACGTACATACGTACATACCTTTCCTACATCTTTACATACAATATTTACAAGGGTCTTAGACTTAGGTTTAAAGCCCATAAATATCTAAGGAACCATAAAAAAATCATGTTTGGAAAGTCCATCGTTGTTCACGGATAACAAACCGAAGCCTACGACACGTAAATCAACTTAAATAACAAGAATTTAGCCTTTGAGACTTGGGGAGGCCGTCGCCGACGCCCCTAGGGCCGTCGGCGACGGGCCTTGCATTTACCCGTAGCCCAAAAACCCGTAGACAGGTAATTAACCCGTCAGCACAAAAACTGATTTTCCCTTGCCCGTCGGCGACGGCCCCCTACCTGTCGGCGACGCCCTCTAGTTTTTGCTATTTTCTGCAGATTCGTTTCGTCGTCCGAACGCACTAAAACGCGCGTAACTTTTGAACCGTTTACCCGTTTGACCTCCCGTTTCTTCCTACATGCTTGTAAATTCACATTCTATCATATGAACTTAAAATCTTACCTCCGGATTAAGGAAATTCTTATCTTACATGCATTCGACATATTATCATTTTCTAATGATTCGACCCGTTCGTGCATTTATCAACATAATCTATTTATTTGACCTCAATCTCATATGAACTTTAATAATTTCATTGGCGCTTATCATAAAGGATTAAGTTCTCGGACGTCTTGCATCCTTTTAACCCATTTTCACTCAAAAGCTTATTTTTGACCCGTTATGGGTGTTTGCGCTTTAAGTGGACTATGACATACAAAACCTTATATTTCGCTTTTATACTTGACCAAAACATTACTCTAATCAATTAGCTTGTTTCCAATAGACATTTAAGGTTGTTTACCCGATATACCTATCAAGGGCGTTTTTGTCAACATTGCTCCATCCTTTACAACCAAGGACTTCCTTGCATATTTAACCAATCCTACCACTTAACTACAACTCTAACGCACATACCTTGTTCGGATCAAAGCTAAGATCCGTTTAATACTTCGTCAATCTCATACAACTCATTCCTATTTGACCTCAATTATCATACTTAATTAAGTTGCAAATAACTTTACATAAACAACCAAAAGTGATTACGGAAATCACTTACCTCGTGCATCCGTATTCATATTTGTTTCTTCGCCACTTCTTGACCCGTTAGCCTTCCGTGCTTGATTCCGTCTCGACATGATTCCTATACTTCCATGTCATCGAAATCACATTCTTATTAGCATACATAATTGTACATGTTAACGATCATATCGATCGCATAATTCCTATTTGACTATCATTAGTTACTTCTAGCAAGCATAATACATGTGACCAAATTCATATCATTTCAAACTCATGTAGACCATCATGTCATCGCATTAAACACACATTCGTCAAACACGCTCCATATAACTTACCTTAATCTTACAATTATGACAACTCGTCTAACCATCCTTCTTATACACGGTTGACTTTTAGAAGTCAACGGTTCATTTAGTTTAACTTTCGACTTATCATTATATACCCGTAACATCATAATCGACTATACGGACGACAATACATACATTTTATCATACGATTGGGGTGCGTACCATCTTTTAAGCATAACGTACAACTAATTCATGCACAATCTTCTAAATTCATACATAGTTCATCAAATCCTTCTACTAATCAACATGTGGTATTTAAAATTAAACATCATACATATTATCATCACATTTTGTTCACTTCATCTAACAATAATTCACCATTTCTTATCCAATTTCTTTAAACACTCACACACATGTATGATTCCAAACATTGTTAACATAAGTAAATCATCAATTTACATTACATCATCTAAAACCCACTTCATAACTACTTATTAATCACTTACAAGTGATCTAATCTTAAGTTCTTCATAATTTCATCATACTTTTGATATGTGTACTACCTTGTAAGCATAGTGTACAACTAGTTCATGCATATCCTTCTAATCTCATACATAATTCATCAATTTCTTCCTTCTAATCAACATGAATCATACATGCATAAACATCAAACATACTAGTATCACATTTCTTTCAATTCCTCTCCTAAGAATCCATCTTACAAATCAAAATACATCAATTTTAAGCAAGAATTTAAACATAGATGATTTACCCATGTCATCATCTTCACCATAACAAACGGGTTTCACCCTTAAACATCAAATTAACCTAAACCTTGCATAATCCATGTTCCAAATGATGAATCTAACACATACTCATGCTCAATTTCACACAAATTTGCGATTTACAACATAACCCACTTCGTGCATAATCACCAATCTAACTTTTAAGACATACCTTGCGATCCCCTTGTGAAGGTGATCATTAATCTATGCTCGGTTATGAGTTAAAGCTTCATCTTGCCCTTCAATTTGAAGATTTTGAAGAAACTAGGGTTTTGACCCTCTTTTCCCTTCCTGATCATCGACACACACACGCACACTATGTGTGTGTGTGGTGTTTTAATTTTTGTTTTATAAAATCAAGTTTCCCACTTAACGTTTTTGGTCCCTCTAGTATACATTCCATCATAATTGTTACAAGTTTCATCCCTTAGCTTATCTAATAGGCATTTAACTAGGTTTATTAACTTAGTTATTGTATCTCATTTTACTAACATGGTAACGAATTTAATAATTCGAATTTTGGGGTGTTACAAGTCTACCCCCCTTAAAGAAGGTTTCGTCCCCGAAACCTTTCTCGTTCTTACTCTTACCCTTCTATTGTACTCATTCAATGGGCACATTACAACATAAGTCATTCGGGGTCTTTGCAAAAATCTTAATCATGAATAATTATGATCGTACGCATTGTCCTTATCTTCTTAAATTAGTAATTTACTTTCATAATCACACGAGGTCAGGGTCTGGTCCAGAGCTCTTATTAGTGTCTTTTACTTTATATTGCTAGTTTCTAGTACATACTATCACTAGCATTTCATTCATTGAACTTATTCCAAATGTATACAATTATTACTCGTAAAGACCTAAGGTCACAACTGGTTTCTAGCTTCCTATTTAACCATATTACATTCATACATCTACTAATCAAAATAAATCAATTTATTTCATACTACTCATACATCATATGCTATCTTTTATTTTGTTCACTATGAGCTATCCTAAACATTCCATTACTATCATTACCTCTTATTAGCTTTAAGCTCATAGGAAGGGTCGATATATTATCATACGCCTACTGCAATCATTCAAAGGCTTATTATTACAACCAGAATCAACCTTCTTACACCTACTTATATGTACTTAACATGAAGACTAAGCATTATTTCCATGCTTACTATTGTTATTTATGTCATGCGTATCTTTTCTACAATGTCTTGTTCAATTGAACATGGCCAACAAGCCGAGCATCAAGGTTAGCATTTCTTATCGATTCTTGCCGTCTCTTACATTCTATCAGAATTTCCACAGTTACGAGCTTTCAATTTCAATACCACTAGTTCTCATAGAAGTATTATTCAATATGTAACTTTCTATTTAACATCCACAAGTTAAACCAGTTACTAACCTCGCTAATTTGGCACGAGCCAACGTTTAACAACCCGAGTTGACTTGCTCCTTCACGATCCCGTATCTTAACAGGGTTGATCTTGTCCATCTGGTAACATGAGCTTCCATTCATGAGCATTCTTTCACCGTCCTAGGTAGCTTTATTGCATCATGATTACTGCCAATCTCATTATAAAATTTGGGATTTACACATTTCATTCGATCTCATTCAGACATGTTGTTTATCACATCACCTCATTTATATATCAATACTTTCTCAATTACTTCTTAAGACATTAGTGTGTTAGACCTATTCATAACGGGTGAATACATGGCCATTTCTTAATATATCATTCTTATTATTTATATATACATACGTATCGAAGTACATGTTTGTACTCCTTTTCAATTCATACTTGCTTACGATCTCATCCCTTCAATGTTCCTGTGTTTTCTCGCAAACACTTGCCTTCCCGTTTCAAAGTTAGTCATAATACTTATTTCGCTTACAATACTTAACATTTTAGTTCCATTTGCTCATATACTTTCATTTCCTTTACACATTCGATTACCCAATTAAAGGGGTAATGGCATATACTCTCATAAAGAGATTCAAGCATACCGCTTACGACCCGATCACATCGGGTTAATTGCTTTCAACATAAATCTTTCGTTATATCCGTATAACGGATTGAACTTCATACATTCGTTATTGCATTCACGACCACCCGTTCTAAACGGATGGTACCTTACCCTTACTCGACTTGTCCGACTTGAACCGGTCGACTTGCATGGCTTATTATAGCATTCGCTATCATAACCAAATCCGCAAGGGATTTGCATCATTCGTATCTTTCATTCCTTGAATCCGTCTCGCGGACTCAAGCATTGCATTCGCATATTTCATTCCTTGAATCCGTCTCGCGGATTCAAGCATTGCATTCGCATCTTTCATTCCTTGAATCCGTCTCGCGGATTCAAACATTGCATTCACATCTTTCATTCCTACAAGGTACTCTCAATCCCCCGAGAGTCCTACTACCCATTTCACCCACACGCCTAGCTGCTACCAAACTCTATCGGACATACCTGTAATAATTATCACGGTCTCACGAATGTCATACGTTTCTTGTGTACTGGCCAGGTACACATTCCACGTACTAGTTTCGTGCCTTCGCGTAATTGCCACCTTATGTCCGAAGAATTTAGTTTCGGCTCGTGTAACCTTTTCAAAACTTATTTATCATGTCGTTATTATATTTTGCTAAAAATTTTCTTTCACTTGCTTAATTATACCATTTCATATGCCCACACGTTAGGTTTACGTACCTGGGGTCAATTCGCCTTATTACTTGCCTTGATGTCGGTCCTAGACCGCATCCACGGATCATCCCTTCCAAACAATTGCGCTTACCCTTCACATAACATACTATTAATTTCCTTCAATTACATAATCTAATACATACTTACATTTGCTTTTGCCTTTAGGCCTTGATCGAGTCTTGGATTGCACGGGTTCTGGTAACAAGAGCACACCGGTTTGAGTTCAAGTATTTACCTCCTTCTACTTGATTCTCTCAAACCAGGGCTCTGATACCAACTTGTTACGCCCTAACACGTTTTACCTTAAAAAATGACGCAGCGGAAAAGGGCTTTAAAATTTCTTTCCTTATTAACGACATTACTTTCGCGAAGGTTCCAAATGCTAAAAATA
This sequence comes from Helianthus annuus, assembly GCF_002127325.2. NCBI lineage: Eukaryota > Viridiplantae > Streptophyta > Magnoliopsida > Asterales > Asteraceae > Helianthus > Helianthus annuus. The sequence goes on along the minus strand of NC_035448.2, from coordinate 52,598,965 downwards.
TTAAACGTTCTATAAAAGAATTCACAACATTTATACTAAAATTTACATTTCTAGACGTTATACACTTCAATTATATGACCAATCTATCCGTGCAATCCTTGCTCTTGACTCGATCTACGTCCGCTTCACTTTCTAAGTAGCAGAAGAAGTCCGTGTGGCACCTGTGAGCATCACAAACAACTTAGTCATTAGTCAACGACAACATCATATAACATTAATCTCATATAATTAAATATTGAATAACGTTCGACAATTTAACATTAGTTCATCCAACTATCCTTACTCATCCTCTTATTTCAGGTAGAGCTTAAATTTCGTAAGAATCCGACATTCTCGTTCCTGCATTACATACCAACCTCAAACGCATAATTAGTAACGTTAAAACTCTACATATTTAAATCATGCACACGTACCATCTTACATGCATACATACTCCTCTACATACATACATACCTTACTTACGACCTTACATACGTACATACACTCATACATGTCTTTACACATACATACATGCACAACCACATACGTACATACCTTTCCTACATCTTTACATACAATATTTACAAGGGTCTTAGACTTAGGTTTAAAGCCCATAAATATCTAAGGAACCGTAAAAAAATCATGTTTGGAAAGTCCGTCGTTGTTCACGGATAACAAACCGAAGCCTACGACACATAAATCAACTTAAATAACAAGAATTTAGCCTTTGAGACTTGGGGAGGCCGTCGCCGATGCCCCTAGGGCCGTCGGCGACGGGCCTTGCATTTACCCGTAGCCCAAAAACCCGTAGACAGGTAATTAACCCGTCAGCACAAAAACTGATTTTCCCTTGCCCGTCGACGACGGCCCCCTACCCGTCGGCGACGCCCTCTAGTTTTTGCTGTTTTCTGCAGATTCGTTTCGTCGTCCGAACGCACTAAAACGCGCGTAACTTTTGAACCGTTTACCCGTTTGACCTCCCGTTTCTTCCTACATGCTTGTAAATTCACATTCTATCATATGAACTTAAAATCTTAACTCCGGATTAAGGAAATTCTTATCTTACATGCATTCGACATATTATCATTTTCTAATGATTCGACCCGTTCGTGCATTTATCAACATAATCTATTTATTTGACCTCAATCTCATATGAACTTTAATAATTTCATTGGCGCTTATCATAAAGGATTAAGTTCTCGGACGTCTTGCATCCTTTTAACCCATTTTCACTCAAAAGCTTATTTTTGACCCGTTATGGGTATTTGCGCTTTAAGTGGACTATGACATACAAAACCCTATATTTCGCTTTTATACTTGACCAAAACATTACTCTAATCAATTAGCTTGTTTCCAATAGACATTTAAGGTTGTTTACCCGATATACCTATCAAGGGCGTTTTTGTCAACATTGCTCCATCCTTTACAACCAAGGACTTCCTTGCATATTTAACCAATCCTACCACTTAACTACAACTCTAACGCACATACCTTGTTCGGATCAAAGCTAAGATCCGTTTAATACTTCATCAATCTCATACAACTCATTCCTATTTGACCTCAATTATTATACTTAATTAAGTTGCAAATAACTTCACATAAACAACCAAAAGTGATTACGGAAATCACTTACCTCGTGCATCCGTATTCATATTTGTTTCTTCGCCACTTCTTGACCCGTTAGCCTTCCGTGCTTGATTCCGTCTCGACATGATTCCTATACTTCCATGTCATCGAAATCACATTCTTATTAGCATACATAATTGTACATGTTAACGATCATATCGATCGCATAATTCCTATTTGACTATCATTAGTTACTTCTAGCAAGCATAATACATGTGACCAAATTCATATCATTTCAAACTCATGTAGACCATCATGCCATCGCATTAAACACACATTCGTCAAACACGCTCCATATAACTTACCTTAATCTTACAATTATGACAACTCGTCTAACCATCCTTCTTATACACGGTTGACTTTTAGAAGTCAACGGTTCATTTAGTTTAACTTTCGACTTATCATTATATACCCGTAACATCATAATCGACTATACGGACGACAATACATACATTTTATCATACGATTGGGGTGCGTACCATCTTTTAAGCATAACGTACAACTAATTCATGCACAATCTTCTAAATTCATACATAGTTCATCAAATCCTTCTACTAATCAACATGTGGTATTTAAAATTAAACATCATACATATTATCATCACATTTTGTTCACTTCATCTAACACTAATTCACCATTTCTTATCCAATTTCTTTAAACACTCACACACATGTATGATTCCAAACATTGTTAACATAAGTAAATCATCAATTTACATTACATCATCTAAAACCCACTTCATAACTACTTATTAATCACTTACAAGTGATCTAATCTTAAGTTCTTCATAATTTCATCATACTTTTGATATGTGTACTACCTTGTAAGCATAGTGTACATCTAGTTCATGCATATCCTTCTAATCTCATACATAATTCATCAATTTCTTCCTTCTAATCAACATGAATCATACATGCATAAACATCAAACATACTAGTATCACATTTCTTTCAATTCCTCTCCTAAGAATCCATCTTACAAATCAAAATACATCAATTTTAAGCAAGAATTTAAACATAGATGATTTACCCATGTCATCATCTTCACCATAACAAACGGGTTTCACCCTTAAACATCAAATTAACCTAAACCTTGCATAATCCATGTTCCAAATGATGAATCTAACACATACTCATGCTCAATTTCACACAAATTTGCGATTTACAACATAACCCACTTCGTGCATAATCACCAATCTAACTTTTAAGACATACCTTGCGATCCCCTTGTGAAGGTGATCATTAATCTATGCTCGGTTATGAGTTAAAGCTTCATCTTGCCCTTCAATTTGAAGATTTTGAAGAAACTAGGGTTTTGACCCTCTTTTCCCTTCCTGATCATCGACACACACACGCACACTATGTGTGTGTGTGTGGTGTTTTAATTTTTGTTTTATAAAATCAAGTTTCCCACTTAACGTTTTTGGTCTCTCTAGTATACATTCAATCATAATTGTTACAAGTTTCATCCCTTAGCTTATCTAATAGGCATTTAACTAGGTTTATTAACTTAGTTATTGTATCTCATTTTACTAAAATGGTAACGAATTTAATAATTCGAATTTTGGGGTGTTACAACCCGGACCTGTCACACCCCAACCGATGGCGGATTCATCGGGGCGCGGCACTGAGCGAAACAGATTGTCCAGAAGTTTCCACAACAACTATTATATAAATTTAGTTTACATGACACGTCCCATACCGTGTCCCAAATAAATAACAAGTTATCGTAGAAAGCAACTAGGCAAATAATTCCATTCCGACAACTCAGATTCATTTATTACAGACGAAAGTTTATTATTTCTAGACTCCCTAGCCTCGACTTCATCACCACGCGCCTAAGCATCCTAGCAACTTAAGCACCTGTCACATACGTTAAAATAAAGTCAATACATAAAATGTAAAGGTGAGCATACAAGTTTGATAATAGCATATAGAGTTTGAATAGTTTACGCATAACCAGCACGTACACAGAGAGCAATGATGCATGTAAATTATCGACATGGACCTATCAATACCAGTGAATGCGGGTTGACTGTCCGAGACAGTTCGCAATACATGATCACCACCGTAAATCATGCAAGTAGATTGTCCTTAACAACCCCCGTGTGAACGGGTGCTGAGTCCAAACTATAGTACTATATTGCTAAGGCAGGTAGACAGCTTTCCACGTGTAAACATAATAACAAGCATACATTTAATCATGTAATACATGCAATCGGTTAGCGTTCAAATAGTTTGTATAGTGTGTTTGATGTGATTTTGATAAGTAACGTATGTAACACCCAAAAGTGCTAAAGCAAAAAGGGTTCGAATATACTCACAGTGATTGATTATGGATTGAAGGGAGCGCTGAGAGTAAGATTAGCCTGAATAGTTCGATAGCATAACGATAAGTAACGTGGAAATGCAAACAAGTGTGAACGGATCGAATGGGCTGGTCGATCGAACGACAGGTTCGATCGGACGGCCTGTTCGATCGGCTGGTATATCCGATCGGACAGTCCTGTTCGATCGGCCGGTAGGCTCGATCGGCTGGGCCATTCGAGTGGATTGTCTCTTCCTCTGGTGTGTTTGTGTTTGAGGATTTGAACTTTTGAAGTTTTCGTTGCAGCATTTGAGAACACTGAAGTGTTCCTACCTTTCAAGTCGATCGATCGAGCGGTTCGCTCGATCGACTAGCTCACTCGATCGGCTAGCTCACTCGATCGGCTAGGAATTCCAGAAGTGGTCCTCAACTGAATGTCACTCGATCGAACAGTCTGTTCGATCTGCTGGCATTCCCTACTACGAACGAGTTGTGAAAACGATTAAGTGTTGAAGCATAGTATCTCATGATCCGAATAGTAATGTTTACCAATCAGGTGACCTATTCGATCGAACCTTACTTCGTCAATACTATACTTCAAAAGTTTGGAAAAGTGGGGCGCCATGTGCTAGCCAATCGGTTGGCCCAGTCGATCGGCTGGTGTGTCCGATCGGCTGGGCTGTTCGAACAGCCTAGCCGTTCGGCCAACATTTCTGACCTGGTCGGCCTTTCGTCTAACACTTGGCTGTTTGTTTATTTGTCATTCTTTCAAGGTATCTTGACAACGTGTTGAACTATGATAACCTCCGTTCCTACTTGTTTCTTCAGCTCGAATGGGAATCACCCAAGTCCGGCCGATGAACGGTTCGGAATGTCGGTTTAGAGTTTAACCCGAAATCGGTGAACCTTGTTCATAGATCCTGAATCTTGAACCCTTTAACTGTTTGAATGATTAGTTAGCCGGTTCAAGCGCCGTTTCTATCGGTTTGAAGGCATTGAGTGTAAAAGAGTTGAAAGAAAGTTGGGAATCCTTCTTTCAATCCTTCACATCCTGAAAATGTTTAGATTTATGATAGATCTTAACTTGTTTATGTGGAAACCGGTTAGATCTGAGCTATTCATGGTTGAATGATGCCAAGGTTTGATGTTCTTCAAGAACACCATGATGACATCATCCAAGAACACTTAGATCTTGGTGATTTCACGGTTAGAATCCAAGTTTTGAAAGATAGAAAGGTGTAGAATCAAGTAATGATCAAAATCATACAAGATTTAGAGTGAAAACTTACCAGGATTGAGAGAAATCTGAGAAAAGACGAAGAACAAGAGCTGGCCGGTCAGAACTTTCCAAAAGTGGAAATGAAGACAAGGATAGCCCTATTTATAGGCTTCCAAAAGAGGAAAGTGGCAGCCGATCGGCCAGGAGCTCCGATCGAGTGGGCTGCTCGATCGGCTGGCAAGATGCTAGCCGATCGGCTGGCCTGTTCGATCAGGATGTTTCCTGTTCGATCTGCCACACTCTTTGAGTATTTTGCGACAACTTTCGACGTTTCGATTTCGATGAACGATGATACGAATACGATAGGGTTCCTAGTCAAATTACTTTCAGTCCCAACCACTATATCTAACATACAATCTCCTATAAGTCACGTTTCGATGTCGGTTTCGATTAAGTTCGATTGCTTTTCGAGTTTCGATTCGATTTTCAATTGGTTTGCTTGAATGCCACACCAAACATAAAGTAAACACGCACAAGTAACACATAAGGCACACACACACGTATAACAATATCACAATTCGCATAATTCGAGTCTCGAGTTCGATTGATTGTTAGATTGGTTTGATTACTGGTTAGGTTAACTTTATCGCATTGTTACTTCCTACTATTCACAGTCGTAGATCGATTCGCTTTAAAACACATTCGATTACCTCGATTCTTGCTGATTACAACACTTACTCCACATAATACAACTAAAACATAAAATCGACTATCTACAGTCAAAGAAAGTCAAAGTTGACTTGGACTTTGACTTTGACTTTGACATTCGAAAACACGGGGTGTTACAGGACCCAACCCGGGTATTGTCAATACCCGATTTTGTAGAACCCGATCGTACCAAAACCCGGTTCCATACCTGGAACCGGGTATTCAGAAAACCCGATTTGTGCACCACTACTTCCAAGTTCCAAACCCGCTGGAGGTACACATTTCGGTTAGTTTTAGTAACCGGTTCTGTTAACTAGTTCAGATTATTATTTGGGGAAAGTTCCTGTATAAATAAAGTTAACGTACTAAACGTACGAATAGCATGAAAAAGCAAAAGCACACGGTGACATTTTTGTAATTATCTGCTTGTAGGGTAATTATCAAAATTACTCTACAAATGATACTATCGAGTAATTTTGTAAAATGTTCTTGTAGAGTAATTTTGATTTTGTAGAGTAATTTTATAAAATGTTCTTGTAGAGTAATTTTGATCAAAAAAAACTATACCTAACCAAAAAACCCCAAAAAACCTAACCCCCCCACCCCCCAAACACCTAAAAAAAACCTAACCCCCTCCCCAACTAAAAGCTAAAAAGTAAACCATAAAGCTAAACCCTATAACTAAATGCTAACAAAATTACTCTACATGATCATTTTACAAAATTACTCTACAAAATCAAAATTACTCTATAGGATCATTTTACAAAATTATTCTAGAAGATCAAAACTACTCTACAAGATCATTTGTAGAGTAATTTTGAATTATACGTTAACTGGTTCGGTCATTCATTTTAATCGGCTCGGTTAGTAATCGATTAATTAACTGGTTATTTTCAAAAAAAAATCATTTTTTTCAGTTTTTCCCCGGTTTACCGGTACACCGGTTAAAAAGAACCGGTTACCATCTCCTTATCTAGCCGATAGTTATTTCTTACTATATATTAAATAAAAAATATACCATAAATAATAATTTTAGCTATTTAAAAAGGGTGTGCTATGTTGGAGGTGTTTATATATTAAATAAAAAATATACCACAAATAATAATAATTTTAGCTATGTTGGAGGTGTTTCTGTAAAAATTCTTTTTAGAATAGCCATGCATACTTGAAGAAGCATTAAATAAAAAATTACCACCTTTGGTTTTACTTTTTAGGTTTGTTGAAACTAGGACGGAAATCCATTCCTTCTTCATGTTAACTGTTAATACCCACTTCAACATCCATAGGAACAATGATGACGATGAGCTGATATGATGTCATGTTTTGATTCTCTTTTTATTGATGATAATTGTTAGGGTTTGCTATTTTGTGTAAAGGCTTTGTTACCTCTCCTCATTCATTATTCTCAATATATATACATCAAATACAATTATGTTAATTACAATTAATTGAGAGAATAATATAGTAAATATATCTATGCCTAACATACGCTATTAAACACCCGCAGTCGCTACGGGAGGTGACCGGATATTAAGACTGGACCGGAAGTCATCAAAGAGAACATGTGGTAGTCCCTTAGTGAAGATGTCAGCTATCTGATGTCGAGATGGGATATGAAGAACCCGGACGTGACCTCGCTGAACTTGTTCTCGATCGAAATGGATATCAAGCTCTATAAGTTTTGTTCGCTGATGTTGAACCGGATTACCAGCAAGATAGATGGCGCTGACTTTGTCGCAGTATACGATGGTAGCACAAGTAGGTGGGCGGTCGAGTTCTAGCAGCAAGTTTCGAATCCAACATATTCCAGCCACTACATTGGCAACACCACGGTATTCGGCCTCTGCACTGGAGCGAGGTATGGTAGGTTGGCGTTTGGACGACCAAGAAATTAGGTTGTCCCCATAGTAGACACAATACCCGCTGGTAGATCTGCGAGTGTCCGAGCAACCGGCCCAATCTGCATTGGTGTAAGCAAGCAACAATGGTTGATAGGACGGGCCGAGTGTGAGACCGAACGATGTTGTGCCTTTGATATATCTGATAATTCTTTTTAGCGCGTTCCAATGGTCGGTTTTGGGGACGTGCATGTGAATGCAGATCTGTTGAACCGTGTAGCTGATGTCGGGCCGGGTAAAAGTTAGGTACTGAAGTGCCCCGACCAGATTACGGTACAATGTGACATCATGAAAATCATCACCAGAAGTAGCACTTAGCTTGGAGTGTGTCGCCTAGGGTGGTAACCGGGTTGCATGATTGCATGCCAGCTCGAGCAACGATGTCATTAGCATACGATTGTTGAGAGAGGAACATAGTGTTCTGATGGCGTGTAACTTTGATGCTAAGGAAGAAGCTGAGAGGGCCAAGATCTTTCATTGCAAACTTGTTTGCAAGATTTCCCATGAGCTGGTGATGAAGAGTGTCCATGGAGGTGACAAGAAGGATGTCATCAACATAAAGAAGTAAATAAACGACGTTCGTACCATCGTGTAGGGTGAATAAAGAGGCGTCACATTTACTTTGACGAGAACCCAAAGTGAGAACATAGTCCGTGAACCGTTGATACCACGCACGTGGGGCTTGTTTCAAGCCGTATAGAGACTTTTTTGAGTCGACATACATGATCCGAGTAAGCCTTATGCTGAAACCCCATGGGCTAGTACATGTAGACCGTTTCGTGTAGAGTTCCATGTAAGAAGGCGTTTGTAACGTCAAGTTGATGTACCGACCAAGATTGTGAAAGGGCAAGAGACAAGACTATGTGTATGGTTGCGGGTTTAACCACAGGACTAAATGTCTCCCCACAATCGATGCCTACCTGTTGTAACCAATCATCACATACTAACTGTCCTTTGTACCTTTCCAAGGTGCCATCATATTTGAATTTATGCTTGAATAACCACATGCTGCGAATGATATTCTTGTTCGAATGACGTGGCACAAGATCCCAAGTCTCATTTTTAATAAGAGCATCAAATTCATTGGTTATGGCATCGTACCATCCCAGTATAGACAAGACATCGGTTGGGTTTTTGGCTACCGGTATAATGGTGGTTTGTCTGGAGGTATGAAGGTTTAGTTGGCGTTTTGGCTTCGTAATACCGCCCATCGCTCGTGTCCGCATGGTGCGAGTAGGTTGAGCATGTTGTGATGGTGGTGGAGGGGGTATAAGTTGGGCAGTTGAGGTAGTATGGTGAGGTGTTGAGTGGGTCGTGGGGGGTGAGTGGGTCGTAAGGGTAGTTGAGTGGGTCGTAGTTGGTAAGTGGGCTGTAGGGGTGGTAGGAGTTTCTGGGTAGGTGGGCCGGTCCATAGGTGTGTTACGGGGTGGCGTAATGAGTGGGTTGTGAAGAGGTGCAGGGGGTGGGTATTACATGGGCCAGGAAGGTTGGAGTCGGGTTGGGTGGATGATTGGGCTGCGATTTGAAATATATTCTTCGTAGTCTCTTGGACTAATTCCGGACCAATTAGTTGTTTGACTCTGATTTCCGCCCAACATAGCGGTGATCGGCACTTACGTCTGTATAGAGCTTCAAACGGTGTGGCCTGTAAGCTAGTGTGATAACTATTATTGTATGAGAACTCCAGTAATGGCAAGTGAGTATCCAAATGTAACAACACTCACCAAAATTAGTATTTATTAGTAGATTATGTGTTATTATATTTACCCAGAAACCCTAATTGAGAAACCCAAGTGATTTTACATAAACCCTAAAATTTTCAGAACAACCGGAAATCAGGATCAGGGCCACTAAAACTCAGGGGGGTTAAACCCTAAGTTACAATTATCTAAATTAAACGTTGTTGAAATAAAATTTTACGAATCCAGCGACTCAGCAAGGCTATGCAAGTGACGGGGCTACCCTAGGGTGGATGGTCACCCGTCGCGACACGCGACAGGACTGGTGTCCTGTGTCGCGACTCGCCTGGGGAACCAAATTTCAGTATATATAGGGGGGCTTGGCACTTGCAGTTTGCTGTTCGTTCGACGTGAAAATTCCGAATATACGTTGAGTTATACACTGTTTAATACAAAACACACACGAAACACGAAACGCTGCCGCGACAAACAGGGTAATAACTCAATCGCTGCGACGATTAAATATCCGATCGATTTAAACTATCCAACAGGATGTTTAAGTGCTGCCCGCATTAGGGTTATACTTTGTTATTCGTCGTGATTCTGACAGGATATTTGGATATTGCCCAAATTCGGGCTATGCTCTATTATTCGTTGTGAATCCGCTGGATATTCGAGTATTTGCACTTTGTCATTCGTTATGAGGGTTACATCTCGTGAATTATCGTAAATGATGTATTAGTTACTGACCTAGTTTTCGTGTGCATTGTTATTTGAATTAGGTTAATCAAGCTAATCAGTAGGCTAAACCTTCGCTCGTTAAACTTGTAATGTGAGTCATTCTCTTTTTATCAACTTTTTTACAATACCTCAAATTATTTTCAAAAGTTATAATTACAGGGATTAAGTCGTGGTTATCTTGAATCACTGGCTAGTGGGGTATTGTGCACATTACTAATCTCTCACAGTTAGGCAAATAAGTCCTAACAGTGATAATCGTCACTACTTGGGGAAGGACCCAATAATGGCATGACCATAGTCACCAGGAGGTGACAAGGCGCCAGATAAAAATAAGATACTGCCATTGTAATAGCTCTTATACTGTAAATTATAACTAGGTGTCTTTTTATTAAAATGAATGATTCACTCAGTATTTCCCCGCTGACAAAATATTTTTACAACATGTTTCAGGTGACCTACTTTGAATCAAGTACAAGTGCTCAGGAGCACTCTGAAGCTTAAAGTAGTGGCTCGAATAAAGAAATAAACATGTTCGTAAAATGAAGAAATTATGAAATTTCTCTACTGTAAATTACGGGGTTTATCCCGAATTATAAATAAATAAAAACTCGGGTATTTTCAAGTTTAAAACGATCCTGATAAGACTTCCGCTGTGAACATGTATACCACGTGATTTCTGTCCCGCGGCTCCTGGACCGGGTCAAACCGGACACGGGGGCCGTGACAGAAAAATGTGGTATCAGAGCCACTGATTTAAGCCAATTAAGTATTTAGAAAATACTTAATTTATCTGATTGCTATTCGGTGATTTTATGAAACTTTAGTTTACAAAATTTTAACTTAGGATTATGTGCGTCTTTATGTGTGTTAACAGCATGAATGAAATATCAGAAGCCCTACAAAATATTTCCATCCATAGTACAGATATGGATATCACCGGTATTACTACTGGATACCAGGTGGACGTAGAGGAGCCCATGGTATTTAAAGCCCAGCCTCAGGAAAAACCAAAAGTAGTGAAAAAGAGACATAGGTGGGCAGGTTGGAAGCGTGTGCGTAGGAAGAAGCCCGCAACTCAGAAAACCATGAAAAAGTACGACCCAAAGGACAAAGGAAAAGGCATAGAAATTGGAGAGAGTTCTAGACAAAATCAGGAACCCCTATCTTGGGAGGAAGAGCTAGATCATAAACTATCACTAGGGGATATCATTGGGTCAACTGATGAAACCCTCTTTAGCCACCCAGCAGAAGCTCTATTGCCTGTTAACCTAGAACCTGCTATTCCAGACCCTATTATGCACCCTAGACCTTTTCCAGGAACCTTAGAACAGTGGTGGTCTGCCGACTGGCAATTTCAGAACATCATGAATAGCCCTAACACTTTTCTCCCTCAATTCAACCCGGAACCTATACCCAATCCACCAATGAGTAACGAAAATCTAGCTGAACTTCGCCACTACGGCGAAGAGTTGATGGATGCAGGAAATAGAATTCGGGAGGTAGGAGAGCAGATCTCCTGGAAATACGACGAGAGGGAACGTCGTTACTGAAAAAGCCAGTCAACGGAAAATGCAGGGGGGTGGTGTAATGTATAATAGTAAAATATAACTCTAGTAAAATAGTTTAAAATAAAACCTTGTAAGATAAGCAGTGTGTATGGACGCATAGTATTAAATATATATAAAAATCGAATAGTCGCAAAGTCGACAATTTTGGCTGTAATTGTTATGTGATTATTTGTTTCCTTAATTGTTAATTAGTATTAATTGCCTACTTGTTAATGTACACAATGGGTAAACAAAAGCTCTCGGATAATTACTATCATCTAGACAGTGCCCAAAAGACTAAGAAAACCTCATCCCGATCAAACTCCTCGAGATATTCAGTAAACACTAGTGAAGGAATATTTATCCGTAAAGCATCCTATGAAAACCCACTTACTCCCGAGAAAAGAGACTGGATTATTAGAAAAAGTCAAGAGAAAATAGGAACGTCCAAATCAAAAGAAATAGTGATTAATAAGGAAACCGCTAAAAACCCACCGTGGGAAGACGAGTTAGAGGAAAAATGGTCAGACCTTTATATGTTAGCTACTACTGCAGCGAACCTTGATCCATAATCAAGATAAGTAGCAAAACAAAGACCAACCCTGGTAAAAATATAAGTACGAGGGAATAAACGAATTGCAGGATGTAGTTGTTAAAATAATAGTATGTTTTTGAAATATCAGTTGTAATAGATCTATAAGATTGTGTGTTGTTTTCTTAAATAAAGTTAGATTATATAATGGACTCAAATTATTTGTGCTAAATAATAGTTCATAAACATACAGATGGAACACGCTGTAAATGAACCAGTTAACGAAGTTAACCAGTCAGAACATAATAACGAGGATCACTTCCTAAATCGGCAAGACATAGAAAATACCGTTGCTCAAGGAATAGTTAATGCTATCCCAGCTATCGTCGCTGCGGTAAAAAGTCCTGTCGAGCCTTCGCAAGCTCACCCTAGTAAACGTACGCACGACGATACTGCAAGTAATAGTATCAACGGAGGTGGTAATAATAATAACAATGGAATTCAGGCCCCGCTACACAAAAAGATGAAAGCTGCAACACCTGGTTGCACTTACAAAGAATTCCTTGCCTGTAAACCTGTAGAATTTGCAGGCAATGAAGGGGCAACTGCGACATTACGTTGGTTGGAGAAAACGGAGGCGGTAATTAAAATAAGCAAATGTTCCGAGGAAGATAAAGTCATGTACGCTTCGCACCTTTTCAAGGAGGAAGCGTTAGAATGGTGGAACACAGTGTTAGAAGCTAAAGGAAGTGACATGGCTTATGCCATGAGTTGGGAGGAATTTAAACAGCTGATAGAAAGGAAGTTCTGCCCTGAATACGAGAAAGAGCAGATGGCGAATAAATTCCTAAGCCACCGAATGGTGGATATAGATTGTCGAGGGTATACCTCAAAATTCTTTGAGTATGCCAGAATTGTACCTACTCTGGCTTCGCCAGAACCGGTACTTATTTCTCGCTATATTTGGGGTTTAATTAGCGAGATTCGTGATATTGTCAAAGCTGCGAGACCACGCACAATTGACGATGCAGTAGAACTAGCCAACACTTTAACTGACGGACTGATACGCACTCGAGAAGAAAATAGAAAGAAGGATTTGGCTCAGAAAATTACTCAAGGATTTCGTGTGGGTAGTGGTAGTCATGGTTGCAAAAGTTGCTAGGCGCTCCCTAGTCGGATTTGGGAGTACTCGGGGAATACTTGGCCTACGCGGAGATTACTCGGGGAGTAATGGGCCTAGGTGAACGGTACTCGGGCCTCGGCAGCCTACCTTGTAGCGAGTACTCGGGGAGTACTCGGAGCCTAGGCGGGACTTTTACAACCATGGTGGTAGTAACTTCAAGAAAAGAGGAACCGGGCGGTTTTCCAACATCCCATTCTGCAGTACCTGTAAAAAGAAGCATTTTGGAAAATGCAGAGGGTACTGCAGTTTCTGCAAAACTCCAGGACATCAGGAAGAGGACTGCAGAAGGAAGAAAACAATAGTCTGCTATAACTGTGGAGAAACTGGGCATTATAAGCCAGATTGCCCTAAATTAGTCAAACCAGCCGACAACAAAGCTAACCCGACTGAAGGAACCACCAAGAGGAACGCTAGAGCTTTCCAATTGACTACTCAGGAAGCCGAACTAATTCCTGATGTCATAACTGGTACGTTTTTAGTCCACAACATTTATGCAAAAGTATTATTTGACTCTGGTGCAAACCAAAGTTTTAAAAATACTTCGTTCTGCCAAGCCCTTAATTTACCTTTAACCAACCTTAGGCAGATTTTTACAGTCGAAGCGGCAGATGGAAATTCTGTTAAAATAAATAAGGTTTTGCAAGGAGGAACGATAGAACTATTAGGCCATAAATTCTCTGCAAACCCGTTACCAATGAACTTAGCCGAATTCGAGGTCGTATTAGGAATGGATTGGTTAATAGCTAACCATGCTCGAATTCTCTGTGATAAAAATTCCATAGAAATCCATACACCCACAGGAGAATTACTAATAATTACTGGAGACAAACCACAAAAGCCACTGAAATTTATTTCAGTAATGAAGTTGGAAAGTTATTCAAGAAAACAAGGAATAGTATATATGGTTTTAGTAGTTGTTAATACCAAAAGTAAGAAACTAGAGGATATTCCAATAGTATCCGAATACCCAGATGTCTTTCCAGAAGAATTACCAGGATTACCACCCGATAGGGAGGTAGAATTTAGAATTCATCTAATTCCAGGAACTGTACCGATAGCCAAGGCACCCTATCGGTTAGCACCTACTGAAATGTTAGAATTAAAGAAACAATTAGATGAATTACTAAGTAAAGGATTTATACGCCCAAGTTCCTCTCCATGGGGAGCCCCGGTGTTGTTTGTAAAGAAGAAAGATGGATCAATGAGAATGTGTATCGATTATAGGGAATTAAACAAAGCCACAATTAAGAATCGATACCCATTACCTAGGATTGATGATCTTTTTTATCAATTGCAAGGAGTTAGATATTTTTCTAAAATAGATTTGCGCTCCGGATATCATCAATTAAAGGTACAAGAAGAAGACATACCTAAAACTGCTTTCAGAACTAGGTATGGACATTACAAGTTTACAGTCATGCCCTTCGGATTAACAAATGCCCCAGCAGCATTTATGGACATGATGAATAGAATCTGTAAACCGTACTTGGACAAATTTGTGATCGTCTTCATCGACGATATACTTATTTACTCCAAAAGTCAGGAGGAACATTGTGAGCCCCTACATGCACTCTTAACTTTGTTAAGAAAAGAAAAGCTTTATGCCAAATTCTCGAAGTGTGAATTTTGGCTCAAGGAAGTGCAATTATTAGGGCACATGGTGAATCACGAAGGTATTCACGTAGATCCCTCCAAGATTGAAGCCATCACCAAATGGAAAGCCCCGCAATCAGCAACAGAAGTTAGAAGTTTTCTAGGATTAGCTGGTTATTATAGACGCTTTATTAAAGATTTTTCTAGGATAGCCGTACCATTAACCAAGTTAACCTGTAAAGCTGTAAAATTTGAGTGGGGACCAAAACAGGAAGAAGCTTTTAGGATTTTAAAGCAAAGATTAACAAATGCCCCAATTTTAGCATTACCAGATGGAACAGAAGATTTTGAAGTTTATTGTGATGCTTCTATGCTAGGATTAGGATGTGTATTAATGCAACGCAAAAAGGTAATTGCGTATGCTTCAAGACAATTGAAAAAGCACGAAGAAAATTACACAACTCATGATTTAGAATTAGGAGCAGTAATTTTTGCCCTTAAGATTTGGAGACACCATCTGTACGGAAGTAAATTTACTGTCTATACAGATCATAAAAGTTTAAGGTACATATTTGGGCAAAAAGAGTTAAACATGAGGCAAAGAAGATGGATGGAAATCCTAAGCGATTACGACTGTGATATTCAATATCACGAAGGAAAGGCAAACGTAGTCGCAGATGCCTTAAGTCGTAAGTACCACGAAAAGCAAAGGTGAATTCGTGCTCTTAGATTAAATCTACAGATAGATTTAATGGAACAATTAAAGAACGCTCAAACCACAGCAATCAAGGATATGCTGAAGGAATGAAAGGACGAATGAAAGAATTAGAGCAAGGAAATGATGAAATTTGGAGATTCCATAAGAAAAGAATTTGGGTACCTAAACAGGGGAATTTAAGGAATAAGATTTTAGAAGAAGCCCATAAATCTAGGTATACCATGCACCCTGGAAATAATAAGATGTACCAAGATTTAAGAAATAATTTCTGGTGGATAGGTATGAAAAAGGATATAGCTAGTTATGTATCTAAGTGTCTTACTTGTTCACAAGTTAAGGCAGAACACTAGAAACCTTCAGGGTTACTTCAACAATTAGAAATGCCTGTTTGGAAATGGGAACTGATAACCATGGACTTCGTTACTAAGTTACCCAAAACCAGAAAAGGTAATGATGCGATTTGGGTAATCGTGGACCGATTAACCAAGTCAGCTCATTTTCTACCCATGAAAGAAACTTTCAGCATGGCAAGATTAGCAACATTATATGTAGATGAAGTAGTATCCCTACATGGAGTTCCACTCTCGATTGTATCGGATAGGGATAGTCGTTTTACTTCACACTTCTGGACAAGTTTCCAAGAAGCCATGGGTACTCGATTAAATTTAAGTACGGCTTATCATCCCCAAACTGACGGACAAACTGAAAGAACTATTCAAACATTGGAAGACATGCTTAGGGCATGTGTAATAGATTTTGGCGGAAATTGGGATGATCATTTGCCCTTAATTGAATTCTCCTATAACAATAGTTATCATACAAGTATTGAAGCTGCCCCGTTCGAAGCACTGTATGGACGCAAGTGTAGAACTCCAGTTTGTTGGGCAGAAATAGCAGAAAATCAATTATCAGGACCTGAGATTGTACAAGCAACTACCGACAAGATTACTCAAATTAAAGAAAGACTAAAGACCGCTCGGGATCGCCAGAAAAGCTATGCCGACAATCGACGTAAGCCATTAGAATTCAAAGTCGGAGATAAGGTACTTTTAAAGGTTTCTCCTTGGAAAGGAGTAGTGCGATTTGGAAAGAAAGGGAAGCTAAGTCCAAGATACGTAGGACCATTCCAAGTAATCCAACGAATAGGACCAGTTGCTTATCGTTTACAATTACCAGAAGAACTAGCAGGAATACATGATGTATTTCATGTATCCAATCTTAAGAAGTGTCTATCTGACGAATCTCTGGTAGTACCTCTCCAAGATATACAAGCAAATGAAAAGTTGAAGTTTATTGAGAAACCACTCCAAATAGAAGATAGAAAGATTAAGTTTCTCAAACATAAATGAATGGTGCTAGTCAAGGTCAAGTGGGATTCAAAGAGAGGACCTGAATATACTTGGGAACTGGAATCAGAAATAAAACGCAAGTATCCACACTTATTCCAGTAAATCTCGAGGACGAGATTTCTATTAAGGTGGGGAGGATGTAACAACACTCACCAAAATTAGTATTTATTAGTAGATTATGTGTTATTATATTTACCCAAAAACCCTAATTGAGAAACCCAAGTGATTTTACATAAACCCTAAAATTTTCAGAACAATCGGAAATCAGGATCAGGGCCCCTAAAACTCAGGGGGGTTAAACCCTAAGTTACAATTATCTAAATTAAACGTTGTCGAAATAAAATTTTACGAATCCAGCGACTCAGCAAGGCTATGCAAGTGATGGGGCTACCCTAGGGTAGATGGTCACCCGCCGCGACACGCGACAGGACTGGTGTCCTGTGTCGCGACTCGCCTGGGGAACCAAATTTCAGTATATATAGGGGGGCTTGGCACTTGCAGTTTGCTGTTCGTTCGATGTGAAAATTCCGAATATACGTTGAGTTATACACTGTTTAATACAAAACACACACAAAACACGAAACGTTGCCGCGACAAACAGGGTAATAACTCAATCGCTGCTACGATTAAATATCTGATCGATTTAAACTATCCAACAGGATGTTTAAGTGCTGCCTGCATTAGGGTTATACTTTGTTATTCGTCGTGATTCTGACAGGATATTTGGGTATTGCCCAAATTCGGGCTATGCTCTGTTATTCGTTGTGAATCCGCTGGATATTCGAGTATTTGCACTTTGTCATTCATTGTGAGGATTACATCTCGTGAATTATCGTAAATGTTGTATTAGTTACTGACCTGGTTTTCGTGTGCATTGTTATTTGAATTAGGTTAATCAAGCTAATCAGTAGGCTAAACCTTCGCTCGTTAAACTTGCAATGTGAGTCATTCTCTTTTTATCAACTGTTTTACAATACCTCAAATTATTTTCAAAAGTTATAATTACAGGGATTAAGTCATGGTTATCTTGAATCACTGGCTAGTGGGGTATTGTGCACATTACTAATCTCTCACAGTTAGGCAAATAAGTCCTAACAGTGATAATCGTCACTACTTGGGGAAGGACCCAATAATGGCATGACATAGTCACCAGGAGGTGACAAGGCGCCAGATAAAAATAAGATATTGCCATTGTAATAGCTCTTATACTGTAAATTATAACTAGGTGTCTTTTTATTAAAATCAATGATTCACTCAGTATTTCCCCGCTGACAAAATATTTTTACAACATGTTTCAGGTGACCTACTTTGAATCGAGTACAAGTACTCAGGAGCACTCTGAAGCTTAAAGTAGTGGCTCGAATAAAGAAATAAACATGTTTGTAAAATGAAGAAATTATGAAATTTCTCTACTGTAAATTACGGGGTTTATCCCGAATTATAAATAAATAAAAACTCGGGTATTTTCAAGTTTAAAACAATCCTGATAAGACTTCCGCTGTGAACATGTATACCACGTGATTTCTGTCCCGCGGCTCCTGGACCGGGTCAAACCGGACACGGGGGCCGTGACACCAAATTTCCACTCAAATCCATCACGTAACATATCCTCCAAAGTTTGTATCGTTCGCTCTCTTTGGCCGTCCGTTTGAGGGTGAAAGGTCGTGCTTGGGTCCAATGGAGATCTAAAGGCCTTTTGGGATGATTGCCAAATCCTTGATATGAACCGACCGTCTTGGTCCGAAATGATTGAAATAAAATCTATATATGTAAATATAATTTTTGGGAAAAATTATATATTTTAAATATTTCACATGGTGTATAATACTTGTGTATTATGTGTATGTATTAGTATTAGGAAAATACTAACCAAATACCAAATACATTACACATGGAGAATACATAAATACATAGATGTATAAATGGGACCATGAACCTTCATGTGTAACCGTACTGGGGAAATTTATGCACAAAAAAATACACACTTGAAACTCACTTATAAGATATCCACATACGGATAATCGGACAACGAAATGCGGACAACAAACAATTCTGGCAATGGACGAACTTATAAATATATATTCCCAAGAAATAATATATATTTCAAACCGACAAATAAGACATAAATATCCGATAAGAAAAGGAATATATATCGTTCACCGACGACGAACGAGCATATCGCCACCACGAGGAGCTACTACGGCACTCCGATGACACTTTGGTGATTTTGACGCGAGAATATATATATTAAGCAACTACAACGACAAATCTAAAATAATATAATTTTTAGGCACATAACAATAAATATTTTCACCAATAACAAAACCGGAAAGTTAAATATGTAAACCGTGCCAAGTATAAATATACAAGCTTATAAGTATACTAATGAGTATACTTAATCATCTCATACTTAGTGAAACTTTCAAGAATATGAATATATGGACTTGTACAATTGGTATGGGCTAGGCCCAATCACATAAAGACATGGACTAGGCCCAATGACATAAAGACATGGACTAGGCCCAATGACATAAAAACATGGGCTAGGCCCAATGACATAAAGGCATGGGCTAGGCCCAAAGACACGCATGTAAGGCACGAGGACATATGAAGGGCGAGGCCCGTTCATACATGATAAAAGACATGAAAGTATATATATATATATATATATTTGTGAAATATATATGAATGGCAATTGAATAAACAAACTACCAACACAATAATAACATTAAAGTTGTTCTAATATAACAAATAAATGCATACCAAGAATTAAAGATGAACAACTTGTACGAGGTCTAATATGACCTAAGTGTCTAATAGAATTAGCACACTTGTAGGTTACACAATTACACGGACGCTCTTGTTACATTAGTACGACTCTACGGAATGCAAAACTGTGGGTTCATGTCCCTCCTTTCAAACCTTTCAATGTTTTATTGTTAAATAATCAAGGGGAAATACATGTTAAATAACGGTATGTTAGCTATGGAGTAAAATTACTTTAGATCATATGCACATAAGTAGAAAATGAACAAGTGTAACCATTAATCGAAATGACCGTGGTTCAAAAGGTGTAGATCTATTAAGTTTCAGGCGAGCTGCACTCCTGGTTTGTTAACCTTTTAGGGGTGCTTTTGTGGTCCCAGATCGGAAGAGTCCGAATAACATCGTCTAGGTTTGGTTGCTCACTTATGTGGCACACATATTAATTTCCTTGCAAAGCATTAATGCTCCTTCAGTTTCTATGATTCCAGGATCTGGCGAGTTTGACGGAACTTTTGTCCTGAAATGGTTAGTACGGTGACAAGAAATGAGTAGAAGATAGAAACGTCACCAAGCAATCACTTATAATCGGGTCTCTATTTATATCTGAACGTTACAGCACCGTGAGACCAGTCGGACAGCATGTCCCCTCAGGGATCCAAAAGCTTGTCCAAATGGAGCCCCAACTCCCTATTTATAGGCAAAGCCTATGTCCGAATGAACCTATGTCCATCCGTCTGGATGGACTATTACAATGAATAACCAGTTCGGATGGGGTATTGGACTAACATGTTGTCCATCTGTCCGGATGGACTTGTCCATCCGTCCAAATGGACCTTTACAATATCCTACTGTGTCCAACTTTCTCACTATTCTATACAATATTCAACACACACTCTATCTAGCTATTCGCACAGTGGCAGACGTACGAAATATGCACCAACAGATTCCCCCTCGGCTGTCGCTGTCGAATCGTCACAAAACCTTGAGCCAGTGGTGGAACTAGCTCAAAAGGTTAGGGGTATCCTCATTTTTTTTAGGATCAGGGGTATCCTTTATATAACAGAAACAGAGTTGAGGTGTATTTTTACACTACGGAAATAGAGTTAAGGGGTATTTTTACACTATGGAGACGGGGTTGAGGGGTAGCCTGTGCTACCCCTATTTACACTCTAAGTCTGCCACTGCCTTGAGCTGTGTTTGAATATTCTGCAATCTTCAACTTTTCTGCAACTTCAATCAGGCATCTTGAAATCTTTAATAGATTCCCCCTTGATTGATGAGCCGGGTTTGCTTTGACAATGTTGTGCACGTTCCCCCTGAAATGAATCTTCAGGTCTTTTGCACAGTTCACGACTCTCCTCTGATTTGCTAAACTGCAATCTTCACAAACAATCACCAACTTGAAACTAGTCAATGTAGCATCCTCTGTCTCAGCTTTAGCAACATCCGCGTTCAGTTTTTAGATAAAGCCTTTCAGCACCATGATCTCGCATTCTGCTTGCTCGATCTAAGAATGTATCAAAAACTCAACCGGCAATTGCTAGAAACTTCAAATACCCCACTGATTAACTTCAAATCAGTAATTCCCCCTGAAGATCTGATGTCCCGTTTTCCGTGATCACTTTAACGCATCGTAAGAATGATTGATCTGTGTAAACGATATTCTCCACAATCAACAAATCTTCATCGGACAACAAATCATCTGGTAACGTATAATGATCTCCGAAGCATTCGTCCACAATCAGATTCACCCTCTCAGATAATCTCGATCTCGGAAGCATTCATCCACAATCAGCTTCACATCCCCTGATAATTCTGAAGTCGGAACCACCCGAATACTGTTGCAGTGTCACGAATTTCAAATGCTGGAATTTCATCTGAAATTTTTATTCCCCCTCATTTTTGCAAATTCTGACGTCTTACCACTGAATTCCCCCTTCAAACTGAGCAATTCAGTCCTCTTTTTATCTGTAAAAAACTCGACTATGCTGAAAATATGACAATTTTCTCCAAACGTTAGTTTTTCATAATTGCGGATTTTACGTTTTGTCCCATTAATAGTCAGATAACCCAGATGATAAACATTCTGCACCATTATCATGACTACCCCACTAATTTCCACAATCCGTCATTGCATCATCAAATCTGTTCGTTGAAGCCCCAGACGGTGCCCCGAACAACCTAGCTTGGTCATTAAAAACCCGAAAAATTTTCAATCACCAAATTTTTTCTGGAGAGTCACCTCGTCATTGCAATCAAAAAATGCCTTTTTTATTTATTTTTTAGGCATTTGTTCTTTCGTCCGAATGGAGTAGGTCCATCCGTCCGGATAGACTGATCTTGGATCATGTTGACATTTTTGCACCTGAGTATCTTCATCCGTTCGTATGGAGTTGATGTCCATCCGGATGAGTCCATCCGATCCGAATGTGTCCATCTAGACCGAATGTGTTCGAACACCTCAAGAACACTCCAAATCACAATTTTCGATCCAGAACCTTTATTTCTACGAATTTCATGTTGAAATTTCACAAGGTTGTGCATGAATTAATTCCGAACAGAATGATGTTTTCAATTTTGAATTTCATCCGTTAATTGATCCTCAAGTTGATGTTTTATTCAATTTTTACGTCAAAACTCCCTACACGGCCAAAATCTATGAGCGTAGGTGATTCAATCAACTGTTAAGATTGAATCGGTACTGTATCTCTGATACCAATTATGATTCCAGGATCCGGCGATTTTGACGGAGCTTTGATCCCGAAATGGTTGGTACGGTGACAAGAAATGAATAGAAGATAGAAACGTCACCGAGCAATCACTTATAATCTGGTCTCTATTCATATCTGAAAGTTACAGCATCGTGAGACCAGTTGGACAACATGTCCCCTCAGGGATCCAAAAGCTTGTCCAAATAGAACCCCAACTCCCTATTTATAGGCAAAGCCTATGTCCGAATGAACCTATGTCCATCCGTCCGGATGGACTATTACAATGAATAACCTGTTCGGATGGGGTATTGGACTAACATGTTGTCCATCCTTCCGGATGGACCTTTACAGTATCCTACCGTGTTCAACTTTCTCACTATTCTATACCATATTCAACACACACTCTATCTAGCTAGTCGCACAGTGGCAGACGTACGAAATATGCACCAACAATTTCATAGACGCTTTCACATACCGGTTTCCAATACAAGGTTTTCAAATGTTTTTGAGATTCATTTGATACAAAGCAAACAAACACATAAATTCAACAACTTTATGTTGACTTTTCAAACTTACATGTATTTCAGGCAACTAGTGGAACCTTGCACTTCATGAAACAAGAACGAGCATGTCAAGAAAGCAATGTCATCCTTATGGAGGATTTGGTTCACATCTCCCACCCTTGTGTGAAAGATGGAATGCAAAAACCTCGATCTGTTAAAACTGTATTATGGTACAAGTCTTTTGAAAATAATATAACGTGTAATGTTGTTTGAGAACAAACTTGTGACTTGTAAGCTTTGCATATCTTGGAATGGATGAACATCGTGCATATTTTATTCACATAGTTTGTTTACTTACCTCGTATGCAATGAAAACTAATCAAGTTCACACTGCGCGCTTCCGCTACGACTGGGTGTGACAAATTAGTATCAGAGCTTCGATTGTAGTGAACTAGGATTCCTTCTCGAGTCTAGTCTACAATCACTAGGACCCTCTCATGAAAACGGTTTTACAAAAACAAAGAGTTTTCATCGCATACACTAACGCCAGGTCTAGTACACAAAATGTATTTCAAAACAACAAGCAAGGATGATGATCTTGTTTAGATTTAACCATCAAAATGTTTATATCATTATTTAAAATCTAAATCATACAAGACCATGCACTTAAACAACTTACTTAAACATAATCAACAAGACCATACTAACTAGTTAACACTAATCAACATATTCAACACATAATACATCATAATTAGTAGACTTTTAAGTGGTGATTAGGGTTTTAAGCTTTGTTTTCTTTAAGGTTCAAGATGATCAACTTATACTTTAGTAAACTACACTTTATAAGAAGCTTAAAAATGGTAAAAGTTGATCTTACAACTTTGCAAGTGTTTAATGGACTTTAAGATGAAGATTATGAAGGAAATAAAGCTTCCAAGCACCTCATAATGCTCCTCCATGTTTGCTACACCCTTAGATCACCTTATATTGGCTTGAAGTGGTTTAATTTATGATGTTTAGGACTTGAAAAATGGGAGGTGGTGATGATATGTTGTTGCCGTGAATATGGAGGGAGGAAGAGGGTTCCTTTTTTTTTCTTTTTCATTTTTTTTTTTTGTAGTTTGCAAGTGTGAAGAATGGTGATGATTGTTAGGCGTTATGAGATCTTGTTTCATCATCTAGTCAACACATGATCTACACACCATGCTTCCTTCAAGATTTTCTCCAAGATTTCAAGTTGTATGTGTGGGGCCCACATGGGAGGTGAAGTGTAAATATTTACAAAATATCTTTTATTAATTATAACATGTGATGAATAATATTAATCATGTAGATATTTTGGTAATTAACTTAATTAGGGTAATTAGGGTGTTAATGGTGGTTTAGGGTTTTAAATAAAGTCTAACTAGTTTATTAGTTTAGTGGGTAGTGATTTTGGATGGTAAAAATGCCACTAGTTCGCTCGTCGGTTCGATATCGAGTCATATATGAAAGGTGCGATATAATACCGGGAGCTATGGCTTCATTTTACCATCGGTGCTATAGCGTTTATTTAAGGCGTTTATGACGCCAAAATATGGTTAACTAGTTCGCTAGCTTCTTAGTTTAGGCAATTGGATGATAGGAATATCAATTGTTCGCCTAACGGCTCGAATTTGAACAAGTTGTGAATAATGCGGCGTAGCACCGGGAGTTTATGTTTCGGGTATCTCATTGATATCCCTAAGTTTATTTAGGATGTATAATATTATTTTTGAGTCTTACGAACATTAAAATGCTGAATTTTGATGTCGCAGATAAATATATCTGTTACAGTTTGGCGCGGATCAGACACTTTATTTTTTATGCATTTTCCGGAAAGTTTATGTGTTTTAGCATTTGATGCCCCTAATTAGGGGTTTTTATTCATGTTTCAACTATAAAATGCTTTCATGCCATTCGTTGCTCATCCGGACAGTTTTCAGAACTAGCTGGCATGAATAGTGTGTTCAGGTGAATAGTGTTTTCAGCATTTTGCCAACATATTTGGACATAGTTTGTTGTTTTCTCGCGATGCGACGAATGTATCATTATTGTTTGAAGTATTTAACCACGTCCTATGACTGCTAGACTTTGTATGACTCAATTATTCATAAATTTCGTCAAAAGAACGCAATTAAATTGTATAAATAGTGATTAAGTTGTATGGAATTATCATGAAATTTTGCCAGTTGTCACATTCTTAAGGTGGGTCAACCCATACAGTTGTGCTCCAACCTCCTGTGTTGTCGTTGCTCTAAATTTTAGGTTTTGTTGGAAGTACTCCCCATCCCTTCGGCACGTTAAGCCTTATTGTTGCTTCTCAGACTTTTGACGCTTTTTAGTAAAGCCAATACATACACTACACGTATGTTAGTACATTTATGTCTAATGCCTGCGTGTTTTGTATTTGTCATTTCTTAAGCGGTAGCATGTTCGTTGGTTTGTTTAAATTTGACTTTTGTTTGAAATACATGTAACGCACAAGTTATGCACATCGCAAAAGTCTTGCGCAACACTGGTACGCATGCACCAGTCATGCGCTAAGGGAGTCATGCACTAGGTCTATAAAAATGAGGTAGTAGTGCGTTGATTTCATAACTTTGGATTGGAGCATTTTGTAAAGGAGAGCTTAAGAGATGAAATGCTGCCGAAATTTATACAAAACGTTTATTTACTGATTCTTGTCATATTCACACATGATTGCATGGATTCCGCAGTTGCATTTGTGTAAAGTAGATCCATTTTTGTCGTTTTACGACAAATCACGTTGTATGAAGCTGTTCCAGATTTTCAACGTATATATGCATGTGTGTGTATAGTCAAGTTATTGTATAATGGGCCATAATTTACAAAGAATCAAAAAGACACTAACACTAGTCACTTGTAGCAGATTTCGAGACTTCTTTCAGATGACTCATTTATCTCATAGAACAACTGAAACAATGTTTCTTGCCAGAGATGTCACTCATGCCCGAGATTGAGGTGTCTAGTAAATGTGGAAAAAGAAAAGAAATGAAGATGGCCTTGGAACGGAACTAGTGAGTACTCATCTCTAATTTTCATTTTTCATTGGAAGAAAGTATCTTAAGTGTATCTCTACAAATGACCTCTCAAGTCATTATATATTAACACAAAGTCAAAACTTAATTTGCAGTTTAGTTGGTCATAAAAGCGACTTTGATTTGCAATAAAAATGGAGTTTAAGTTATCAAGGTAACCGTCATATTCATTCATGTTGTAACTGATATGCTTTAACTCATCAGTGGGATGCGAAGTGCAAAATGCGTCCATTGCCAACACCGCATGCGTGATAGTTAAGGCCCAAAGCACCCTTTAGGGATCCATTGGTGTTTTCTTCTGAGGGAAACAATATATAAAGATTACTTCTCATTATGAAACACTTCAAGTTTTATCCTCCAACCCATGTTAGACAAGTTAGGGCATGGGGTATGGGGCTTGGGTTGGGGCATGGGTTGGGAGAAAACGCCCAAGGCACCACCTCGGGTGGGCTTGGGTTTGGGGCGTGGCCCTTGGGGCTTGGGTTTCAAGCCGGGCGTGGGGCGGGGGAGCAAGGTGACATGGCGGTTGCTGAGTGGCCCATTCAAAGTAGCTGTTGGCTAGCCGTTGGGGGCTAGTTTTTTAAAAAAAAAAAAATCTTTTTTCCTTTATATATACTTACCACATTTAACATTTTTCTCACACAATATCAAACACATAAAACACAATATTACTATGAGTTCTTCAAGTTATAGTGAATCGTTATCATCATCTGACGATGGTGCGGAAAGATTTCTACAAACGATCGCGGCGGTGGTGAAAGCTATCGTGGAAGACGAAGACGATGAGGAAGAGACTCAACAACCTAAACGGAGGAGAAGGCACATCGCTCGTGAACAGCACATCGCTAACGATTTGTTGGTAAGCGATTACTTCTCAGCGGAACCTAAGTATGATGAAAAAAATGTTTAGGCGTCGTTTTCGTATGAGTAGAAACTTATTTTTAAGAATATCTAGAGATCTTGAGGAGAAATATGATTATTTCCAACAAAAACCCGATGTAACCGGGCAATTAGGATTTAGTACGTGGCAAAAGGTCACGGCCGCACTTAGGCAGTTAGCGTACGGCAATAGTTCGGACATTATGGGTGACTATTTAAAAATGTCTGCACGCGTAGCTAGAGAAACTCTTCACAACTTTTGTTCGTGTATACTAGAACTTTATAGGAAAAGATATTTGAGAAAGCCCTCCTTCAGTGACATGCAACAAATATTGGAACATCACGCTGATTATCATGGGCTACCCGGGATGCTAGGTAGTTTAGATTGTATGAAATGGCATTGGGAACTTTGTCCTACCCAATGGCAAGGCGCTCACACTAGTGGATTTCACGGGGTGCCAGCCATCATGCTTGAAGCGGTTGCGTCCCAAGATCTTTGGATATGGCATGCGTTCTTCGGTATGCCAGGTTCACATAATGATATTACCATCATAAACCACTCGCCTCTTTTCAATGATCGGGTAAATGGTATAGGACCCAAAGGAACTTTCTTTGTAAACGGGGTTGAGTACATGTACGGGTACTACCTAGTTGATGGGATTTACCCAGAGTGGGGGGTTTTCGTAAAATCGTTCACAAGACACGGTACCTCAGATCCAAAGAGATTAAAGTTTGAGCGAGCATTCGGTATTTTGAAGAAAAGGTGGCGAATATTGGCAATGCTTTGTCGACTATGGGACAAGGATCAAATTGGAAACATGATGTACACATATATCATTCTTCACAACATGATTTTGGAGGATGAAGGTAGAGCGGTCGTAACCTACTATGATGATGATGACCCCCAACCAGGTAACGTAACAGACGAAGATAAAGAGGCAAATAAATTTTTAATAAAGTCAAGGGATATACATCAGAACCCCTTCGAGCTGATTTGGTAGAACATGTTTCAACGATTCCTGGGTTCGAAACCGACGAAGACGACGAAGAATGACTGTTTTTTATTTTGATAATTATTATGTATGTTTATGTATTTTTTTTTAAAAAAAAATATGTATGTTTATTTTTTTATGTAGTTATAAATATAAATATAAATATATATTAAAAAAATTGTTGATGTGGCTATGCCACTCGCCCAGCCACGCCCAACCCAAGCCCCAACCATACCCCTTGAAAACTTGACTTTGGGTTTGTAATATTCAAGATCCACGTGTCACCAAATGCCCAACCCAAGCCCCACCATACCCGATAGTCTTAGCAAAACTCCATCCATTTTATTAAAGTTTTAGTTTTGGTTGTTCTAACAACCCAATTTCAAGCATCCTGTCTGATTCAGCTTACTTTATTAATTTTCTTTTAAATTATATATCACAAATGGAGAATTTCTTTATGTTTAAATTTGAATATAATATTATTATAATTTTCTTTAGAATGACACATTATAAGCTGTCTAATGTCCTGTAGATGACAAGGGTGTGTTCAAACATATTACACCAGTGCGTTAAACTCAATTAGAAGAGTCAATCTAACTTCAAGGGTTGAATAATAGGTGCACCGAGTTTCAACTACGTTACATCTAACCTTTTGGCTGATGTGTCTAACTTGTTATAATGGTTTGTCCAACTTAATATAATGTTTCAAAAGCATGTGTCTATTGTGAGATCTTTTGTTGTTTTTTTGTGTGTGATGTGACATGTATGTATATGTTATTACTTATTATGTATTATTCAATTGTGTATGTTTAAAATAAACTAAAGTTTCTTTCATATCTAAAATCAAATTGAACACGTATTATTTAAGTTTAATTTTTTATTTGATCAGATGCAATTTTTTAATATAATGGAAAAGTATTGTAGAAAATAACTAACTA
Organism: Helianthus annuus; assembly: GCF_002127325.2. Taxonomy (NCBI): domain Eukaryota; kingdom Viridiplantae; phylum Streptophyta; class Magnoliopsida; order Asterales; family Asteraceae; genus Helianthus; species Helianthus annuus. The sequence continues at coordinate 52,570,017 of NC_035448.2, read as the reverse complement.
ACTGAAGATATTTTTCATGGAAAAAGTTAGTTGACAAGAAAGATGCGTGATACAGTTTGGCAGCTAAAAAGGTATAAAGAAAGAAAATGATCACTTATTTTGGGTTTATTTTAAATGTGTTCCTCGTATTCAGTGGATAATGGTTGATCACATAAGGGTGTAAGGAGTGGTTAAACACTTTGTAGTGGCAAACTAAAAAATCAACCAATGAGAGTGTGCCACGTCAATCAGTGAAAAGTGTTTAAACTTTGGTGAAAAGTGTTGGCAATGGTTTAAACACTTGGTGAAGTGGTAAACTTTTTTTTTTAAAAAAAAGGAAAAAGGTGTGATTGGTTGAGAGATGGCATGGACCCCACCCCACAACACCCTCTCTCATACACTCCCTCTCTCTCCTGCTCCCTCACTCTCTCTCTTCTTCCTCGCTCGGCAAAGGGTTACCGCTCTTCAAGTTTTGCCGCGACCAAAGTTTGTCGGCGGCGGTGTTTGCCGCGCGGCAAACTCGTTTGCCGCCCCTTTGCCGCACCCACTCCGTATGCCCTAAATCAAACATACGATGGCTACTATTTTCACGTGAAAGTGGAAATCTCCTCGTATTTCTTGTGTCATCTTTTCACTTTTTAGGTTTTATATAACTTTATTTAACAACTGAGTGTGTTTATATGCATGCATTCACGTAATATATCGTTAAAGGTCCAATTAATACAAATCTAATTCTTTTGAAGTAAGTTATAAAAATCGTCATTTATGTATATCACTTATTGTAAACTGTGTCTTTTGTCTTTAACAATTATAGAAAACGTACTCAATGTTTGCAAACTCTTGCAAGTTATGTCCTTTAATTAGCCCTAACTCAGTTAATTTTTGTGGTTAAATCTGACCAAATGGACCCCACATGAGAGTATTTTTGTGGTTAAATCTGACAAAATGTGTGACAACTCGAGTTTCCGAGATTCCACTTTCGTATTCGCTGCACGTTGACTGCTTAGTTGTCTGCTTATTTGCCTTGTAATTGTACACACTGATTATATGTGGTGATGGTTGTTTGATATGTAATACGTTTATATGCTTGATATGAATTATTTGAACTTAAATTACTTAGACCGTGATAAAGCCCGACGAAACAAAGTGTGTTTCGCCATAATTCATACGACGAAACAGAGGTGATTCGCCATGAATCATTCCGACGAAATGCAGGTGATTCGTCACACACACCTCCGACGAAACAGAAGTGTTTCGCCGGCCCACCGATTCGTCGAGGCCCAGTTACGGCCCAGTACAGGAGAATGCGTATAAGTTGCACGGAACGGCTTCCTGAGTCACATTTTATCAGAATTGAAACCCTAGAGCCCTTCTGTGTGACGGCATCTTGAAACCCTCGAAGTCTTCCTTAGTTTTCAATCCATCTCTCCTTTCATCTCGGTTAGTCGCTTGTGGTTAATTCGGTTTCATGATTCTTTGGCTACTCGATCCATGTTTGTGTTTATGCTAATTTCCGGAATAGATGTGATTATGCATGATGAATCGGTTATACAACTTTATGTGAAACATGATGTGATTAGGGTTTCATGAGTATTACGTATTAACATCCATTGCATACCTGATTAAACTGTTTAGAATGTAATCATATGATGGTTCTTTGAATCAACAGATCTGAACTAGTGTTAATCGTGTAAATGCTTAATAATATTGCGGATTTCGTATTTGTTCAGTAACTGTTATGTAGAGGGTACGGATTTCTAGTATGTTACTCAATGATTTGGTTGAATGTTTGCTGTATGAATGTATGTTCTTCTGTATGCTAATCGGCGATTAGGGTTTCTGTGTTAATTTTGTAACTGATGTGTTGACGACGTAACTGACATTTGTAGACAAAACGCACATCCTGACGAAACGAGTATGACGAAACAAGAGGGTGTTTCGTCGAGGCCTGTCATGACGAAACGAGTGTGTGTTTCGCCAAGGAATCTAACGACGAAACAGTGGTGTTTCGTCGAAGGGAATTCACGGCGAAACAGAGGGTGTCTCGCCGAATGGGTAAACTGCACAGTGACTTAATTCGATTTGATTCTGTTAAGACTTAACTGAATTAACTAACTGAGGTTAATTGTTGTGCATGATTTGTATGATTATGAATACGTGCATTGTGCTACACGGTGATTGTTGATGCATTGTCCACTGTGATTATACTTATGTGCAAACTTCGTGAATACAAACTGATTATGTACACATGCGTACTTAGGACTTGATTGATTAACTTGAGCACATAACTTAGCATACCGAGCAAACCAAGGTGAGTTCACACTCTTACCAAGGCATGGGATTCCCGGGGTAGGGAATGGGATTGGATGATTATCTGTACTTACGTTGTTATTGGGAATTATGGATTACTGACCTCGGTTGGGAAAGGTCACTTATAGATACTGCTAGACTAGTGATGCATGGGGAAGCCCCCACTACTCTTCGCACACATGCCTGTAATGGCCGCGATACTGATACTGAACTTCGCACACATGCCTGGAACGGCCGCGATACTGATACTAAACTTCGCACACATGCCTGGAGGGCCGCGATACAAATATAACTAGTCTACAATACATGGGAAACTCCCACTAATCTTCGCAAACATGCCTTGAGGGCCGCGATGTAATTATAAACGATACATGGGTTACTAAATAAACAACGGTTTACGAAATGAACACTATAACTAAACAACCCACTGTGAACTCGCTCAACTAGTTGTTGACTCTCTGTTACGTGCCTTGCAGGTCGTTAGGTACACTTGGATCTTGCACTGGGAGGCGCGGTCGTTGTGGACAAGGATTGTGAATGCTTTGATTAAACATTATGACATTCCATACTCATACTTATGTTGGGTTTATTTTTATGCTTCCGCTAAACATTGATATTATATTTATGTTTTGAACACCTTTCATATTGGTTTGGTTGAATTACATTTACTATTTACATTGTTCAATATGATTGGTGGCTTGATCCTGGTCAGTCACGCCTCCAAGCGGTGATACTCCGCGTGTGGATTTTGGGGGTGTGACAAAATGGACCCCACATGAGAGTAAAATGACCAAAATACCCTCATGTGGGGTCCATTTGGTCTGATTTAACCACAAAAAATTAACAGAGTTAGGGCTAAAGGACATAACTTGCAAGAGTTTGCAAACATCGAGTACGTTTTCTGTAATTATTAAAGACAAAGGACACAGTTTGTAATAAGTGACATATATAAAGGACGACTTTTGTAATTTACTCTTCTTTTGTGTATAGAACTTTCTTGTATACGGAAGATAATTACGTATCGTGCTCTTGATTTTACTGTAATCAAACTATTTTGGGTAATTCGATTTACTTGAGGACAATATGAAAAATCATAATAACCATCGATATGGTTAGGTGGTATATGTGATATGTGTACACACTTGTACCAGACTATTATGATTTTGACCATGTGGAATGTGAAAGGTACAAGAGGGTTAGCTCTAAACCATGGGAGTTTCAAGGAAGAAACGCCTTATCGAGGGATCCAGTGGTTAACCCCCTATGAGGTCCAAGGGGCAAGATACCGGCCTAAAAGTTGCTTAAGAAAATGATCTGCAAAAGTGACTGCAAATCAGTAACCAAGTTGCTACTAATCAGTAGCAACTATGGTTTGATAGCAAGTTTGTCCATATGTATGATCTTTTTAAATTTTGGGATACGACAATCAGACATATAGCCAATGTAGTGTATTTCAAATGTATCAAGAGCTTATACACTTTGAAGAATCAATAACAAAAGAATCGCAATAGATGGAATATTTTTGCAACTGGATCCACCTTGCAAAGTCGGTGAAAATTAAACAAGTTAAATTTTGACTTCTCAAGTCAACAATGAGCTTGTGTATTTTTTTTTTTTTTTTGGTATACAAGAGATATCAATGTAAAAATAGACGTGCATTTAAGTTAAGATGATGTTATAAATAACTACTAGTATTTTCACCCGCCGCGCGTTGCGGCGGCGGCGAAAGTTAAAGTAACTCGAATTTATCCACTCATTTCCGAACAAAATTTACGTCACAACACAGACCAACTGAAAATGCACATAAAACTAAGCATGAAAATGTATTATATTTGACTTGTCTCAAAAAAAATTGCGTCGAACATAAATCAACTTAGATTTGTACCGAAACGTACTTAAAAATAAGCACGTAAAAATAGTATTTTTAAGTTAAAAATTAAAATATGGTACCACACGTTGCAACGACGTCAAAAAATAAGGTACCTCGAATTTATACTGCCTGCTTGTAACCCTATAAAATTTATATCAAAACGTAGACCAACCGAAATTGAACATAAAAATAAGCACGTAAAACTCGAAGGGATAAAAATGACATTTTACAAAGTTTTTATAATGTCGATGGGGTGCAAGTGTCGATGCTGAAAGTGGAGGTACATAAAAGGAAAAAAACATTGTATATAAAAATAAGCAAATCACTAAGGGACATTTTATGCGACAATAAAAAGACCATAACATGACGATATATTCAAAAGTTATGGAAAAATTATTGGTTTCATTCGTTACAGCATCGACACTAACCTACCTATGACGATACATATGGAATTTAGAAAAACATTACGTTGTGTTAAAACAAAAAGAAAAAAAACGATAAAAAGGAAAACATTAATTAAGTTGAGATGCTAAATATATCATTACCAAAGTTGATGGACTGTATAATAAAATTATTAAATATCAGGGGGTGTAAATGAAAAATATATACTAAAAAAAGACAACTTAGATGGGACTCTTAAGCTAATGGAAATTTTAAATTATAATTCTATAGATAAACGTGATTTTATAAATTTTAAATATAAAAAATAAAACAGAAAATATAAAACTTAATCTATAGATAGATAAACGTGATTTTATAAATTTTGAATATAAAAGAAAACAAAACAAAAATATAAAACTTAATAAAAAAATGGATTGTAGGAGGTATTGCCATGTGACATTAATTAGAGTTCTTTATTAGAATTTAGATTAGATTAGATTAGATTAGATTATTGTTATTTTATCTTTTATATAGTAAATGAAAATCTTTTATAAAAAAAGGTGTATCCTTATCTAAATTTTTGTTTATAATTATTTATAGAAGAACAAATATTTATTCTTATCTAATTTTTAGTTTAAAATTATTATTGTTATTTAAATAGATAAATAGGAAAATAAGGTGTGAAAGCATGAGGAAGTGACACGTGTCAAAAAAGATTTTTATTTATTAGTATAGGATTTAATTCATTCACACTTCTGCTTTGGACTTTAAAATATACCCACTTATTTATATACTATCAATTTGTAATAGACTTTTGTTGTTGTTGTTGTTTAAACCTCATGTAATATTGTTTTAATGTGTATGGTATGTTTGTACATTTGGCTTTGGAAGTTATTTTCATTTTGTGGGTATTTAAGGCTTGGTTTGTTTGCGGGTTGGCTTCATACTAAAGTCTTATTTCTGTATAATTTATTGTTCCAATTAAATAGCATTTACATACTTGACTTTAACGCTTGAGTTGTATTAAACTTTATCTAAAATCGTTAGGCCATACTTAATGGTTAATGCCTCTCTAAGGGGCATTTTTTGTCACATCAATATTATCACGCCTCTTTAAAAAATGTGTAATTGTTAACCCCCCTTAATACTCACATTCGATCAACACTTTCCAATTTTTTTATCCTCAATGGGCATTATGCTATAAATGCTCCTTCCTCTTTATGACCATACAAAGCCTACAAGAGTGGTGTTGAGGGCATTATCAAGCCACTTCACTACCATATAATGCCCACTACTCATGATCAAAAAAACTTGGCGGTTGCAAACAGGTCGCAAGATTAGCTACCGTAAAAATGCAATTTTTCATAGAGGTTTTTACCGCCTTAAGTCGTCGCAAAAAGTTATTACCGATTTGTGACTAAAAATACAGTGGCAAATAGCTAGTTGCTTTTAAAATCAGGATTTGTTGTGTTTTTTTTTCTTTTAAAATCAGTAATGGTAAAAAAGGCTGAGTTAATTATTGTTATATAAAGAAAAGAATATAATTCAAGGGGGTTAATATTCACACACCCCTCTCCTCTATCTCTCTTTATACATACATAGATATATAGAGAGAGAAAAAGAGTGAAAAGGGATGTGAAAAATAAGATTTAAGGATGTGAGAATAGTGAAAACATATATTCAAATGATGCGTATGTGTTTTTTATGTACAACAAGTAACCAATTGAAACACTTTGTTGTAAGATTAAATATATTATGATGTAATATTTAATCTAGTAGTCATTATAATCATTTACATTATATAGATCAAAATATATAACAACCTTTTAAATAATTAGTTGGTAATTGTTGATGGACTATATTACCCTTATTAACTAATTAGGTTTCCTCTTGGGTGCATATATAAGGAGACTAATGTAGAGGTTACAGGGTTAGACATCTTGTGTTTACTCATAACATTAAATCGGCCTCCATTTCCTCAACTGATACCCTTTTTCGGTTTTCTCATCACCATCATTAGATTGCACCCTAAGGAAGAGCAGATAATCTTGACAAGCATATCGAATTCGATGGCTGCATCACTTACTGGATTCTCTGCTAACATGTCTTCAATCACGGGTATGTTTTCATGTTTTCCATTATGTATAAAACAGAATTGATCAACATGTGGTATCAGAGCATATGTTGATAAACCAGTTCTGTTTTCATATCCATTATTCTGGGATTGAAATCTGGAGAACATAATTTTTGAAAACTCAATAAACTTCAATGCCGGTTTCAAGTCATGTCCCGAAATCACTTTTTTTCTGAAAAAGGATGTTTAATCATTTTTTTTCTGAAAAAGGATGTTTAATCATTGTCTCGAAATCAAATGGGTTATATTTTATGTCCGAAATCTGATTACAAAGCCTTAAAATTCAGGTTTCGGGTTCCAGAATTTTGTTTTATGTTCTAGGGTTCTTCATGTGTTCTTAGGAAAATTAGAAAATTCCCTTATGTTTTGGAATATAATTTGGATAGTTGAATGTTTTTTCTGTTTTGATCTGATTTTGTCTTCTAAGGATTTTTGAAATCAGTTAAAAGGATAAACAGATTATAATTTTCGAAATATTTTGATAAAATTATATCAGTATTAAAATAGGAAACTCTATCACAATCCCCAAAATTTTGAATTTTCAATCATTAACTCCGTTAACAGCTGTTGATGAGCAGGTTTCGAGACTTGGAGAATAAGTTTCGAGATTAGAAGGTTTCGACTAAGGTTCCGACTCAAAATCTCACTAAAATACGAGGACAAGTGAGGTTGCGACTGAGATTTTGACTCGCAATCAGGTTGTTGCGACTTGAAATCTCATAATAACTTGAAACCTCATAAGTCACTCGAAACCTCGAGATTTCGAGTGAGGTTGCGACTGGCATTTAGGGACTCGAAATCTCAAGGTTTCGAGATTAAAAGGCCACTCGAAATGATAAAGGAACTCATGATGAGTAGAAATCTTACTCGAAACCTCACTCGAGATCTCACTCGAAATCTCAAGCTAAGTCGAGACTTCATAACTGAGTCGAGATCTCACTCGAAATCTAAGATGAACTCAAAATCTCACTCGAAATCTCATTACTCTAAGATGAACCGCGTTAACAGGTGGTTTGCTATTAAATAATTGGTTTGTCACACCCCCAAAATCCACCTGCGGATAACACCCGCTTCGAGGGCGTGACCGACCAGGATCCAGCCACCAATTATACCGAATACTTAAGTTGATAACAAAAGTAATACTTACTATTCATAAGCTTAGCAAGTATTAAGTTCAGAGTTTAAAGTTTTAAGTTTCAAACAGTCATAAGTAGCGGAAGCATAAGTACGGTAGTTTAAAACAAAGTTCATGATTCAAAATAAGGTAACACCCAACACAAGGGTGAACAGACACTACACGTTCCCAAGCTGCAAGCTCCTTCGTCACTGGTTACCTGCAAAGCATGCAGTAAGGGGTCAACAATAATGCTGAGTGAGTTCACTAGTTGTCCAGTTTTAATTACCAAAAACTTTGTTTCACCGGTTAATTTATCCGTTTATACATGCCCTGGGGAGCTACCCCAAAAGTTAGCGACTAAACTGTCTTTCCAATACCGAACACTAGGTAACCGTTGCGTATCCGCAGGATGCCCCGATGTCAATGTTCTATCATCATTGACGGATTTCTGAGTACATTAGTTCACGACCGTCCCAAACCAGGGCACGGTGTGAGGCTGGTAAACACCTAAATAGCGCTATCAACTAATAACCCGTTCGCCTAACCCGGCGACTAATCGGTATTTGTAGTAGGGACTTGAGTGATAGAGTTTCGTTTAGTGCCGTTAGTTGCAATCCGTATAAACAGTAATTAACCAAAAGGTTTCCCAATGCCCGGGAAGTAAAAGTAAGTTTTGTTCCCAATAACTAGGGATGGTATGTAAATGGTATCCCCTTTTACCAGGGGATAGGATTGTTTCAGTCTCGTGTCCCAAACCACCGGGACGCATGCTTTTAAGTTGTGAACTCACCTTGGGTTGCTCGGTAGGTTTAGGTTACTTGTCAATCACGTTGGTCACCACGTCCTAACATGGTTACCGGTATAGGTCAGGTTCGGTGTACAAGCATTCACGTAAAACACATATAGGCACGTAACTAACACGTATCAAGCATATAAGTAAACAGTGGGTTACTGGGCCGGCCTAAGTAATTAAGCAGTCAACAGCAACACATAATCCAGTCAACAGATAGTCCAAGTTAAACACACATGGGCCCAGTAACCAAAATGAACAGCCCACTCGCAACCAGCTGGTCTCGAGTCGCAACCAGGTGGTTTCGACTTGTCATGCTTTGGTTGCGAGTCGTAACCGTGGTCTCGAGTCATCATGCTGTGGTTGCGAGTCGCAACCGACGTAGTCTCGAGTCGCAATCACGTGGTTTCGACTTGTCATGCTTTGGTTGCGAGTCGCAACGGTGCGGTTTCGAGTCGGAATGCTGTCGTTGCGAGTCGTAATCTGTCACTTTCATGTACACGTGATGATGCAGGTGCATCAGTCCCTTTTGTACCAAGAATTCAGGCCCATTTTAGGAAACTACCAATAAGGTTTCACTAACACTTTGCCAAAGCTGAATACTAGTAAAGATAGATCAAACTTTGCCATTTTTACATCTTCAAGCCATATTCAAACAAGTTCATCCTATCTTCATATTTTTTCTAGGGTTTTCATGCCAATATAAACACATATTTATGAACCGAAAATCACACATTTAACAAGATCTTGATGCTAAACAAGAAAACATACATTATAGCCGAAAATCTTATGCTAAACATCATCATTCTTGCAAGAAACAAAGAAGCATAGTGTAGTTGGCTATGAACACTTGTAAACTACCAATATCATGTCATTTTTAGTCATGTTAACACATATTCACAAACTTTGCAAAACATCCTAATAATCATGCATAAACTACTAACCAACCATTTCTTAGTTCATACAACATACATACATCTTATACACAAAAGATAACCCACAAGATAGCACTAACCGGTTATGAGAGGAGGAGCCGAAAACAAAGAAAAGAGAACCAAGAAGATGGAATGTCCGAGTGATAGTCTTGACCGAGTTTCTTGTCCGGGATCTTTGCTTGAACCGAAAATAGGAAGGGATTGGGGTGTGTTGTTGAGGGTTTCTAGTTGAGAGAGTTTGAGGAGTGTTTGTGTGTGTAAAATGGAAGAAGTGGGGGAAGGGTGGGATATATATATACAAGGGGATGTTTCGGGTTGGGCTTGGGGTTTCGGCCCAAACCGGTTTCGGCTCATCGGCCCACTCGAGACCGAGTGGCCCACTCGCAACCGCCCGGTTGCGAGTCATGGTCTCGGGTCGTGGTCTCGACTCTTATATATTTATATAATACACATACTCAACACATATCAAGTAAAAATCACGTTTCCATTTAATAATATATATATACACACAAAATATTACAAGGTGATCGTTCGGAAAAACCTCGAGTGTCACATTATCCCCAAGTTTTAAGAACTTTCGTCCCGAAAGTTGAAGCAGCCACTGCCAAGCTAGCGTGTTTCAACGGGGTGTCACATCATCCCCCCGTTAGTTTGGAATTTCGTCCCGAAATTCGGTTGTAGCTTCAGTGCTGGGGTTTTCGTTTGGGAATAACTGGGGATACTTGGACTTCATCTGGTCCTCCCGCTCCCAGGTAAACTCTGGGCCGCGCCGTGAGTTCCAACGAACTCGTACAAGGGGTATCTGGCTACGTTTGAGGGTTTTGATTTCTCGATCCGTGATCTCAATCGGTTCCTCAGTAAAGTGTAGCTGTTCATCAATCGTCAGTTCCTTAAAAGGAATTACAAGTGTCTCATCCGACAAACACTTCTTCAGGTTAGATACGTGAAAAACGTTGTGCACTGCACTCAGCTCTGCAGGCAGGTTCAATCTATAAGCAACCTTACCGACTTTCTCGGTAATTTCGAATGGTCCAACATATCTTGGATTCAGCTTGCCTCGTTTACCAAAACGAACCACACCCTTCCAGGGTGAGACTTTAAGTAGAACTCGGTCCCCGACCTGGAATTCTAATGGTCTCTTACGCTTGTCAGCGTAGCTTTTCTGACGGTCACGAGCTGCCGCCATGCGTTGCCTGATCTGTGAAATCTTTTCCGTTGTATCTACCACTAGTTCTGGGCCTGTGAGTTGACTGTCACCTATTTCCGCCCAGCAAAGAGGTGATCGGCATTTACGACCGTACAATGCCTCAAAAGGTGCCGCCTGAATACTAGTGTGGTAGCTGTTGTTGTAGGAGAATTCCACCAACGGTAGATGCTTCTCCCAGTTCTTGCCAAAATCGATCACACATGCTCTAAGCATGTCTTCCAGGGTTTGGATGGTGCGTTCAGACTGCCCATCCGTTTGCGGATGATAAGCGGTGCTCATGTCCAAACGTGAGCCAAAGGATTTGTGCATAGCTTGCTACAATTCGGAAGTAAAACGAGCGTCTCGATCGGAAATAATAGAAGTTGGCACCCCGTGCCTGGAGACTACTTCCTTTAAATAGATTTCTGCCAAGGTAGAAAACTTGTCTGTTTCCTTAATGGCCAGAAAGTGTGCAGACTTAGTCAGACGATCTACTATCACCCAAATAGTATCATTCCCGCGTTGAGATCTAAGTAGCCCTGTAACAAAATCCATGGAAATCTGCTCCCATTTCCATTTCGGGATTTCCGGTTGCTGTAGTAGGCCTGCTGGTTTCTGATACTCGATCTTGACTCTTGCGCAGGTCAAACATTTGCCAACGTAGGCTGCTATGTGGGCTTTCATGCCAGGCCACCAGTATGTGGTTTTCAAATCGTGGTACATCTTATCTGCACCAGGATGTACTGAATAACGGGACTTATGGGCTTCGTCCATCACAAGCTCTCGTAGATCTCCGTAAAGTGGGACCCAAATGCGCCCTGCCACATAGTAGGCGCCGTCCTCTTTCTGTTCTAGTTGCTGTCTCGATCCTCGCAGGGACTCAGCCCTGATGTTTTCCGGTTTCAGAGCTTCAATCTGAGCATTTCGAATCTGGGTAGGGAGACTAGACTGGATGGTAAGTTGTAATGCTCGCACGCGCTTTGGTATAGTGTCTTTCCGGCTGAGGGCGTCTGCCACAACATTAGCCTTGCCCGGATGATACTTGATGGCGCATTCATAATCATTCAGAAGTTCGACCCATCTACGTTGTCGCATGTTCAATTCCTTTTGCTTGAAAATATGTTCGAGACTCCTGTGATCGGTGTAAATGGTGCACTTGGTACCGTACAGGTAATGTCTCCATATCTTAAGCGCAAATATCACTGCTCCCAGTTCCAAATCATGAGTTGTGTAGTTCCTCTCGTGTGTCTTAAGTTGTCGAGAGGCGTAAGCAATAACTTTCTCGCGTTGCATCAACACGCAACCGAGTCCATGAATAGACGCATCGCAGTAGACCACAAAGTCGTCCGTTCCCTCAGGTAACGAGAGAATAGGAGCACTGCAGAGGTTATCCTTTAGTTTCTGAAACGCGGTTTCCTGAGCTTCACCCCACTTGTAGGTGACGCCTTTCTGAGTGAGCGTAGTGAGGGGTTGTGCAATCTTTGAGAATCCTTGAATAAATCTGCGGTAGTAACCTGCCAGTCCCAAGAATTGGCGAACTTCAGTGGGAGTCTTAGGGGTAGGCCAATTCCTTATAGAGTCGATCTTTGCAGGGTCGACGTGGATTCCATCCTTGTTAACCACGTGTCCAAGGAAATGGACTTCTCGAAGCCAGAAGTCGCATTTCGAGAACTTGGCATACAGTTGTTCGTTGCGAAGGAGTTCGAGGATAAGGCGTAGGTGCTGTTCATGCTCTTCCTGACTTTTCGAGTAGATCAAGATGTCGTCTATAAACACGATCACGAACTTGTCGAGGTAGGGTTTGCATACCCGGTTCATGAGATCCATGAACACTGCAGGGGCGTTGGTCATTCCGAAGGGCATAACGAGGAATTCATAATGACCATAACGAGTTCTGAATGCAGTTTTGGAAATGTCTTCATTACGGACCCTTAACTGATGGTAGCCTGACCGCAGGTCAATCTTAGAGTAGTAGCTCGATCCTTGCAGTTGATCAAACAAATCGTCGATTCGCGGGAGAGGGTAACGATTCTTGATGGTAACCTTGTTCAACTCACGATAGTCAATGCACATTCGGAACGTGCCATCCTTCTTCTTAACAAAGAGTACCGGTGCTCCCCAGGGTGATGAACTAGGACGGATAAATCCTTTATCCAATAGTTCCTGTAGTTGCGTCGAGAGTTCCTTCAATTCTGCGGGGGCTAGTCGATAAGGTGCACGAGCTATAGGCGCTGCTCCGGGAGCTAGCTCGATTTGGAATTCGACCTGACGGTGGGGAGGGAGTCCAGGTAATTCCTCAGGAAATACCTCGGGGTAGTCACGCACTACTGGAAAGTCTTCAATCCTCTTTTCCTTTTCCTGCGTGTTGGTAACAAGTGCTAGGATAGCGGTGTGCCCCTTTCGTAAACACTTCTGGGCCTTCAAGAACGAGATAACGCCGGAGATTTCTCCACTTTTGCTACCTTGTACAATGAGAGGTTTGCCAGAACGGCGAGGAATACGAACTGCTTTCTCTTGACAAAGGATCTCAGCGCGATGCTTGGATAACCAATCCATACCAATAACGACGTCGAAGCTTCCAAGAGTAACAGGGAAAAGGTCGATACTAAATGTCTGACCCGACAACTCTAGTTTGCAGCCCTTGACAACATGTGAGGCCTCGATGTTTCTACCATTAGCTAACTCGACGATATGAGGAGAACTTAGTAACGAAAGTGGACGCTTAAGCTTCTTACTAATACGTAGGGATACATAACTAGCATCGGCACCGGAATCAAATAACACAGAAACATAACGATCATCGAGTAGGAACTTACCCGTCACAACATTGGGGTCATTCCTTGCTTCACCAGCTCCAATCACGAAAGCCCTTCCTCTAGCACCATTCCCAGCATTGTTGTTCTGATTGTTGTTCCCAGCTCCCTGATTATTGTTGCGGTTCTGATTCAGTTCAGGGCAATCCTTCTTAAAGTGCCCTGTTGCCCCACATTTAAAACATGCTCGGTCGTTTCCCTGCTGCTGTTGCTGTTGTGGTTGTTGCTGATTCTGTCTGGCTGGGAACTGGCTCCTACAATCCTTGGCTTCGTGCCCCATCTTGTGGCATCGCTGACACTGGCCCTTGTTACACGTCCCATGGTGGTGTCTGTTACACTTGTTGCACTTTGGGTAGCTTCCCCGGTAGCCACCCTGTTGCTGGGTGCCTTTGCTGTTTTCGGTTTTCCTTTGTTGTGTTGGGGCCTGAGTGGGGTTAGCATCCTTGCTTTGACTTCCTTCCCACTTACGCTTGCTGTCACTAGAAGTTCCGACAGTAGCACTGATTCTTTTGGGCAACCTGCCCTCCTCTACGGCCTGATCAGTAAGTTTGTGAGCAAGTCGAACGATCGGCTGAATGGTAGTGTGGTTGGCTGAAGTTACATGGCTTCGAATTTCAGGAGCCAAACCCTTGATGTACAGTTCGATCCTTCGGTACATTGGTCGAGACATGTTTGGGCAAAGAGCAGCATAGTCATTGGACAGCTTGGTGTAAGTTTCAATCTCTGACCCAACCATCTTGAGTTCATAGTACTCGTTCTCAAGCTTGTGGATGTCATCCCGGTGACAGTATTCATCCTTAATCATATCCTTGAAATCCTCCCATGCCGTAGCATTTGCAGTTTCCAATCCAAACATCTGAATCTGCGCCTTCCACCAAGAAAGCGCGCTCCCTTCAAGCGTAGCAGTAGCAAACTTCACCCAGTTCGCAGGGGAACACTCGCAAACAGCAAAAACAGCTTCAATTTTCTCAATCCAGTGCAGAAGACCTATGGCACCCTCAGTGCCGTTGAAAGGGAGAGGCTTGCAATCCATGAAAGTTTTGAAAGTACACACTGGTGGTTGCGCAGGTGCATGCTGACCTGTTCGTGAGAAGCGAAGCGTATAGGTTTAGAGGCGAAAAGTCGATGTGGCGGTAGGATCTAAACATCCTAAAACAACGAGCTTACCTATAGGGTGAGCTGCGAAAGCTGCAGCCACTGTGTTGAGCAGGTTAGTGAACTGAGCCTGCGTCATGTTGATGTTTCCTCTTCCGCGTCCACTCATTGTCTTCATAACCAGAAAACACAGTATGAGTGCGATGTCGTAATGTAGCGAGAATGAGATAGAAGAGAGAGGTGTATCTATCTGATTTAGGCATACTAGTACGTATAGCAAATCCGGAAACATAAAACAAACAAGTAAACACTGGTCCGAGCTATGAGGTCAAAAGTATCGAGCCTTGCACTTGGAGTGTAGTGTCGTCGCGAGTCACGGGTTATAGTCTGGTTTTCTCCAAAAAGATTTTCCCCTTTTTAAAACCAAGTTCACTATAACCAATGGCTCTGATACCAATCTGTCACACCCCCAAAATCCACCTGCGGATAACACCCGCTTCGAGGGCGTGACCGACCAGGATCCAGCCACCAATTATACCGAATACTTAAGTTGATAACAAAAGTAATACTTACTATTCATAAGCTTAGCAAGTATTAAGTTCAGAGTTTAAAGTTTTAAGTTTCAAACAGTCATAAGTAGCGGAAGCATAAGTACGGTAGTTTAAAACAAAGTTCATGATTCAAAATAAGGTAACACCCAACACAAGGGTGAACAGACACTACACGTTCCCAAGCTGCAAGCTCCTTCGTCACTGGTTACCTGCAAAGCATGCAGTAAGGGGTCAACAATAATGCTGAGTGAGTTCACTAGTTGTCCAGTTTTAATTACCAAAAACTTTGTTTCACCGGTTAATTTATCCGTTTATACATGCCCTGGGGAGCTACCCCAAAAGTTAGCGACTAAACTGTCTTTCCAATACCGAACACTAGGTAACCGTTGCGTATCCGCAGGATGCCCCGATGTCAATGTTCTATCATCATTGACGGATTTCTGAGTACATTAGTTCACGACCGTCCCAAACCAGGGCACGGTGTGAGGCTGGTAAACACCTAAATAGCGCTATCAACTAATAACCCGTTCGCCTAACCCGGCGACTAATCGGTATTTGTAGTAGGGACTTGAGTGATAGAGTTTCGTTTAGTGCCGTTAGTTGCAATCCGTATAAACAGTAATTAACCAAAAGGTTTCCCAATGCCCGGGAAGTAAAAGTAAGTTTTGTTCCCAATAACTAGGGATGGTATGTAAATGGTATCCCCTTTTACCAGGGGATAGGATTGTTTCAGTCTCGTGTCCCAAACCACCGGGACGCATGCTTTTAAGTTGTGAACTCACCTTGGGTTGCTCGGTAGGTTTAGGTTACTTGTCAATCACGTTGGTCACCACGTCCTAACATGGTTACCGGTATAGGTCAGGTTCGGTGTACAAGCATTCACGTAAAACACATATAGGCACGTAACTAACACGTATCAAGCATATAAGTAAACAGTGGGTTACTGGGCCGGCCTAAGTAATTAAGCAGTCAACAGCAACACATAATCCAGTCAACAGATAGTCCAAGTTAAACACACATGGGCCCAGTAACCAAAATGAACAGCCCACTCGCAACCAGCTGGTCTCGAGTCGCAACCAGGTGGTTTCGACTTGTCATGCTTTGGTTGCGAGTCGTAACCGTGGTCTCGAGTCATCATGCTGTGGTTGCGAGTCGCAACCGACGTAGTCTCGAGTCGCAATCACGTGGTTTCGACTTGTCATGCTTTGGTTGCGAGTCGCAACGGTGCGGTTTCGAGTCGGAATGCTGTCGTTGCGAGTCGTAATCTGTCACTTTCATGTACACGTGATGATGCAGGTGCATCAGTCCCTTTTGTACCAAGAATTCAGGCCCATTTTAGGAAACTACCAATAAGGTTTCACTAACACTTTGCCAAAGCTGAATACTAGTAAAGATAGATCAAACTTTGCCATTTTTACATCTTCAAGCCATATTCAAACAAGTTCATCCTATCTTCATATTTTTTCTAGGGTTTTCATGCCAATATAAACACATATTTATGAACCGAAAATCACACATTTAACAAGATCTTGATGCTAAACAAGAAAACATACATTATAGCCGAAAATCTTATGCTAAACATCATCATTCTTGCAAGAAACAAAGAAGCATAGTGTAGTTGGCTATGAACACTTGTAAACTACCAATATCATGTCATTTTTAGTCATGTTAACACATATTCACAAACTTTGCAAAACATCCTAATAATCATGCATAAACTACTAACCAACCATTTCTTAGTTCATACAACATACATACATCTTATACACAAAAGATAACCCACAAGATAGCACTAACCGGTTATGAGAGGAGGAGCCGAAAACAAAGAAAAGAGAACCAAGAAGATGGAATGTCCGAGTGATAGTCTTGACCGAGTTTCTTGTCCGGGATCTTTGCTTGAACCGAAAATAGGAAGGGATTGGGGTGTGTTGTTGAGGGTTTCTAGTTGAGAGAGTTTGAGGAGTGTTTGTGTGTGTAAAATGGAAGAAGTGGGGGAAGGGTGGGATATATATATACAAGGGGATGTTTCGGGTTGGGCTTGGGGTTTCGGCCCAAACCGGTTTCGGCTCATCGGCCCACTCGAGACCGAGTGGCCCACTCGCAACCGCCCGGTTGCGAGTCATGGTCTCGGGTCGTGGTCTCGACTCTTATATATTTATATAATACACATACTCAACACATATCAAGTAAAAATCACGTTTCCATTTAATAATATATATATACACACAAAATATTACAAGGTGATCGTTCGGAAAAACCTCGAGTGTCACATGGTTTTTGTAAATACTTAGTTAATTAATCAGAATCAGATAATGTTTTACAAAATCGAAGTGGCTTAACTTGAATGAGCTTTTAATGTATCATTTCTGGCCAAAGCTGATTTGATGCATCTATTTATCGTTCAAGTATTACGAAAACTATATTGAGTATGCATTATAAACGTGAATGTCTTAATATCTGGCCAAAGCTGATTTAATTCATTCATGTATAGCATATTTAACAAGTGCATAACTAAAGTGATTGTCTCATTTCTGGCCAAAGCTGATTTGTCACGATCACTTTGCACACATGCTTAAATGATTACACTTCTGGCCAAAGCTGTTTTGTCTTCGTTTAAGTAGAATTTTAACTAAGTCTATTATTTTGATGTTAGTAATAGACAATATCATAGCTTCAAAATTAAAATGGTCATTATTTATGCCTACCTTAGTATAACATGCCCTTAGATCACATTAGGACTTCTTGATTAGTATCATAATTCGCTCATCTTTTTTCCACTATCAGCACCCAATTGTGGGATTCAACCTTTGACTGGTGATAACTTTGCTGCATGGAAGGACTCTCTCATGCTTACGCTTGGATTGCTAGACTTCGATTATGCTCTAAGAGAGAATAAGACAGCAGACCTTACTCCTTAAAGTGCTGCTGCTGAGCAGATGATTCATGAGAAGTGGACTAGGTGTAACCGCATGTCTCTCATGTGTATGAAGCAGTCCATAAACAATGCAATAAGAGGAGCCATTCCTGATTCTGATGACGCTAAAACCTACTTGGTTTCTATGGAGGCCCAATTCAAGGGGACGTCTATGGCACACGCTAGTACTCTAATCCTCAAGATGGTGACAACTAAGTATGATGGGAGGAGCGGCATCCGCGAACACATCATGATTATGAATGACATGGCCAATAAACTGAAGGGGCTAGACATGGAAATCAGTGATGGTTTCCTCGTTCATATGGTCATTACTTCGCTTCCTTCGTCCTATGAAGCATTCAAGATCAATTATAACACTCAAAAGGACAAATGGACGATGAGTGAGCTGATCGCTATGTGCGTGCAGGAGGAAGAGAGTATGAAGATGGATCGCACTACTGATATTGCAAACTTCACGAACTCCAACTCTAAGAAAAGGAAGAATAATTATCTAGGAAGGGATGCTTCCAAGGTCCAAAGGCCCAATCCTAATACAAGTGCACCTTCTAGCTCTAAGAATTCCTTAGGCAAAATCCACTGCAAGTTCTGTAAAAGACAGGACATATTTAGAAGGAATGCCCTGACTTTAAGGAGTGGCTGGCTAAGAAAGGTAACGATTTTTTATGATACTTGAGTCCTATAATTTAAATGTTCCTGCTAATTCTTGGTGGTTTGATTCTAGTCCTACGGTTCATCTAACCAACTCTACTCAGGGGTTCCTTTCAATCCGGAAGCTGGGAAGAAACCAAAGAACACTTAAGGTTTGGGATAATCGAGAATTAGAAGTGAAGGCCAATGGAACATTACAATTATTAATGAAATCTGGTTTATGTATTAAACTTTATGATACCTTATATGTTCCTGAGGTAACTCGGAACCTTGTATCAGGACCAAAGTTAGACATAGACGGTTTTGTTGTTTCCCATGGTCATCTCAAATTCTCTATCCTCTATGATTCTCTTCTTTTTGGTACTGGTATTCTGGATGGTGGTCTCTATAGATTAGAACTAGATGATGACTTTTCCAAATCTTTGTTGTCATATAATATAAATGAATCACTCACAAAGATGAAAGAGAAACGAGACTTAGAAACTTCATCCATGTTGTGGCATCAACGTTTAGGCCACATCTCAAGAGAACTGTTAGGATCGGAGGCTCTCATGATTGTGCTTGTTTGTATCAGTTTGACAAATCAATGGATATAAATTAAGATTAAGTGCAGCGGAAATGAAAACAAACTTTGTAAACACAATCAAAGAGAAGATAGTTTTGATAAACACATACTTTTCATTGAGTCGAATGATTGAAATAAAAATCAAAAGATTACAACGCATGCTTACAAACTAAACTCCCCCTCAGCCTGATGCTCCAAGATTGATTGCACAAGATGAAAGGATTGGACTAGAGGAGAAGAACTCGCTCAGTCAATCAAATGTAACAGTACAGGGTACTGTTACATTTATAGGCAAACCAAACCACTGAGGCATCTCAGCTGACGTCACCATGAAAGTGACATCTAACAAACTAACAAACTCTATCTACTGTTCTATAACAACTGACCATACAAACACTGATTATTTCTAAACACTGATATATAAACACTGATTCTTCATTCCACTAATGTAGTCAACCACTGTTGTTTGAGCATCAGTGCTTTCTTCAAAGGATGATCAGACCTTGAATGGGCAGTGCTTTAATTCTTCAGCAGTGCTTGGATTTCGTCAGTAGATTGATCTTTAGCCTTTAAACTTCATCAGTGCTTTGGCTTAACAGTAGTTTACAGGATTAGCAGTTGTTGATAAGGGCAGTACTTTGAGCATATCAGATGTTGGAGTCACTGTCAAGGGGAAAGCTTAATGTAAACAGCTGCTTATGACTAATCCACTGTAGTGATCCGGTTTTGGCTTTCATTATATGTTCTTTTGGTAGGGTTCAATCCCAACAATCTCCCCCTGGAATAGATAATGCCAAAACCCTTCATTATTCTGGATTTTTATTTCTCATCAAAAGTTCCTTAACTTGTCTTTTAAATTCTACTTCAAAGTCCTTGGAACTTGTGTCATCCTCATCCCTGCACAGTGTAAGTTCAAGGAGATCCTACAAATCTTCAACACCAAGACCTAGTGCTTCTTTCCTTGATATGTACTTCACTTCACCATTGGATCTGACCAGGGTCAATACATGGGTCTTTTGATCAGACATCCACTTTAGTACTTTTGAACCCAATGGGTTTCTTGGGAGGGATTTATTCACTGATGAGTCAGGGGATATTGGCCTTGTGAAAAGTTGTGAACTTTCAGCAGACATTTGTTTGAAGGCCATTTTGATGACATCATTTGCTGCAGCTACATCTTCTGCAGTCTCTTTTTCAATCTGCTCTTGTCTCTTCTTTTGATCTAGCTTAATGGCTGTCATGTCTGCTGAAGTGTTTGGTGATGCAGGTTTGGTTAATACCTTTTTGACAAGGTTTTGAAGTTTCACTGAGCTATCTTCTTTTAGATCCATTTTCTTGATGGCTTCTGTAAAGTACTCAGCTTCCTTTTCTTTTTCTTCTTCACTGGTCAAAAGTTTTCCTTTTTCTTGGTTTTTCACAAGGATAGGGTTATCTGCTGATGTGATCAGTGGTTTAAGAGCACTAATCTGCTGTTCTAGCTTTTTGTAGTCTGGCTTGTTTGGAGTGTCTGAGACTGTTATCCTCCTTTTCTTAAGCCTTTCATAAGCCTCATCGGTGTACTGCTTTGTCCATTTTGCTATGGCTTCAGCAGTATCCACCTTAGCATCCACCAGCTCCTGCTTCTTCCTTTTGTACTCAGATATAAGGTCAGCAATGAGCTTTTTGTATTTGTTCCAATTTGGAGCTGTCTTCTTCTTTCTTGGATCATTTTTAATTCTTTCAATTTTGTTTACCTCATGCTTTAAAGCAACTATTGGCCATTCTTCAAATTATTTTTCTTCAGCTGGATAGAATTTTTCTTTCATGATGTATGCAAGATATTCTTTTCTCATTTCTTTTCGTAGATCTACTTTTTCTTTGCTTAGATCTTGTGCATAGTCTTCCATCTGCTTGACTTTAGTGAGCAAGAATTCCAATTTTTCAGAAATGGCTTCGTCACTTTGACCTTCACATTCAATCTTGGCTCTTATCTTAGTTTGCCTTGCTTTGAACTTGAGATATTCATCCATATTTTCTGGGACTATGAAGCCTATGAGAGAAGGAAATCTTCTGTTTGAAGGATCATCCTCGGTGTAGAATTGTCTCATCTCATTTTTTACAGCTTCCAGTTCCAATGGATATTTTGCAGCAATAGGATCATATTTGTCCTCATTTGCCTGAGTTGTTTTTCTTTTTCTGGTGTAAAGCCTTTTTGGAGAAGAGGATTTTGGTTGTGATGTAGAAATATTGAGAGTAGTGGTGGATGGTTGACTAACAGCTGTTGGAACAACTAGTGTTTCAACCTCTGTTGTCATTACAACTACTAATGTGTCAGTAGGTGTCTTCTGCTTTTGAGCAGGTGTTGAAATGGCAGTGGTTTGAGTGGTAGAAAGTGTCTGACTAACAGGTGTTGACACAACTGGTGTCTCAACCACTATTGTCATTACAACAGATGTTGTAACATCTGTTGTCTTCTGCTTTTTGGCAGGAGGAGATGATAGGGTGGCTGTTTTTGGTGGCGAGTTTGGTTTTGGTGGTGGTGATGTGATCATAGATGATGATGGTGGTAGTGCAGTGGTTGGGGTGGTGTGTGTTGATACAGCAGCTTTAGTCTGACTATCTTTTTCAGGTTCAATATAAATACCATCTTCAATTCCCTTCTTCTTCCACTTGATTTTCTCCCCCATTCTAGCATTATCTGGAAAGGGATCATTCATGAAGTGAACAGTGGGAGGAACCTTTCCGGTGGTACTTTGTATGTGAGCCTTGATAGCTTTGATATCTGACTGAGTATCTTTAAACCTTGACTCCACCATATTTGTCAGCATTTGTACATGTATTGCATGCTGCTGATCAGCCATTTGTTTCTGTTTATCAAGCAGGGGTTGGAATACATTCCATAGCTCATTTGCAGCAGGTGCAGGTTGTACAGGTGCTTGAGCTGGAACAGAAGTGGATTGTGCTTTTTGAGCTTTTAACAGCTGTTGCACCATATCCTTTATTTCAGCAACTGAAGTTTCAATATTTTCAACTCTGCCCGTCAATTCCTGATATTTTGAATCATCACCCAAGTTAATGGGATCATCTGATTCCCCACCAGCAGTGGTTGTACCAATGTGTGACTTAGGAACTGAATCCCAAAAGTCATTCATTGATGCCCCTTGTTCTTGGTACTGGGGACTTCTTCCTTCAGCACTTGATAACCTTTTGAGGTTACCAGTGGGCATCACAAACTCACTGGTGGTTCTCAGTGGTGCTATTGAAGAAATTGCCTTCAAGGGAGTCTTATGAATGTAACCACTGTCCAAATGTAAACCAGTGGGTTCAACATTTGTAGTGGCTGCTCCACTTGAACTACTGTCAGGAATTACTTGTAATCCCTGCGGTGTAACCTCCTCAGCTGTTGCTGGGATAGTAGAGGTATAAACATCAGACCCAGTCACTTGTAGGAGTATACTCTCAGTGATAGGTGATTGAGAGGAACTGGTTTGTGTCTGAGCTATATCAACTGCATGCAACAAAGGTAGCATGGATTGTGGTAATGTGAGGGGTGAAGATAAGGGCGTTGAAAGAGACATGTCCTTGGGATCAGGACTGAGGAAGATGGATCCGAGTGGGTCCAGAGCTTCATAATGTGGGGTCCCTGTGTTTACAACATGATCCTTTTGTGAGGATGCAGGAGGAGTTTGAGGCAAGGGTGGAGATCTTTCTTCCATCTGCTGTGAAGAAGTAGCAGCAGTGGTTATTGGTGACATTTGTGTTGTCACCGGCAGTGGCTCTGGGATCTCATCTTCCAGAGGTGCCTTTGTTTTGGGTTTGGGGGGCTTTCTGGATGTTTTCTTTTTGGTCTTTTTGGTAATAGCAGGTGTGGGTTTCAAAGCAGTGGTTGTGCTGCTATGATCACCTGGAGCAGTGGGCTTAGCAGCCGATACCTAAGGAGCAGTGTCATCTGCTAAATTCTGCTCAGGTACCTCTGCTATTGTTTTTGAAGGTGTTAACATTCTTGAGAATGTCTCAGGTGTTAAACCATTTATTTGAAAATAGGTACCTTGTTTGAGCAAATTTTCATTTTCTTTTCCAAATTTTTGTTCAAAATAGTAGCTTAAAAATCTTGGAAAAAGCAAAAATGATTTGCTATCAACATTTTTTACCAAGTCATTAAATATCTCCAGGGAGTAATTATAATTTTCATTATTTAGAATAGCATATCCCAGACATTGGATCTTTAATGGTATTTCGTTAAAAGCAGTTGTTTTATTTGAAACACACATCAAAAGAGTGTGAAATAGAAACCTTGGTGCAGAATGGAAATAGCCTTTTTGTAAGGTATCTCTTTTTGGTTGTTCTGCATACCCCCTACCCAGAAAATCAGTTTTCAACTCGGTTTTAGAGAAAGAAGTTTTACCTTTCTGATCATCGAGTTTAAAGACTTCTCAGATTGATTGTGGAGTCATTTGAATCGCTTTGCCCAGTATAGAGGAGTTAATGGCTATGATGATGTTATCTTGTTTTTCAAGAATAGCATTTTTCCAAAACTCTCTCTGGGTTTGTTGGTAAATGGGAGCATCTGCTGTTAGCAAAGTTTTGTACTTTGATGCAGATAAGGTGTCGATGATGGAGTCGAAGGTGTTGGTGGTAATGGGTTTTGTGAGTAGACCCAAATAGTTGTGAGGGGCTTTGTATGGTATTTCGATGGGTTCAGCGGCCATTTGAGTGGCGTCTTTGGAAGCAGAGGAAGAAGATGATTTTGATTTTGATTTCGATTTTGATTTTGATTTCGTCATTTTGATGAAGAAGATCGAAGAATGATTTTGTGATGAAGAGTGGGAAACTGCTTTGAGAAGAGAATTTTTGGAATTCAATTCGACAGTGAAACCCTGTTTGGGGTTTTGGTCAGGGTTTTATTTAGGGAAAAAGTGAATGCTGATGTGGCAGCGGTTATAACGATCTGATGGCTAAAAACTGAACACGTGCCAACCCCTGATGAAAGATTAAATAATGGAGGACAGTTGATTTAAGAGCCACTGATGGATCAACCATCAGTAGTTACAACAGTAACAAATGAAACAGTGGGTGATTTTTACTATCAGTGGATAGCATATCAGTGGATAGAGCATTGATTTTGAACAACAGTGCTTATCAAGAATATGAGAGAGCAGGGGTTGACTTTCAGCAGTGGACAGACTTTAGAAAGCAGATGTTTGAGCACAACAATAGTTAAGGGAAAGACAGTGGTAACAAAATGAAAGACCATTAGCTCAGCAACTGTAAGTGCGACAGTGAAAAAAAAAAACTTTTGACAAAAATTTTGAGCATCTGCTTGTTCAGATGAAGGGAGTGATTTTGTCTTGTGTAACCACAACATCATGTCCAGCATCTGTTGATCTACAAGGATGATATTCTTAACAAATTACATTTTAGATGCAAAATGTCAAGTTTAATATGTCTGCAGTTTTTACAGGAGTTTGTATTCAAGGTTTTTGCCACATGTCATTTACAGGATTTGAAGCCTTTATAAATTCATGACAGTGGTTTAGTATCCCAGATGATGAAAATCTTTTTACTAAGGCTACTCATTTTTTGTCTAATTATTTGAATTAGAACATGAGTATCTCAGTAGTTTAAAGTCTGTTAGCAATCAATTTTTGATCTGTGATAAAACAAACTTGAGGTTGATATGACCTTGGCACTAGTACCTTTTTCTTTTGATCAGTTTTTAAGGAAAATATTACCAACAAAAATAGAGGTTCTATATCCTGACAGGAGATTGATATTTTTACTATAAAAAACAAGTAAAAATACAAAATATATTATTCTAAAAAATAAAGAATAATATATCCTGTTTTATTGAGAAAAACCTTTTCAAGAAAAATAATTAAAGGTTATTCTGAAAACAACATCAAAAGGAGTTCTGGTATATTTTCCAATTAAAACTCATAGTCGCATCAGTCTTAAGTTTTAGGAAAATGGTCAATGATTTGAAATGACTATTTTGTGTGACCGTTTCCTTGTTAATTGGTTGCAAAAAGAGGAGACATGTGAGGAAATTTGTCTAGTCCTCTTATCAGTTTCATCATTGGTGATACCATTGCTACCTGAACATCCTTGAATCAATGAATGCACAAAATTGCTTGATGACCACTATTTACCCAACTTTGGACTCTTAAGTGTTTTATATTTATACTCCTTTCTTTTGACTTCAAAAGTTTTGAGATAAACTCACTTTTGAGTTTTCTTCCCTTTTTACCCATCCCATTCATAAGTACTAAAATACTTACTGGGAGGTTTTTATTAAAGAGACTATTCAGACAAGAATCATTTTACAGCAATGTTTGGAGAGACTTTGACATTTTTGCATGAGCTTATGTCAAATCTCACATCACGTATGATTTAATCTGTTTTTCATCTGATTTTCTCAATGTGTTCTTAACAGAGTTGATTTGATCCTTTTTAACAGGATTCTCAACCTGTTTTTCTACACATAAGATGTTATAACTGAAGTTTTAATTTCCCTCCTTTTATGTAACAAAAACACTACTGTTTTTATGAAACTAGGTTTTTATTGACAGGAGGTTCACACTTTAGTAACAAACATGATAGAAACAACACAAACTTCATTTCAACACTTGAAATCAATTTTGTAAATAATTATACCATAGTTATCAGACATATTTTCAGATCTGAGCACTATAGGTGTTTTATGTGAAGTTTGTGTGTCTTATGACATCTTGGTTGATTTACAGAGTATCTGGATAATCACTTTGAACATGATTTCACGTTACTGTGTTTTTCAACTAAATACAATCAACCTTAGTATCAATGAATTTTGAGCTGAACTGTTATGTCAAATTGATTGTTAGATCGAATTTGACTGTCCGAGCTCTGATACCAATTGTTAGGATCGGAGGCTCTCATGATTGTGCTTGTTTGTATAAATTTAACAAATCAATGGATATAAATTAAGCTTACGTGCAGCGGAAATGAAAACAAACTTTGTAAACACAATCAAAGAGAAGATAGTTTTGATAAACACATACTTTTCATTGAGTCGAATGATTGAAATACAAATCAAAAGATTACAACGCATGCTTACAAACTAAACTCCCCCTCAGCCTGATGCTCCAAGGTTGATTGCACAAGATGAAAGGATTGGACTAGAGGAGAAGAACTCGCTCAGTCAATCAAATGTAACAGTACAGGGTACTGTTACATTTATAGGCAAACCAAACCACTGAGGCATCTCAGCTGACGTCAACATGAAAGTGACATCTAACAAACTAACAAACCTCTATCTACTGTTCTATAACAACTGACCATACAAACACTGATTATTTCTAAACACTGATATATAAACACTGATTCTTCATTCCACTAATGTAGTCAACCACTGTTGTTTGAGCATCAGTGCTTTCTTCAAAGGATGATCAGACCTTGAATGGGCAGTGCTTTAATTCTTCAGCAGTGCTTGGATTTCGTCAGTAGATTGAGCTTCAGCCTTTAAACTTCATCAGTGCTTTGGCTTAACAGTAGTTTACAGGATCAGCAGTTGTTGATAAGGGCAGTACTTGGAGCATATCAGATGTTGGAGTCACTATCAAGGGGAAAGCTTAATGTAAACAGCTGGGCTTATGACTAATCCACTGTAGTGATCCGGTTTTGGCTTTCATTATATGTTCCTCTGGTAGAGTTCAATCCCAACAAGAACGATTAAATCGTCTCGTAAAGGATGAAGTCTTACCTCCTCTCAATTTCACTGATTTTGGAACAAGTGTCAAATGTCTTAAAGGTAAAATGACCTTAGCGAATAAGAAAGGTGCCACTAGGAGCTCTAGTTTATTAGAACTCCTTCATACTGACATTAGTGGTCCCTACCAAATCGCTGGCGTAACAGGACATACTTCATTTACCACTTTCATTGATGAATATTCTCGTTACATGTACTTGTATCTTTTTTAGGAAAAGTCTGAATCTCTCACAACTTTTAAAGATTATAAAGCTAAAGTTGAAAAACAACTAGATCGTCAGATTAAAGTTGTGAGATCAGATAGGGCGGTGAATATTTTGGAAGACATACTGATGTGGGTCAAGCTCCTGGTCCATTTTATGAGTTTTATAAGGTCTGGGGGATTGTGAACCAATACACCATGTCTGGTACACCTCAGCAGAATGGTGTCGCTGAACGAAGAAATCGTACCCTTATGAATATGCTGTGAAGTATGTTAGCCAACACTAGTTTACCATTATTCCTCTGGACTGAAGCATTAAAAGTAGTTGTTCATATACTCAATAGAGTTCCTTCTAAGTCTGTCCCTAAAATTCCTTATGAACTTTGGACAGGAAGGAAACCAAGTCTTAAATATATGAAAGTATGGGGCTGCATTGCTGAAGCAAAACTTTATAATCCCTTCCTAAGGAAACTTGACCCTAAAACAGTTACCTGTTTCTTTATTGGGTATCCTGATCACTCAAAGGGTTATCGTTTCTATTGTCCTTCCCATGTCACCCGTATTGTTGAAACCAAGCGTGTTGCATTCGTGGAGGATTTCAAGGTCAGTGGGAGCAGTACCAATCCTTACGAAGAATTGCAAGAAGTAGAAGACGCGGGGGTGGGGGAGAAACTCGTCGCTTACCATTACTCTGTTTACTCCTCTTGTACCAAATGCAATTACTGCACTTGAAGCTACTGCACCAACTCCAAATTTACCTCCGTAAACAGAACCCATTATACCTCATAACGAGGGCACATCAAATTCTCAAAACCAAGAAAATGCTGAACCCGATAATCAACTAAGGAGGTCATCTAGGCCCAGAAGGCCTACTAATTGGGATGATTATGTTTCCCACCTGACTGAAATGGATCCCGGAAAGCTCAATGATCCTATCTCTTATAATGAAGCCATTAGCAGTGATCAGTCTTCTAAATGGAATGAAGCAATGATTGATGAGCTTGAATCCATGAAGAAAAATGAAGTTTGGGATTTGGTAGAATTACCCAACGGTGTCAAACCCATAGGATGTAAATGGGTGTTCAAAACTAATCTGGATCCGAATGGGAAGTTGGGAACGTTGAACGCTACAAAGCGAGATTGGTTGCAAAGGGCTACACTCAGAAAGAGGGAATTGATTATCAAGAAACGTTTTCCCCTGTCTCTCGTAAAGATTCATTAAGGATCGCCATGGCCCAAGTAGCTCATTTTGATTTTGAGCTGCATCAGATGGACGTTAAAACCGCTTTCCTTAACAGAGACTTAGACGAAGATGTTTACATGAAACAACCAGAAGGCTTTAAACCTGAAGCTCAAGAGCATCTATTCTATAAGTTGAAGAAATCCATTTACGAGTTAAAACAAACATCACGTCAATGGTACCTCAAGTTTGATGAAGTCATGAAGAAACAAGGTTTTATAAAGAATCTAGTGGATCAATGCACCTACCTCAAAATGACTGGGAGCAACTTTACTATACTTGTCCTTTACATAGATGATACTCTATTAGAAAGCAATAGTTTAGATATGTTGCATGAGTTAAAGCGGTTACGACTGGCATTTAAAGACTCGAAATCTCAAGGTTTTGAGATTAAAAGGCTACTCGAAATCATAAAGGAACTCATGATGAGTCAAAATCATACTCGAAACCTCACTCGAGATCTCACTCGAAATCTCAAGCTAAGTCGAGACTTCATAATTGTGTCGAGATCTCACTCGAAATCTAAGATGAACTCAAAATCTCACTCGAAATCGCATTACTTTAAGATGAACCGCGTTAACAGGTGGTTTGCTATTAAATAATTGGTTTTTGTAAATACTTAGTTAATTAATCAGAATCAGATAATGTTTTACAAAATCGAAATGGCTTAACTTGAATGAGCTTTTAATGTATCATTTCTGGCCAAAGCTGATTTGATGCATCTATTTATCGTTCAAGTATTACGAAAACTATATTGAGTATGCATTATAAACGTGAATGTCTTAATATCTGGCCAAAGCTGATTTAATTCATTCATGTATAGCATACTTAACAAGTGTATAACTAAAGTGATTGTCTCATTTCTGGCCAAAGCTGATTTGTCACGATCACTTTGCACACATACTTAAATGATTACACTTCTGGCCAAAGCTGTTTTGTCTTCGTTTAAGTAGAATCTAACTAAGTCTATTATTTTGATGTTAGTAATAGACAATATCACAGCTTCAAAATTAAAATGGTTATTATTTATGCCTGCCTTAGTATAACATGCCCTTAGATCACATTAGGACTTCTTGATTAGTATCATGATTCGCTCATCTTTTTTCCACTATCGGCACCCAATTGTGGGATTCCACCTTTGACTGGTGATAACTTTGCTGCATGGAAGGACTCTCTCATGCTTACGCTTGGATTGCTGGACTTCGATTATGCTTTAAGAGAGAATAAGCCAGCAGACCATACTCCTCAAAGTATTGCTGCTGAGCAGATGATTCATTAGAAGTGGACTAGGTGTAAATGTCTCTCATGTTTATGAAGCAGTCCCTAAAAATGCAATCAGAGGAGCCATTCCTGATTCTGGTGACGCTAAAACCTACTTGGCTTCTATGGAGGCCCAATTCAAGGGGACGTCTATGGCACACGCTAGTACTCTAATCCTCAAGATGGTGACAACTAAGTATGATGGGAGGAGCGGCATCCGCGAACACATCATGATGATGAATGACATGGCCAATAAACTGAAGGGGCTAGACATGGAAATCAGTGATGGTTTCCTCGTTCATTTCGTCATGACTTCGCTTCCTTCATCCTATAAAGCATTCAAGATCAATTTCAACACTCAAAAGGACAAATGGACAATAAGTGAGCTGATCGCTAAGTGCGTGCAGGAGGAAGAGCGTATGAAGATGGATCGCACTACTGATGTTGCAAACTTCACTACCTCCAACTCTAAGAAAAGGAAGAACAATTATCCAGGAAGGGATGCTTCCAAGGTCCAAAGGCCCAAACCTAATACAAGTGCACCTTCCAGCTCTAAGAACTCCTTAGGCAAAATCCACTACAAGTTCTGTAAAAAGACAGGACATATTTAGAAGGAATGCCTTGACTTTAAGTAGTGCTGGCTAAGAAAGGTAACGAATTTTTATGATCCTTGAGTCCTATAATTTAAATGTTCCTGCTAATTCTTGGTGGTTTGATTCTGGTTCTACGGTTCATGTAACCAACTCTACTCAGGGATTCCTTTCAATCCGGAAGCTGGGAAGAAACTAAAGAACACTTAAGGTTTGGGATGATCGAGAATTAGAAGTGAAGGCCATTTGAACATTACAATTATTTATGAAAACTGCTTTATGTATTAAACTTTATGATACCTTATATGTTCCTGAGGTAACTCGGAACCTGGTATCAGGACCAAAGTTAGACATAGACGGTTTTGTTGTTTCCCATGGTCATCGCAAACTCTCTATCCTCTATGATTTTGTTCTTTTCGGTACTAGTATTCTGGATGGTGGTCTCTATAAATTAGAACTAGATGATGACTTTTTCAAATCTTTGTTGTCTTATAACATTAATGAATCACTCACAAAGATGAAAGAGAAACGAGACTTAGAAATTTCATCCATGTTGTGGCATCAACGTTTAAGCCACATCTCAAGAGAACAATTAAATCGTCTCGTAAAAGATGAAGTCTTACCTCCTCTCCATTTCACTGATTTTAGAACATGTGTCAAATGTCTTAAAGGTAAAATGACCTTAGCGAATAAGAAAGGTACCACTAGGAGCTCTAATTTATTAGAACTCATTCATACTGACATTAGTGGTCCCTACCAAATCACTGGCATAACAGGACATACTTCATTTATCACTTTCATTGATGATTAATCTCGTTACATGTACTTGTATCTTATTAAGGAAAAGTCTGGATCTCTCACAACTTTTAAAGATTATAAAGCTGAAGTTGAAAAACAACTAGATCGTCAGATTAAAGTTGTGAGATCAAATAGGGCGGTGAACATTTTGGAAGACATACTGATGTGGGTCAAGCTCCTGGTCCATTTTATGAGTTTTGTAAGGGCCAGGGGATTGTAAACCAATACACCATGTCTGGTACACCTCAGTCCTCAGTAGAATGGTGTCGCTGAACGAAGAAATCGTACCCTTATGAACATGGTGAGCAGTATGTTAGCCAACACTAATTTACCATTATTCCTCTAGACTGAAGCATTAAAAGTAGTTGTTCATATACTCAATAGAGTTCCTTCTAAGTCTGTCCCTAAAACTCCTTATGAACTTTGGACAGGAAGGAAACCAAGTCTTAAATATATGAAAGTATGGGGCTGCATTGCTGAAGCAAAACTTTATAATCCTTTCCTAAGGAAACTTGACCCTAAAACAGTTACCTATTTCTTTATTGGGTATCCCGGTCACTCAAAGGGTTATCGTTTCTATTGTCCTTCCCATGTCGCCCATATTGTTAAAACCAAGCGTGTTGCATTCATGGAGGATTTCAAGGTTAGTGGGAGCAGTACCAATCCTTACGAAGAATTATAAGAAGTACAAGACGCGGGGGTGGGGGAGAGACTCGTCGCTTACCATTACTCCGTTTACTCCTCTTGTACCAAATGAAATTACTGCACTTGAAACTACTGCACCAACTCCAAATTTACCTCCGCAAACAGAACCCATTATACCTCATAACGAGGGCAATTCAAACGCTCAAAACCAAGACAATGCTGAACCCGATAATCAACTCAGGAGGTCATCTAGGCCCAGAAGGCCTACTAATTGGGATGATTATGTTTCCTACCTGACTGAAATGGATCCCCGAAAGCTCAATGGTCCTATCTCTTATAATGAAGCCATTAGCAGTGATCGGTCTTCTAAATGGAATAAAGCAATGATTGATGAGCTTGAATCCATGAAGAAAAATGAAGTTTGGGATTTGGTAGAATTACCCAACGGTGTCAAACCCATAGGATGTAAATGGGTGTTCAAAACTAAACTGGATCCGAATGGGAAGTTGGGAACGTTGAACGCTATAAAGCGAGATTGGTTGCAAAGGGCTACACTCAGAAAGAGGGAATTGATTATCAAGAGACGTTTTCCCCTGTCTCTCGTAAAGATTCATTAAGGATCGTCATGGCCCTAGTAGCTCATTTTGATTTTGAGCTGCATCAGATGGACGTTAAAATCGCTTTCCTTAATAGAGACTTAGACGAAGATGTTTAAATGAAACAACCTGAAGGCTTTAAACCTAAAGCTCAAGAGCATCTAGTCTGTAAGTTGAAGAAATCCATTTACGGGTTAAAACAAACATCACGTCAATGGTACCTCAAGTTTGATGAAGTCATGGAGAAACAAGGTTTTATAAAGAATCAAGTGGATCAATGCACCTACCTCAAAATGAGTGGGAGCAACTTTACTATACTTGTCCTTTACATAGATGATGTTCTATTGGAAAGTAATAGCTTAGATATGTTGCATGACTCGAAGCGGTTACTCTCGCATAACTTCGACATGAAGGATCTCGGGGATGCTTCTTACGTCATTGGCATCGAAATTCACCGAGATAGACATAAAGGGATCTTAGTATTATCTCAAAAGGCTTACATAGATCGTGTCCTTACACGTTACAACATCCAACAGTGCAAACCCTCAGTCGCTCAAGTAGTTAAGGGAGATGTTTTCGGTTCATTCAAGTGTCCGACAACAGAGGTTGAGAAGGAGCAAATGAGCCAGATATCTTACGCGTCAGTAGTTGGGAGCCTGATGTATGCTCAATTCAGTACTCACCCAAATATCGCTTATATTGCTAGAATGCTAGGCCGTTATCAGACTAATCCTGGCCTAGATCACTGGAAAGCAGCTAAGAAGGTACTTCGATATCTGCAGGGGACGAAAGACTATAAACTAACTTATAGAAGAAGTGATCATTTAGAAGTGGTAGGCTATTCTGATTCTGACTTTGCTAAATGCAAAGATGACAAGAAATCCACTTCGGGCTATATCTTTATATTAGCAGGCGAACCCATTTCATGGAAGAGTCATAAACAACAGTTGACCACAACTTCCACAATGATGGCAGAGTACATTGCTATTTATAACGCAACCTGTCATGGAATGTTGCTTAGGAATTTGATCACTGGACTCAAAATTGTCAATTCCATTTCTAGACCATTGAAGCTTTACTGTGATAACTCAGCTGCCGTTAGTTTCTCGAACAGTAACAGTTCGACTGGAGCTGGTTTATATCTTGATACAAAGTATTTGTTCGTACGTAAACGAGTTGAGGAAAATAATCTTTGTATTGAGTATATTAGTACTAAAGATATGCTTGCGGATCCAATGACTAAAGGTCTCCCACCTAAAGTTTACGAAGAACATGTTCGGAATACAGGATTTACTAAAGACCTTGTTTAGCATATTGTACTAGCTTATGTTTTTAATGAAATTTCCTCAATTTGATTTTGTATGTCTCTAAGAATATGTTCAACCGGTATAATGGCATATAGACAAATAAAATTACAATTCAAACAAAGGGCTTATGCGTATTTTGATCATAACGATTAGGTTTTGAATTGAGGCTGTAGTATGACTAATGGGGGTCCTGAGTCGCATAATGATTCAACGGCTGTATTTCTCTGCTACGGTCCTTGGTTTAGAGCTAAAATGAGTGTTAACTCCTGATCAGGCTTATCTAATACTCATAGTAAATGATTACTCGGCTAAGTGGGAGAATGTAAGATTAAATATATTATGATGTAATATTTAATCTAGTAGTCATTATAATCATTTACATTATATAGATCAAAATATATAACAACCTATTAAATAATTAGTTGGTAATTGTTGATGGACCATATTGCCCTTATTAACTAA
Organism: Helianthus annuus; assembly: GCF_002127325.2. NCBI lineage: Eukaryota > Viridiplantae > Streptophyta > Magnoliopsida > Asterales > Asteraceae > Helianthus > Helianthus annuus. The sequence goes on along the minus strand of NC_035448.2, from coordinate 52,535,885 downwards.
TTAGGTTTCCTCTTGGGTGCATATATAAGGAGACTAATGTAGAGGTTACAGGGTTAGACTTCTTGTGTTTACTTATAACATCAAATCGGCCTCCCTCTCCTCAGCAGATACCCTTTTCGGTTTTCTCATCACCATCATTAGATTGCACCCTAAGGAGGAACCAGATAATCTTGACAAGCATGTCGAATTCGATAGCTGCATCACTTACTGGATTCTCTGCTTGCCAGTCTGCAATTCCAGATATGTTTTCATGTTTTCCATTATGTATAAAACAGAACTGATCAACATTTGTTACTTGTTAGCATGCATGTATGGCCCACTTTTTATAATAAAAATTAACATAAATATCAAACACATAATAAGATCATAAATAAATACCATCAACTGCAAATGAAAAATAGCTATCAAATTTTCATACTTTCAACTCAAATAATTATGTGGATTAATATATACTTATTTAATAATTATGTGGATTAATATATACTTATTTAGTCCATGAGGGACACAGTTTGGTACCTTCCATTTATATAAGAGTTGAAGGATTCAAATCTTAAAATATATTTTTAAAAGAATTTAGAAATACATTACCTTGAAAAAAATCTTATTTTTAGATAAAATATTTGTATTAAAAATTACTAATACTTTTATTTTTATGTGAACAAACGGTCGGAGGAATCTGTAAGGGAAAATCTGTGGAACCTTCGATTCAATGATCACATAGGATCATCTTCCCCCAAAAGAGGATTTTTCCAAGGGACGATGAGACAGGCTTGGAGGAAGAAAATGTACGTAATTACTGCACGCCAAATTGGTTTCATTGTTCGTAATCCCAACAATTCTATGGTATATAACCACTTTAAGTTAAGCATCATGTAAAAGACCTTATCTCAGTTATTCATGTGGAATATTGGGTCCAAGTACAATGGTCTGATTATCACAACGTATTTAAGAAATCCCTTCTCATATTTCCGTATCATAATGAGGGAATCAAGTGTTCATACTATAACACATCAGAGCAAGCATATAAGATTATTAAAATTGTTGAAGTTATCTGATGTGTGTGTGGTGTTATATATTTTTAATGTATATTTTAATTCCTTTTACACTTTTTAGTCAAGTTTTAAATTTATAAAACATGATATTTACTAACACTAAACACACATATGAGCAAGTGCACCCATCGTGAGCGTAGTATAGTGTTGGTAAGATACTGAGGTCGTCAAAGGACACAAGAGCTTTTAATACCGGTTTATCCTCAACGTCTAATCAAATCAAAAGTTAGAAAAAAAGGTTTTAAACTAGAAAAATAAAACTAACTAAAACGCTGAAAAATAAAATAGAAGTAAAAACAGATAGACAAGATGAGTCACTTGGATCCGACTCGCCTTTAGTGTAACCTTTGATTCTTTCCGCACTTTTGCACTTTTTAAGAGATTATCTTAGTTATTGTAGTAGGCCCCTCTTTTGAAGGTGACGTTACCCTCAACCCAGTAGTTTGAGTCAGCAAGGATACAATCCTAATGGGTCGGATTATTGAAAGATAAGTAATTAAGTTATTAATGCATAATGTGGTAGGCCCATCTTTTGAAGGTGACGTTACCCTCGGCTAAGTAGTCTGAGTCAGCAGGGATACAGTCCTAAGTAGCCGGGTTAAAGTTTTAATAGTAGTTTACATATGAGGGGATCAAAGAGTTTGGACCCCCGCCATCCAATACCATTGGGTATTGAAGGAGGTCCTACTAAATTTGACCCAGGTCCTTGCAGGATCTATACACTTAACAATGGCAAGACTCTTACCAAACCATTCCCTTAACCCCCGACCAGGTAGCCAACATATCTCCATATAGACCGTGGAGATATGAATGGTGAAAATCTTTTATTTTATATAGACAGTAAAATAATGCCAAGACACCACTGACAAATGATAAGGAAGAATCACCTTCAACATATAAAACTAGTTATTAAAGTCATTAATACATAACCAAATAAAAAGTGCGAAAAGATTAAAAATAAAAAGTATTACACTAAATGCTTGTCTTCACCAATTGATGTAAGAGACTTAGGCAAACATGGCATTTGATTGTCAAGAACTCTTACGATCAATCTTGGATCCCGAGACGACTCACACACTCTATGATGGACAATGGATGATAGTGGTGGATGATGGTGTTGTGGTGGTGGTGGAGTGTGGGTTAAGTGTGAGTGAGGTGGTGTGCCAAGGGATGATTTGCAAGTGAGCCAAGCACCCCTATTTATAGCCTGAACAGAAGCTCGGGCACGGGCCCGTGTCCATCCCTCTTCTCTTTCTTCATTAATTGCAGTTTGTCTGCATTAGTTGACCAAGCCCCCGTGTCCGTTGGGCACGACCCCGTGTGCAGAAGCGTATCTGTACTATCAAGATTTCCTCAGATTCTGTGAATCTTAGAGTTGACCACGGCCCCGTGTCCGTTGGGCACGCCCCCGTGGTGGGTGATAGAAGCTTCTACAACTTTGTCTTCTCTGTAGACTCGTGGGCACGCCCCCATGCTCATTGAGCACGGGGCATGTTCAGCCTTCTGTTTACTTGTTTTTGCTTGGGAAGATGCTGTCGGGGGGTCGGGCATGTCACGTTTGTTCCTTTTCTTGTATTTATGCTAGATTTAGCTGCCTTTTTGCTTCTTTTGTTCATTTGAGCTCATTTAATCCTGAAAATACAAAAGGAAGACAAAAACACATTTTTTTCCAACATTAGTACTAAAAAAGGGTTAGTTTTATGCCACAATTGATGTAGTTTATATGTTGCATTTTGTACACGTCATTATCATTAATCTCTGTTACTTTGGCAAAGCAATTTGTCAATTTGGTCGACCAACATAACCTTATTTTTACATTAAATATTTACAATAGTAGACAAGAAAAAAAACAACGTACAAACAATATCTTGACAATGAGCACACCAAAAAGGCCAAAAAAATGCGTTGGCAAATCATCAAACACTTGGTGTGCAACGTTTTATAACTGGAACTACCAAATGACACACCACAGACATGAAAAACTATTAAATTTCCAAACATCAAAAGAAATCCAAAACATAACGCAACAATTTCTTTCATAGATGAGAGGATAAGAGACATGCACAGACCAAAAAAGAAGAAAAAAAAGAGCATCGCCATAACAGAACGGGAAGAGAACCAGATCGAGGAATCATTACACGATGAAGAAATCTTACCGGTGAAATCAGCGAAGGAGTCGATGCGGCCGAAGGTCCACCTGAGTGATGACTGCTATCACCAAAATGTGTCGTCTGGCAGCCCGTGGTTCGACGGCGGAGGTTGGACGGCTACGGTAGAGATGGTACAAGGAGGAGATGGTTCTGATGAGGCTAAAGGTGGCTACTGGTGACTGTGGGATAACGACGTCGAAGAACAGCTGCAGTCATGGTGACAACAACGATGGCGATTAAAAGACCTAGTGTGGCGGTTTGGTGAAAAATACAGAGAAAATAAATATGGGAGCTGGTGGTGGTGTTTGGTGTGGTGCTGATCATAGAGATATTGAGAGAAGTGGTGGTCTAAAATGTAAACCGATCAAAACAAAGTTTGGGAGTTAAGGAGGAGATGAGGGGGAAAATTAGAGCAGATAAGTGAATAACGTGGCATTATTAAAACATTAAAACAAATGTGATGATGAATCATCACATAATCACTGTTCATTCCCCTCACTAACTAACATATATTAATTATATGTCATTATCAATACACATAAAAATGTTCTTAACAAACATGAAAAATACAAACAATTTTTTTAGAACCGCAAATTAATTTCATTAATCCTATCGCTATGTGAAACTTGAATCCAACACCTCCAAACGTAATGGGTTCTCCGATTCGCAGAATCCTTTGAAATTATGATGGAATTGAAATTAATTTCCTTGAAATATAATGTTTGGTTGGCACATGATGGAATTGTAATTTAAATATATTCATTTATTAATGTGAGAATCTTGAATTTTAACTTTCCAATGGATGTTAACATATTACCAAAAATAACCTATATTTTATCACTTTCATTCTCTTACTTAATTTAATTTAATTTATGAATTTACCAACCAAAAATAATACAAATTTTGATTGGAATTAATTCTAGTTCCATTAAATTCCAATTTCTTCTAAAAAAAAAAAAATCTGCGTACCAAACGACCCCTAACGGTTTTTTTGGTATGAGGTAATGGAATGAACAAAATAATGGAATAGACAACGGAATGAAATTGATCATTTCATTCCATTGTAATGTTTGATTACTCATAAGACAAGTAATGAAACACAATTTATTAAAAACGACAAGAATATAATTCCCTCAATAATAATAATAATAACAATAACAATAACAATAACAATAACAATAACAACAATAATAATATATTAATAGTAAAAAATAAATAATAAAAATATTGATAATAATAATAATATATTTTTTACGTCCCTTGAAGGAATGAAAAAAAATATCTCCTTACCAAGGAATGAAATTTGTTATATTTGGAAGGAGTTATATTCTTTGTTTTAATATTTCATTCCATTACTACATGATAACCAAAAATGTTTTTTTCATTCTATTAAAATGATCCATTCCGTTCCGTCTTTTATTTCTTCATACCAAATGTTACCCGAGAGTTCATAAAGGTTTTATCTTTGATAATGGGCCGCCAACCCCATTAGTTAAAATACAAGCAAAATTTAACTTGTCAAGTTTCTCATAATTCGCAGAAATAAAACGTACTAGCAACGTTTTAAAATCTAGTTTTATACCGTATCGGATTTGGCTCAGAAACAGTTTAATCGGGTGCATCTGACGGTTCAACCAGGTGTACCGGACTGTTTAACCAGTTCAACCGGTACTACCGGCCGGTTTGATCCGATTTTTAAAACATTGTCGTACTGGTACAGAAAAATTGTTGGTGTTTATCCATAATCACATAAGCAGGGGCGCAAGTTAGAAGGGCAAGGGTGCACTCGTCCCCGCCAACGTTTCGGTTATTACTGTAAAATTTCTGATTTTTCGTCTGAAATTATGAAAAATATATAGGTCCGCCACCGCCAATTATTTTGCCTAAAAATTCCTTACCCCTACCAAGTTAATTGTCCAAAGAATTTATTCATATTTTCGTATTGAGTTAAAAAAACATGTAAAGCGGGTTATTTTTGCTTAACAGAAAGATGTTTTTATATAAATGAAACCAAATTTTATATAGATGAAACTTGAGGGACAAATTTTGGCTTACTGAAAGATGTTCTAAGCTCAACCAAAAAAAGAAAAGCAAATAAGAGTAGTTTAATTTGGAGTTATTATTTTTAACCCTATCCAGATCAACTAGCCGACTCAAACATACAACCCGAAACATAGCAATTGAAAAAAAAATTAGGTTCCATGACTTTCTGGCCTCACGAAATTTTTACTTCACCTCCACCACCCCACATAGATAGATCTTTTCATGTGAATGTAATAAAAAAAATAAACATATTTATAAAAATCTCATATGACATCGATCAACATCATATCATAAGGAATACATAGTTTTGCCACTATTTGATGATTTCTATACCATCAAAATAACAATAATTTATTCAATCATTGAAAGTTTTGGGATTAATATTCTTCTACCAGATTAAACTAAATATGGTGGTCAATGCTTCTTTTCTTGAAGTCCTTTTTTAAACCATTAAATAAATATCTACATTCTCTTCTTCATGAAATTGTACCTAAATCATAACTTTCTATTCTGCAACATTTTTGTTATTCACTGACTGAGAAGAAGCTTCTAGAACTGAGCAAGACACCAGTTGCGCCCATTGTTTCAATTTCATCTTCACCTTCTTCGGATCATCACCTATACAAAATCAAAACAACTTTTAAGCAAAATTCGAAATAAAAAAAAAAAAAGTGTATGGAATCTTTGGCGAAAATTGACACCATTTTTTTCACGATCGACCTATTGGTTTTATGAAAATAATTTGACCCTTTGGGAAAAAAAAATATCTATATAATTTTTACTAAATAAAAAAATTAGTATAAACGTTAAATAAGCCCAAATGTTATATCAAAAAAAGAGTTTTTTTTTTCTTTTTTGCGAAAATTGCCACTAAAGATGTTATGGATCGTTTTCAAAACATGAAAACTCATAAAAATAACTTTAAAATGTAATTTCTTTATATTTCAAATGAGTTTGTTATTTTATTACATATTTTGTTATGTGATTTGACCCACTCAACTTGAAAATTTTCACACTGAATTCTTATTCATCTTAGCACCGAAAAAAAAAAACTAACACTATTCGAAAAAGTTATTTGCAAAGGTTGTAACTAAAGATGCTAGATATCGTTTTCAAAACATGAAAACTAGTAGCTAACAACTATAACATGTATTTTTTTAATATTTCAAATAACTTTTTTTATTTATTATTTTTTTCAAAAATGACAATTTATTTTTATTACGTTTTGTCTTTTCAGTTGTTATAAATTTGAGCAAAATTAAAAAACTGACTTAAATAAAAAAAAATCCTGGCTCCGTCACCAATGAGATACAGAAGTTTAATTTTCTTTACCTAGATCGACGATGGCAGCAGTGGTAGAACCCAACGAGCTCAACGACGAATCAGAACTTAGCGAAGAAGATCTCGACAGCATCCCGCCATTATAACGACGATTAACCGCAGCATAAAACTCAAGAGCAGGAAAAGCCGAGGCAAGTTTCGGATCCAAATCAGCAGAAAGATCAAACCCAAAACCCAAATCAAAGCACGCTTTCAGTTCCTTCACATCTTCATCAGTAACATCAACTTTAATATCAACGCCTATGCTCTGACTACGGCGGTGACGGAAACGACGTCGTTGGTTGTTCTTGAGCTTCTGCCACTCAATGTCGCGGTTGATGTCGGGTGACCATGAACGTTGTTTGGAGAGAGTCGGAGGTTGTTGTTGTTGTTGTTTGAAGTTGGCCATATGCTTTGTGATTTGAGAATAGGGTTTTTGGTGGTTGGTGGGTGATAGGAGGGAGGGAGGGAGGGAGATAAGTATTTAAAAGTTTTGTGGACTTTGGTGGTGGGTCCAGTGATGTCTGAGTTGGCAGAAAGTTAATGGGTTATTTTGATTGTGGGCCAGTTTGTATTGGGCCTTCAATTATTCCCACTTGTGCTAGGCTCCTAGCAACTTGTCTTTAATGACCCAGTTAATGTAAAGTCTTTAATGACCTAGCGAGATGAGTTTGCGAAAACAGTGTGAACCAAATTGAGTTTAAACTAATTTTAACTTTGAATGAGCAAATTATAAGTTGGATCATATTTAACAAGTAAGTGGTTGTTTGACAAATTCTGAATGGTTAAGTACTTAACTAGTAAGAGATCTGAATTATTAAGTGTTGAACCATTAAGAGTCAATATGATGCTTAACCGTTCAGATGCAAATGTCTAATCAATTCAAATTAGAGGTCTTAACCATTCAGACTTAGCATAATGCTTAACCATTCAGAGGCAAATGTCTGAACCATTCAGACGTCTGATCGCGAAAACATCTCTATACTTAGGTAAGGTTTGCCTACATCCTACCCTGTCAGATCCTACCAATAACTTTGTTATTTTGTGAGATTTACTGGGTACGGTCGTTGTTGCTGTTTTATATAGCTATGGTATAAAAACTTAAATAATATAAATAATATAAAATGTTATATTTGCAATTATAGTAAAAATACATATAAGAATAACTATATACATGTATAAAAAATTATTAGATAACAAAAAAGTCAGAGATCAAGCCAAGCTGGTGCTTGTCAAAGAACTCACAGTCTTGACTTTAGACAAAAGGCCTATAACAAGGTAAATCAAGCTCGACACTTTTAAGTTAGATGAGGCGAACTAAAGCATGGGACTGTTTGTTTAGCTCTTAATGAGGCTGTTAATGATTTAGACCTCTTACTAGTTCAGTTTTTAATGGTTAAGACTGTTCCGTGAGCAAATATCTGAATGGTTCAGACATTTGCCTCTGAATGATTAAGCATTATATTGAGTCTGAATGATTAAGACCTCTAATCTGAATTGGTCGGACATTTGCCCCTTAACGATTAAGCATTATACTGACTCTTAATGGTTCAGACCCCTTACTGGTTCAACACTTAATGGTTTAGACCTCTTACTGGTTCATCACTTAACCATTCAGAAGTTGACAAACAACCCCATAACTTGTTTACACACTTATCAATAATAAAACATAAAAATGAAATTTTAATAAGAAAATATTCCATCTTATATATTGTTGTGTTTTATGTTTTGCTTATTATTTTATAAGACGTTATTAACACGAATCCTCTAAAATGAGAAAAATATATGGAGATGCTTCCAGCCTTGTTGACTATGAATCACAATCATGGTTGAGGTAAAACTTTTAACTCTTAATTTCATTTATATGTTCATCTAATTTGACTGTGATAAAATATTCCATTAATCAATCTCACTAAAGTAAGTATGATATTGACATGAACCAATTTGTATGGAGTGGAGAATCGGGTCACGATATCTTGGTTTTGAGTTTGGGCCGGGTTGAATTGTCGTCGATCAAATGGGTAGGCTTATATTTTTGGTTAGTAGCATATGAGGTACCCGTGTGTGATTTCTTTTTATCATGTTGGATCAAGTGGGATGTCATGATTTCTCTATGGTTTTGTGTATGTAGTCTATACTCTATAGTCCTATTCTCAAAAGGATAAGGATATTTGTGGATTATAATATCTTTCTTTAAACCGTTCAAAAAAAAATATCTTTCTTTAAAGAGTTAAATGTAATTTTAGTCTTTGTGTTTTGGGTCATTTTGTCAGTTTAGTTTAAAAGGTTTTATTTTTCGCCTTTGAGTTCAAAAAGGTTTCACCGTTACCATTTTAGTCCACTGGTTTAACTTCATCCATTTTTATGTTAACGAGAAGGGCGATTCGGTCATTTTATATAGCCGAATTGCCTTTCTAGTTAACAGAATTACATATAAAATGGACGAAGATAACCCAGTGGACTAAAATGGCAACGATAAAACCAATTTGGACTCACAGATGAAAAATGAAACTTTTGAACTAAACTGATAAAATGATTCAAACCACAAGCACTAAAATCACATTTAACTATTCTTTATAAAAAAAAATATAGTGAACTAGTTGTGTTAAAACAAATGTATTTTAACTCGCTTGAAAAATATAAACATGATAAACCAGAACTAATTTGGTATGTGCGACACCCGAAACTCAACCGATCAACTAGACTACATCATATTTCACTAAGGTGTGAAAATTTAAATATTAGCGAATATTATTAACAAGTTTTTATATAAATTTACCATTTTAAATTTTGAAGTAACAAGAAATGCTAACGAGAACTTACACAACAGACATGAAATATGTTTATCAAGTTTGGTTATAATTTCCACGCGTATATAACTTTATGTTAAGACCATGTGTAGTGGTAAGGGTGAATAATGCCCCCATCTTTGGGCATTTTCTGCCATGTGGTAGTACAGTCAACAAGGAGCATTACTGGGCGTTTTTCTAAAATTGGTATAGTGGGAATGTGGCCATTATGTTTAAAGGGTGTAAAGAATTAAATAAAAATAAAAAAACCAAAAAAAAAAGCTATTGGACTAAAAAAGGAAGATTAAATGTTATTAGCCAACTCAAAATGTGCACAACGTGATTTAAACAACGACAAAACAAGATTTGCAGCCAAACACGCCCAGGGGGGTGGATCCCCGACGTGTTTGGGCGTTTTCCAGCACACAAAACGCCTAAATGGGCATGAGTACGGGTGGTCTGATAGAGTATACAAATAATCTTGGAAGAGAATAACGATAGAGACATAGTTTAACTTGTTTTATTATTATTCTTATGAAAGTTCATAGAGATGTCTTGATAATAAGTATAGTTAGTCGATCTTTGGATATAGTTCTGAAAGGATGAGTTTACACGTGGAAAGCAACTAGCCGTTAAAATATATATATATATATTACTACCCTTCATACAGTATTACAAATGCTCAAAATAGTTTAGATGGTTTAAAGCAAAGAACAAAAGTTAGTATGAGAACACTATTTAATCCAAAATTAAAATTTTCTTGTAGAAGTAAAATTAATTTGGTCGTATGTGATATAATTGCTTTATCATGTATGTATAAGTTATATAATGATTGTATTGCCCATAAATCTTAAAAATTATCCGACATGGGTAGGTTACAAATTGCTTGTGTGTGAGCGCTTTGAATTATCAATTAATGTAACTAAAAGTGACCTAGAAGCAACAATTGAATACTTAATATAGTGTATAAAATTGCAATAAGACAAAATACATGTATGAAATCTAAATCATCCAAAACCGACTTAGAGGGGTTCTCCTTGTGACCACCCTCGGGCGTATCCCGCAAAACAAAACACCGGTGACTCGCCACAAGGAGGGAAATAGGGGGGTTCTTCTTGTGACCACCCTCCGGCGTGAGAATAAGTATTGTTCTGAGGAGAATAGTGTGTGTTGAGTGTAAATAGTGAGAGAGCAGAATCCTTAAACTTGAAGGATGAGTCATCTATTTATAAACGAAGGATGAAGGTGGAGGAGGATACCTGCCAGCTAGCCAGTGGGCGCCAGCTGTCCGACCAAGGGGAATACCCTTTTTGTCCCCTCTGTTGTCGCCAGTGTAGTGGATGACGTGACGCGCGCTCATTCGTCCAGCTGGGCGCTCACTAGTACTGGCTGTCAGCCTGTCCTCCAGAGATCTTGCAGTGAAGGCTGGCATCCATCCATTGGTGCCACATGTCGTCCTTTTTGTCTGGAGAAGCATCTTCTTTGGAGATGGCGTGCAAAATTGAGCAAAAACAGCGCACAACGCATGGAGATGGCATGCAAAAGTGAGCCAAAATGACGCACGGCGAATGGAGATAGCGTGCAAAACTGAGCTAAAACAACGCATGGCGCATGGAAATGGCATGCAAAATTGATCCAAAACGGCGCATGGCGCATGAAGATGGCGTGCAACATTGAGCCAAAATGGCGCACGTCGGATGGACATGGCGTGCAAGATTGAGCCAAAATGGCACACGACGCATGGAGATTTTCTTTGAAGTTTCTTCAAGGAGAAGTTTTCTTCTATGCTTGGAGTGATGTGACGGTTGACGTTTGATTGAAGTTCCGTTTGAGGTGGTTGTCTTGTCGGAGAAGGTGAACAGTTACTTTTTTAGAAGTCAGGCACGTTTTTCCTGTCGTGTCAGGCGCGTAGTGACGTGACCGTGTCGTCCCGATCGGTCAAAAACCCAATTAAACCTAGGTAGGTAGGGTAAGTCGGGTATCGTATCCACGAAGAGCATGTGGTCAGTGTCGCACGACCCGTTCGATTAGTTAGACTATTTACAAAAGATGTACAAAGTGATTATGAAGATTGCTAATTTTATTTGTTTGTTTGGTTTTTAAAATAAATTGGAATGAACTGACAAATTGATGTTATTCTTAAAACAATGTGTGATTAAAGTTGAAACAAGAAATTAGAATACGGATCACACCTGGTTCGATAATTGCAACACCTAGGGTTCCTACATGTTTTAACTTGATTCAATTGCATATAGTGATTAACGGATTACTATCACGAAACTTAGGTGCCAATTGCTATCTACGTCATAGACAACGGACCACAATGCACTTCATTACCTCGGACATGTAAATGCTAACCTAAGATAAGGTATAATTGCACATAACCATTTCGCAAAGTCATAACTTTATCATCGTTCGACAACTTACGAATTTGAAACAAATGCAAGACAATTATTAAAGGTTTCAAATACTAAACAATTTGTCACAAAATCAAATCAAAATACAAATGCATAAACCCTAGAAAATCTTACAACATTCTACACCGGGGTGAAACCGAAGAGACTAGCCGTTCATGGTTGAATGGACGCGATCACCGGGCGATGAGCGCGAACACCGAGCCATGATCTTTGAGTCTTGAGGAGTGATGGAAGTTAGGGTTTGAATGGTGGAGAATGGATGAAGATGATGGAGATGGTGCTTCGGTTAGGGTTTGGATGATGATGGTGTAGGTGTGTGTTAGAGATGGATTAGGGATAGGTTAGAGAAGAAGAGATTATGTTAGATGATGAAGGAATGATCCCTAATGATGTTTTTATCATTCCCAACTTGTAACCCCCAAAAAAATGGTCAAAGGGTCTTTATAACTCGTCAAAACAACCAAGAAATCAATACTACGCGATACAAAAAACGGAGAGCCGTCGCCGACGTCCTCTACTTTTGCCGATTTTCTGCGACGTCTTATTTCACTGGATACGGAGGTTTCGGGCGACGGGTTAACTACGGGGCGTCGGAGACGGTGCCTACAAATCCAACTCTCCGTTTTTCTCGCATCTTACTCCCGGTTGACCCGTTTCGCGTCCCGATGGTCTTTTTCGTCCCGGTGGTCCGCAAAGCTCCCGATTAGCTCCTTAAACTCCGTAAGACCTGCAAAACACAAATCCCATTAAAGGTAGGCTATTCGAGATTAAAAGTTAAGTAAAGACATGAACTTAAACATAAACGAACATCGGTTTTGACCACGCATCACGTGGCGGCTAGGGGTGTTCAAAATCATCCGAATCCAATTCATCCGATTATCCGAATCAGAATTATCCGAAAATTCGGATATCCGAATTTATTTTCGGATATCCGAAATTCGGAAATCCGAATTTTCGGATTCGGATAGTGATTTCGGAAATTTTCGGATATTTCGGATATCCGATATCCGATTTTTTTTAAATATACGTGTATATAAATAGTGCCATTATAGAAAAAACCTAACCCTAAATCATTTTTTCTCCTCAGCCGCTCTCATTCACACTCACCCTAGCCCCCACGAACTCATATCCACTCATTCACACTCACCCTAGCCCCCACGAACTCATATCCACTCATTCACACTCACCCTAGCCCCCACGAACTCATATCCAGATCTAAACAAGATACGCTTACGAATAATATAAACTCAAATCGAAGATCCCATGTTTGTTTTCATACGATCCATACGATTCATCTGTACCTATATCATAGATTTCGATTCATACGTTCATCTGTATCATAGATTCCGATCGATTCATATGATTCAGCATCTGTGTCATAGATTTCGATTTTTTTCATACGATTTTTTTACTTTATTTCGATTTGTTACAGGCTGTATTGTTCATATGATCAGCATCATAGATTTGTTCATAACGTCAAGTATTTAAACAAGTTCATTTATTTAAACAAGTTTGGTACAGTTTGGTATTATAGTTCTGTCGGATTCGGTCCTATCTTTCATAGATTCGTTGTATTTTAAATCTAGATATTGATTTGTTACAGGTTGTACTTTTTATACGATCAGTGAATACAAAACATATTCTCTCTTCTTGTGAAGATGATTTTATGGATTTAAGTGTTATTTTTGGAATAGAAGTGCATATAAACCAAAGGATTCATTTTTAGTTGGTAAAATCATCTTCACAAGTTGAATTTTAAAACTGCTAAAGAGTGGCCTTTGTTTGTTTAAGGCTGAAGACTTTAAAACTGCTAAATTGTATAAACTGGTTGTTTAAAAAAGTTTATGAAAACGATTGTAGTGAATTATCATCACTGGTTGTTTAAAAAAGTTTACACGTTCACACATATTGTATTACAGTAAATTTATGTGTATTGTGGTACATTTATGTTGAGTATTTTAAGAGCTTTATGTTTATAGCCCAATTTTGGCATCTAAGAAATTAAAAACCTGGAGTTTCACTCTAAGAAATAATAAGCTCTTTCGTGAATCGTATCAAGTTTGTTATATCAACCTTTTATCTAGACCGAGCTCATTTATGTTCTTGTGCATCAGGTTTCATATGGTGCCTTCAAAGTTGGAAGGATGGATTGGAGTCTGATGCTCGGATTTGGAAGATTATGTTTTTATTTCGACTTTTAAGACAATGTATTGCGTTATTTTGGACATGTTATGTGATTTAGAATAATGGATTGTGTTGGGTTTTTTTTTTTTTTGAACATCAGAACTTTTATTTGCTGTTTGGTTTGTTGAAACTTTTATTTTGAAATTTATTTTTTTAAAATTTTGGATATCCGTTTCATTATCCGAATCAGTATCCGAAATTTTGGATAAAGTCGGATATCCGAAATTTCGGATACGGATTCGGATAGTGAAATCTACTATCCGAATCGGATATCCGGTTTTGAACACCCCTAGTGGCGGCCATGCGCCCTAAACATGTGGCGTTTCCTCCTTCTCTCTCCTGACGTGGTTCTCCTGGTTGGATGTCTGTCTGCCTTCTGACGGTCCACTACCCCATCACATTAAATGCGATGATAAATACCCAACGGTTCCCAACAGAAATCCCACTCTTTCCTCTCCAACTCCATTCAAATTTCAAATCTTCTCTTCTTGTTTCCAAAATTTTCCACTTTTCGTTCACGTATTTTTCATTGTTCATTCCGGTATGTCCACTTCTACTAAAGCCGATGGCTCTAAAAGGAGACAACCAAAGCCGAAGGACCTTCCTGGTCCTAACCGGGCTATCATCAACTAGAAAGAGGAAAAACTTCACAATCTTATACAACAATTTAAGTTTCCGTCCGATTGGGAGGTGAAGTTCCCGATCACCAGTAGTACAGCATTCGATGCTCCTCCGGGTTACATGACACATTACGCTACTTTTTTTCCGGGAACGGAATTTCCGGTTGCCCATGTCAAAATTCTTGGGTGAGATTCTTACCAGGTACGACTTACACATTTCGCAGGTGAACGCATTAGGGTTACCTCGGGTCACCGATTTCGAGTTTATCTGTCAGGCACAAAAGATAGAGCCAACTTTTGAGATGCTCAACGTTTTTATTACGTCACGTATACTGGAGGCTTTTAGTCCTTCAACTCTAGAACTGCTGGTGTTCTTCCATGCAGCCGGGATCCACCGAACAGCTTCCACGATTAGAAACAAAAGTTTTTCTACATCCGACGTGGAGATCCCGATTGATATGCATTACCGAGCGAAGAGTGAAGGTGTGCCGAAGGTGGCGGTTTCTGTTTCGTTCGCCGATCAAGAGTGGTATAAGACTCAGACTAGGAGGCCTACTCTGATCATCTAACTAGAGGAGAAGGCTCTTGTTGCGGCTGGTATGAGTCTACCGTGGGTGCCTAGGGAGCCAAGGGCTTTCCCCGTTTATGCTTACAAGGGAAAAGGTACCTTGTGTTTTTTTATTTTACGTGTTAGTTCTCTCTCCTTTTCTTTTTCTCACAAGTCTTTGTTGTTCAGCAGGTTATAGTTTAATGAATGTGTTCGATCCGAAGGTTGCTGGAGAGATAGCAATGACATTGCTGCCTGTTAGGACGCCTGCTTGGACTGCCCGAATTAGGGATAACTTTTTGCATCCCTCATCCGAGGATATAGCCGCCTATGGCACTATGATTCTAGGTGCTCCTTCTGTAGCTCAAGCTGATGTTGGTAAATATCCTACTCGGGAGGGGACTATTCTCCTCTCGAGTGAGGAATCCACTAGTTCTTCGCAGTGATTGATTTGTCGTTCATCAGGTGCAGGTCCACAGCAACGACCTGTTCAAGACCCAACAAATGGTGATGCGTCTACTCCCCCCCTTTGTTGATCCGACTACCGTCACTGCAGAGCCGGAATGGAAAGAAGCTGAGAAGAAGAAGGTTGAGGAAAGAGAAGAAAAAGTCTGCTAAAGGTTGAGTAAACAATATTGGATGTCTTAACTCGGAAGATTACAATTTTTTTATCAACAATTAACAGTTTAACTCCATCTATACTTTTGATTCTGGAACAGTCACGTATAGACCATGTGAAAACACTGGTTATTAAAAAACAAACGAACCCTTGTGTAACGACCGTCTAATTTCTATTCGAATTTAATGAAAATACGCATGATTTTATATAAATTGGTACTTTACTTCCAAAACAAGTACAAAGTTTAAGTTTTAAAATGATAACATACTAGTTGACTACTAACTAGTTCCAACATTCAAAACATGATTCATAAATTGTTTACATTATAAACATTGTCTAAAACAAAGTTAATCTATTGCGGAAGCTTCAAAAGTGCGTGTTCGGTTCTTCAAAACATGCTTGATCGCCATCCGGAAAGTCCCCATTGTCACCTAAAGTCAAAACCACTTAAAATGTTAGTTTTGACATTGATATAGTGTGTATAAACAAGTTCCAACATCGAATCATGAAAAATAAAATAAAAATTCAGAACTGGTCCTGTCGCATATCGCGCCAGACACCCTTCATTCTGTCACGTGTCGCGACGACTCTCGCGTGTCGCGCCGAATCTAAGTGATCCTGTCGTGTGGCGCGGGGGATAGCATTTTCCAGCAGGTGCAGGTTTTTGACCTGCATTTCCTGCCAGCTCCGAAAATTCCAAATTTCAACTTCAAATGTCCGTAACTTTTGATCCGTAGGTCCGTTTTAGGTGATTCTTTTTCCTATAAGTCTGTAATTTCGTTACTGACGTTCCTATTACATTTTCATACCCAAAACTTTAGATTACGGACCGAATGACTAAAATCACTATGTGATTATTCGACCCATTATATTTACACCCATTTGCTACCATTGCAGTAGAAACCATAAGGCGCATTTTTACCCAACATCCGGGGCTTAATATCACCGGCGTTTCATTACCAAAACTATGGCTTTGCGCTCTTGTGATCCGTCTTCGCCAATTCTAATCAAAACACCATTTTACTACTACTAAACAATTGTTTAACCCGTTTGGCTCATTTACAGAATCCTCCGTTTCCAATGACTACCAAACACTTCCTAATCTATTTTCAACTTATTCAATCAATTGTGAACAACGACAATTCAACTAATACACGTCTTTATACTAAAACACAACCATGACAATTGAAATATCCAAATTTGCATATTGTAACGAACAAGTTACATACCCTTAGAGCAAACCCTTCAAACGCGCTTCCCCACCGGCTTGTCCACTAGACGCTCCGGCTTCTTTTCCTATAGAGTTCAACCATAGCATGTTTAGAACTCTTTTCTTAACATATATCGCATAGTTTGCCGAAACATTACAAATATGCGTTTTAACTCGAATTTTCAGTTTTAAGCCTTCTTTGAGGCATTTTTACAAACACTTTAAAGGCAGAATTTTACATGGTTCGTTATCAAGTTCATAACTTGTCATATAGCCCAAATTTACATCAATCCAACTATCTTACTTAAATGTTAACTTCAATAATTTTGAAATCACTTCATAAATATCAATTTACACTAGAACAACCATCAAAATCCTAGTGTTTATCAAGTTCCACAAAACCTACTAATCACCTTCCATGGTGTTCATGGATTTTACTAGAATTAAGTATGATTTCATCATATACTTGTCTAGGGTTTACTCCTAGACACTACAATGTTCCTATTTCATCATATAACAAGCATGCAATCATCTAATTCGAATTCTCTAGGTTCACTTAGAAATTCCACTAGAGATTTCTCATAAAATTCTCATACCTTATGACTCCTTTTTCAGTGGGGATCACTATTCCGTGCTCGGATTTTGATTTAGAACGGATTTTGATCTTCAATTTGAGAGATTAAGTGTGAACTAGGGTTGTGGGGGTTTTCTACTGGTTGCCTTGTGCTTGGATCGATCCAGACACACACACACTTGTGTGTGTTTGGATTTTGATTTTATGTTTTATTAAAATTATTTTCAAATTAACCACTTTTGGTCCCCCCAACTTTCATTTAGTTCATGTTTAGTACTTTAACCCTCTCATAAGTTACTACAAGATTTTTATCTAACTAGGTTATTTTAAATCCTAGTTAGTTCACTTGTTTATTTACCAACCTTTTATTTTAAATAAAAGATTTACATTTTCGGGGTGTTACAAGTCCACCCCCCTTAAAAGGGTTTCGTCCTCGAAACCGGGAAATATGTACCAAATAGTGTAGGGTAGAGCCGTTGCATCTCTTTTTCGGACTCCCATGTGGTATCCGAGCCCTTTTTGTATTCCCATTTGACCTTTACTTGATTAATCACTTTGTTTCTCAAGCTTTTTACTTTACGATCTAGATCTCAATCGGCTTCACTGTGTAGTTAATACTATTATCCACTTCAAGGTCATCATAATGGATATAAGCCGTTTCCTCAGCTAAGCATTTACGGAGTTGTGACACATGAAACGTGCCATGAATTCCGCTCAATTCTTCCAGTAACTCAAGGCGATAAGCTACCTTGCCGACCCGTTTAATGATTTTAAATGGCCCGATAAACCACGGGCTTAATTTCCCTCTCTTTCGGAATTGGATGACGCCCTTCCATGGGGAAACCTTTAACATAACCATGTCGCCTACCTCAAATTCAATCGGTTTTCGTCTTTTATCGGCATAAGACTTATGCCTGTCTTGGGCCGCTTTCAAGTGAGCTCGAACCACATCGATTTTCTCGTTAGTGGCTTGGACAACATTTTTGTGGGCCAGTTCACGCGGACCCACTTCACCCCAACACACCGGGGTTCTGCATTTCCTGCCATATAGCAACTCGTACGGAGCCATACCGATGCTTGCATGATAACTATTATTGTACGAAAATTCGGCCAACGATAGATAAATATCCCAACTTCCCCCGAAGTCGATGATACATGCCCGTAACATATCCTCCAAGGTCTGTATTGTTCTTTCACTCTGCCCATCCGTCTGTGGATGGTGATATGCGCAAAATGCAACATATAAATTATATCAAATGTGGCATAAAACTAACCCTTTATTAGTACTAATGTTGGAAAAAGTGTGTTTTTGTCTTCCTTTTGTATTTTCAGGATTAAATGAGCTTAAATTAACAAAAGAAGCAAAAAGACAGCAAAATCTAACATAAATACAAGAAAAGGAACAAAAGTGGAACGCCCGACCCCTCAACAACATCTTCCCAAGCAAAACCAAGGACACAGAAGACTAAACACGCCCCATGCTCAGCGAGCACGGGGCCGTGCCCAAGAAGCAGAAGAAAAGACAATTCTTTAGAAGCTTCTATTGCCAACCATGGGGTCGTGCCCAGTGGACACGGGGGCGTGGTCAGACTCCTGCAGGCGCATTTATTGTAATTGCGAATTACAATTAATGAGGAGAGAGACAAGGATGGACACGGGGCCGTGCCCAGCGGGCATGGGGCCATGCCCGAGCTTCTGTTCAGCCTATAAATAGGAGTGCTTGGAGACATTTCAACTCATCCCTTGGCACACCACCTCTCTTACACTTCACCCACCACCCACCACCACCATAACACCATCATCCATTATCCATCATAGAGTGTGTGAGTCGTCTCAGGATCCAAGATTGATCGTAAGAGTTCTTGACAATCAAAGGCCATGTTTGCCTAAGTCTCTTACATCACTTGGTGAAACAAGTGTTTAGTGTAATACTTTTTATTTTTAATCTTTTGCACTTTTTAATTGGTTTTGTATTAATGACTTTAATTACTAGTTTCTTATGTTGAAGGTGATTCTTCCTTATCGTTTGTCCGTGGTGTCTTGGCATTATTTTACTGTCTATATAAAATAAAAGATTTTCACCATTCATATCTCCACGGTCTATATGGAGGTATGTTGGCTACCTGGTCGGGGGTTAAGGGAACGGCTTGGTAAGAGTCTGGCCGTTGTTCAGCGTTTAGAGATCCTGCAAGGGACCTGGGTCAAATTTAGTAGGACCTCCTTCAATACCCAAAGGTATTGGATGGCGGGGGTCCAAACTCTTTGATCCCCTCATAAGTTAAACTACTATTAAAACTTTAACCCAGCTATTTAGGACTGTATCCCTGCTGACTCAGACTACTTAGCTGAGGGTAACGTCGCCTTCAAAAGAGGGGCCTACCACATTATGCATTAATAACTTAATTAATTATCTTTCAATAATCCGACCCTTTAGGATTGTATCCTTGCTGACTCAAACTACTGGGTTGAGGGCAGCGTCGCCTTCAAAAGAGGGGCCTACTACAATAACTAAGATAATCTCTTAAACAAGTGCAAAAGTGCGAAAATAATCAAAGGTTACACTAACACACGAGTCGGATCCAAGTGATTCATCTTGTCTATTTGTTTTTATTTTTATTTTTATTTTCAGCATTTTAGTTAGTTTTTTTTCTTAGTTTAAAATCTTTTTCTAACATTTTGATTTGATTAGACGTTGAGGATAAACCGGTACTAAAAGCTCTTGTGTCCTTGGACGACCTCGGTATCTTACCAACACTATACTACGTCCACGATGGGTGCACTTGCCCATATGTGTGTTTAGTGTTAGTAAATATCGTGTTTTATAAATTTAAAACTTGGCTAAAAGTGTAAAAAGGGCTTAAAATATACATCCAAATTATAACACACTTCACGCACATCAAGTTTTTTTGGCGCCGTTGCCGGGGACACAAGGATTTTAAGAAAGTTAGGAATCAACGGCCTAATCATTTTTTTATTTTCTTTTTAATTTTTAGATTTTCTTAAATTTTCAGCTTCTGCAGAGCTTAGCACGGGCCGTGCCTGGTCGGACACGGGCCGTGCCCAGCATTGGTACTGGCAGTTTTTATTTTCCGAGTTACAGAAGGCTGAGCACGGGGCCATGTCGGTGCAACACGGGGTCGTGTCCATCTTTCCAGTAACAGGGATCCGGAAAACAATCACTGTAACTTCGACCACGGGCCGTGTTCACTGAGCACGGGGCCGTGGTGAACTTTCTGACCAGCATTCTTTTTTTGTTTTTTTTTTGTGACAGGACTTAGAACCAGACGCCACCTCTACGTAGTGTATGAGCTCCAGTTCTAATAAAGACATACAAGAACCTCTAGAAGAACCCGAACGCTTTCTCAGAAAAAGATTAAAAGCTAAAAACCAAGAGAAGGTTTCGGGGGACCCACTTCCAAATGCGGACCAGCGTACCCTCATAGATTACCTACGACCCACCGTAGGTAACCTTGGTGCCGCTATCAATGCACCGAATTTCGAAGCCAACAACTTCGAACTTCGGCCACATTTGATACAGATGCTTCAAAACTCTGCAACCTTTCATGGGCTTGCGGATGAGGATCCCCATCTACGTATCACTAATTTCTTAGAAATATGTGATACCTTTCGGATCAATGGAGCATCAAATGACACCATTCGCCTTTGAATGTTTCCATTTTCACTAAAAGACCGAGCAAAAGCTTGGCTTAATACCCTCCCAGTTGGTTCGGTAAACACCTGGGATGAACTAGCCCAAAAATTTCTATATAAGTATTTCCCTCCCGCTAAAACGGCTAAATTAATGACTGAAATTAATACATACTCGCAAGACGAGGGGGAATCCTTATATGAAACATGGGAAAGATTCAAGGAGCTATTACGAAAGTGTCCTCATCACGGTCTTGCGGTGTGGCAACAAGTATCCACTTTCTATAATGGATTGTTGTCACATACTAGACAAACACTTGACTCTAGCTCCGGGGGACTTTTAGGTAATCGCCGCCCGCAAGAAATATATCATCAAATTGAGGAAATTGCTCAAACCAATTTTCAATGGCACACTCCCTGAGGCAATAAATCTATTGCCCCGGGCACCCATAAGGTTGATGAAAGCACTTCTTTACAAGCCCAAATCGAGGCCCTTTCTTCAAAAACTAAAAAGCTAGAAATGACAAAAACAGTCTCGGTTATGGCTTGTGAAGGGTGTGGTGGGCCACATGAAAATTGGAGTTGTATGGAAGAAACAGATGATCAAACAGAGTCGGTAAACTACATTGATAATAGACCTAGGCCGTCGGGTCCCCCAACGGGCACCTACAACCAAGGATGGCGTAACCACCCTAACCTTGGTTGGAGAGAACCCGACAGTAGTAGTAACCAACAAAATCTAAATCAACGAACAAACTTTCAGCAACCGAGGAATGAATCACAAATTTTTTCTCAACAACAAGGTGGACGAGAAAGGCTTGAATATACTATATCTCGCCTCATCTCCGACACTGAAAAGAAAAACTCGGATAGGTTTCTACAATTAGAATCAAATTTTAGAAATCAACAAGCTAGTATACAAAACATCGAAAAACAAATAAATCAACTAGCCAAAAATTTCTCTGAGAGACCACAAGGCGCGTTACCAAGTAATACCGAAACCAACCCAAAGGCACAAGTTCATCTCATAACGCTACGGAACCGTACCGTGGGTCCCGCGGAAGGCCCGCCGCCTACTGAGGAGATCGCAACACCGCCCCAACAAGAGAAGGGTTCTCCTCCCTCACCAGAGCCCACCAAGGCTCCTCGGGTTCCGTACCCCGGTAGGTTAATCCGTCAGAAGACCAATCGCAAAATTCGAAAGTCTACTAAAACATTTGCATGTCAACATTCCTTTCATTGACGTTCTAACCCAAATGCCTAAATATTCAAAATTCATGAGGGACTTTCTCAGTCATAAAAGGAAAATTGAATCATTACAATTAGTTAACTTAGGCGAAGAATGCTCCGCCCTCGTGCTTAATAAACTTCCCCAAAAGAAGATTGATCCCGGAAGCTTCACAATTCCTTGCTCAATTGGGGACTCCCCCATTCGAAATGCGCTAGCCGACCTTGGTGCCAGCATCAACCTCATGCCAGCATCAATGTTCAAATGACTCGGCTTAGGCAAAACTGTCACGACCCCCGACCCCATCCTGGCCGGAATCGGAAGCCGCGAGCAGTCAAGTGGTACCGGTGATTATTTTTAAAAACATTGCAGCGGAAATTTCATCAGGACCGTGAGTTAGGAAAATTATCAGAGTTTAAAAACACCTGATTTTATTTATAAAATAGATGGGATGAAACCCATGTTTTATAATGGTAGCTTTAATATAGATAAATTTGATTATATAAAACAATATTTCTTAATTTGATTTAATTAATAAAATAAGCCACTTCTTGAAGTCCTTCAGTGCCGGATCCAATCCTTACTCCAATATACTGTAATTACCTGAAACGCGTTTTAAAAAGGTTTTGTCAGCGGGGAAATACTGAGTGAATCATTCATTTTACTAAAACGACGCATTTGTTATAATTTACAGTATTAAGAGCGATTACAATGTTTCTGATATCAAACCAACTACCCACAGTATTTGTCACTCGACCGGATCTGTGACTGTGGTCATATCACCATTGGCTGCCCCAATGAATGACGTATATCACTGTTAGGGCTTATTTGCCTAACCTGTGTTAGGGCTTATTAGCCTAACCCTGTGATACTTCACTGTTAGGGCTTATTTGCCTAACCTATGTTAGGGCTTATTTGCCTAACCCCGTGAGAAATTAATATTGTGCACAATACCCCACATACCGGTTGTAATTTGGTGATTACAAAGACTTAATCCCTGTAATTATAAATTTGAAAATAAACAAGCTTTTGTAAATAAATTTGATAAAAAGAGAATGACTCACTTTATAAGCATGCAAGATTGAGTTAACAAGCTTCTTGATTCTACTTCTTCCGATAATTAAGCATGCACTTTATTATTCTGGATCTTCTGATGATTTAATAGTTTGTTTGATTGTGAGTGTGTAGTGGGAAGTATTTTCGGTAGTTAAACATATAGTTTAACAGAATGGAATACGTATTTGTGTAAAACCTAAATCAAACCTTAACGGTAGTCACGAGATTCGAACCTTAACGAATTTCACAAAGTATAGTCTTATTCAGACAGTATTTTGGTATCCATTTAATGAACTCACAAAGTATAGTACTCTGGATTCCGTTTAACGAAATTCACAAAGCACAACACTTCGGCATTCGTTAGATGGTTCCTGAATCGATCGGACAGAACATCGCATCGGTGATTATTGGTTAGAACACCAACGTATAGAGAGAAGAAGAAGAGAAATGAGCAAGGAAGAATGAAATCCTAGGCTCCTATTTATAGGTAAAAAGTATGCCTTTCTTAGCTAGGAAGATTTCTTAGTTATTAAGTTTTCTTTTATTTATTTAGTTTTTCTTAACTATTAAGTTTGCTTAATTATTAAGTTTTACTTAACTATTAAGTTTCCTTAAACATTAAGTTCCCTTAACTATTAAGTTTACTTAACCATTTAACTAAATAACTTATTTAGCTTAATAAATCTTGCTTAGCTTGAATTAGCTTAATTAATCTTGATTAGCTTAATTAATCTTGATTAACTGGTTAATTAATCTTACTAAACTTAACTAACAAATTAATTAATCTACTCAGCTAACTTCACTGCTAAGTTTATTTAAGTTTACTTAGCTTTTAAGTATTCTAGCAGCTCTCTGCTTACGAGTTCTAATTTCTAGATACAAGGGAACCTGTATTAGTGTATTAACTCAATTCAACTTTAACGATAATCACGAGATAAAAACCCTCACAACGATTTACAAGTGCAATACTTAACAATTCAGCAGATTCACAACGAATGACAGAGTATAGCCCGAGTTCGAACAGCACTCAAACATTCAAGTCGAAATCACGATGAATAACAAAGTATAACCCAATTTGAGCAGCACTCAGATAATCGTTGGATAGTTATAATCGATCGGAGATTGAATCGTAGCAGCGATTAGAGTTATTACCCTGATAATGAGCAGAGTTTAGGGATTTAGAGGGAAAAATCCCGAGCTATTATTTACAAAAATAAAAGCTGACCGAAAGAAAAGAATTGAACAGCGATCGAGTTAATACCCGGCATCGTAGCAGCACTTCGTGACCCGTGTGTGTTTAATTGCACTACTACTGCTCTAATTCGACGTACATAGTGAGAATTGTCGTCGTTTCAATCACATAAAGCAAGTACCAATGTCTGCTATTTATACACGAAATTTGGCAGGCTTACGGACCGTAAGCCATATCCCTTACGGTCCGTAAGGGAAGCAGTCTATTTATAGGCTGCCTAGGTTCGGGACTAGCCTTGCTGACTTGATGATTTTGACAAATAAGAATTAAACAACGTTTTATGTTGATAATCGTTAGCTAGGGTTTACCCCCTTTGAGTTTTAGGGGCCCTGATCCTGATTCCGATTGTTCTGGAAATTTTAGGGTTTATGTAAAATTACTTGGGTGTCTCAATTAGGGTTTCCTTATTGGATAATTATCATACTAAATATTATTTTTAGTGAGAGTTGTTACATCCTCCCCACCTTAATAAAAAATCTCGTCCTCGAGATTTGGACTAAGATATTTTCTTGGGGTGATGTTTCTTCTTTTAATTAAGAGGAGCAATGTATCGTGGAATGGAATCAAAAGATATTTTGAGGGGTATGAAAAAAAATGATTTATAGGAACAATTGGATTCAATATCCGAAATGAATTTTCTTTGATCAATTGAGGAAGGTTCCGAATTGATAAATATCTATTTGTGAATGGAAGTATGGAAAATGATTTGTTAATGATTATCCGAAAATCAATATCATTTACTTAAAGGGTACTGGACAATAGAATTTAGTGTATCGTAATCTGAGTACATAATTGTACCAAGAATATGACAAATCAGACGAATGACGTATGAATAGGGTTTATTATTAGCACAGGCTACAAATGTATATGGATACTGTATGGTATTGTTATGATTGAAAGAAATTTACCGTTTTCGAAATTAACTAAGAGTTTCAAGGAAGCGAATCTAGGTATAAAAGATGATACATTCCGATGAAATGATATAGTTTCCAGGGTGATTATGTTTAAGCGAAAAGATATATGATCTACAGTTTTTTTAAAATGAATGTGAAGAACTTTTTGGAATTAGTAAAATTCTTTGTCAGAAGAAAACTTACCTTGATTGGTACCTAAGGAAGACTTAAGATTGACCGGTTCAAAATGAAATGAAAACATGAAAATGTTTTGTCAGATTATGATATGAGAAAATCAATGTGCTGAGATGGGTGATTTGTAAGAATACATGAAAAGATAATAAAGTTAGTGTATTTTTGTCTTAATACATAATTGTATTCAGATGATTTTAATCAAAATGTTTGATTAAAGATAAGTGATATTTTGATTTATTAAATACCTTTTCCTTTTATGTTATCATAAAGTAGAATAATAAATAAATATAGATAGGTTTAAAATATCAAAACCCGTGGTAATTTTGACAAAATAATGATATATGTTTTATAAATAGGTTTACCCAATATTCTAGAACTCGCGATTATCATTTTTAAAATCAAGTATGTTTAACTATAAGATTTTATAATAGGGTATTTTAAATCATAAAAGTAAAATAATAAATGTTTATTTTAATATCAAGCATACTTAAATATTGGCTTGCGTAAATGACATTTGATATTTTAATATGTATATTTTATAAAAGAATATTTCTATAAGTATTTAATAGTTGTGAAATATTAATCAAGATGAACATTTATTTATAATATGTCTTGTTCATGAATACTTAGACAATTATTTAGATAATTTTATTTGTCCCTTTGATTGTTTTATGAAAATATGTCTTCTCTTTATAGTACAAAGTATATATATTTCTATATATATAATATAAAAATATTTTTACATATAATTGAAATTTATTTTAAGTATGATGACTTAATTTATATATATTAAATAGTTATTATCATTGTTGGATATTGGTTAGTGTTGCCTTGTTTAAGCATAGGTGATCAGTCCATGCCTAACTAAGGCTACGCTATCCAATACCTGTTTTGATAATAACCTTAATACCTAAAAATAATATTAATACCTACTATTATTAATATTTTATTACAAATATTTACCAGAAATAAATAATTTAAATGAGATTAGCGCAATTTTCAAATTTTGTGAAAAATGTCACCACAAGGTGATCGTAATCAAAGAAATGATTTGATGAATTCGAAGACTAAACAAGCATGTTATGGTTCAAGAGAATTGAAGTGCTTGTTGGGACTATTTTGAATATGATGGCTTCAATCCATCATATGGGACTTTGAATTGAATACGTAATACGAACAAGTTCAAACAATTGAACTTGGTGTAAACAAAACGAGTTCATGTATTAATAAGAAATTTTGGATATGGTTACAACAAAAACCATGTATGCTAAAGGAAATTGAGTTTTTTCAAGAAACTTATTGACTTGATATCAAAGAGTCAACGTTTTGCAATAAACGTGCTTTATAAATGCAAAGATCAAGTATAGTGATACGATATTTGAATTTTTGATAAAAATAACAAATTGAAATGAAGCCCTCCAGTGGTCTTCATAAATCAAACGAACCACATGCGCAACAAACAGTGCATGTGTAAAGTGTGGATTTACCAAGAAATGGAATAGATCAATATTTGCTACTATGAAAGAAATCCTCATGGTATGATGACTATTAGAGGAAGTAGAAACACGAAAGTCAACTCTTTATAGGCAGAAGTCAGAATTGCAACGAAAGAAATAAAAGAACTTCTTATCTGGAATTTCGTGTGATAATTATTTGTTAAATGACATTATCAGAGAATGTCGAATGAAGTGAAATGAAATAGGGGATTTGCAAAAATATATGACTTCTTTTGTAGTGCTAATACAGAGGCTTACAATTGGTGTTGTTCAACCTTGAGGTTAGACTATGCACCGATGTTTTGTGAAATATTGTTCCAACGTACCTCAGCGAGATTTTGATCGTTTTGTAAGATCATGTGGCAAAGTGCCGCTTTTTGATTAGGAGTTCTTTTATTTACGGAATTTAGTATTGGTATCATCGTGCCCAAATTTATATTTTTCAAAGGTCTTGCCTTGGAAATTGTATGTGATACACTTTGATGTCTTGTGGACGTGAAATTTTAGGTTTCATGTGTTTTCTGGTGCATTAGCACAACTTTAGATGTTTCTTACTTCCGTTAATAGTTTATGATAACGCATTGGTAATTCTTATATTTTTGGATGGTGTCCCAACTTAATGGGTTTCCAGTATTATTTTGTTACACGAGTTACGAGGTAGATGATCAAACGAAATAATGTTTGACATCGGAATTATAGATATATGCGAGAGATTTCTGATAAAGAAATCTAGAATTATTATTGACACATATGATTGTGTTTTATTCGTAATTATCAATCGTTATGGTTTTTGGAATTTCTTATAGATATACATATCTATATATTTATATATTTCACATGCTGTAATATACATACCTTTCATAAGGTTAATGTATTTAACATATTCCTATTTCCAAAAACAAGTCAGATATCAGATCATGATATTATTTAGGGAAATCTTGTCACTTGTTTGACATACTATATACCCCGTCTTATCCGATTCGCGTCGGAGAGGTAATCTCAGTATATCCGGACAAGCTGGAGAGTCTTGTCACACCCCAACCAATGGCGGAAACATCAGGATGAGACGAAGTGTGAAGATTGCTAGAGACTTCATAACACTAATTGTGACAATATTTAAATAAACCCATTTTATTTCATAAATTTCAAATTGTCAAACATTACATAAAATCCAAATACGACATGTTCAAACATTAAAACATCAAAACATAATAAACCTAAAACGTCTAAATGTGTGTCTAGATATCTGATCGATGTCGTAAGGTCGGTCAAAAATATAATTAAAAAGTGTCCTATTCACCTTTACTAGTAAGGGCAAGTAGGGTGTCGAATCCACGGGGAATCAGTGGAAAGTGTAAAAGTTCGTTGTTTCAATTAACATCTACTTCTAAGCTAATTGCTTTTTGCAGTTTTGAGAATGATTGTGAAAACAAGAATAAATTATGGGTGTAAACAATTGTGAGAAAAGGACCAATCTCCGGGTTTTCAGGATGCAGAAAATCAGGTTACTTAGTTACCACTATTTGGAAATCACATAGACATGATTTGATAAATTTGTTTTGATAAATAATTAATGGACAATATATTTGATTGCAACGATCCACGATCGAAACCGAAAGATTGATGCAAATGAATAGTAGTCCAGTTAATCACCAATTTTAAATTTCATAAACATATCAAGTTCAATGATTAAAGGTTTAAAACAATGACATCCTAGACTTAAATCCCGGTTGTTGATGAACAAACCAAATAATTGATGAACACGAATGAATACGATAATCAAATAATGTTTAATCAAAACAAAACAATAGGAACGACTAACCGAAAGTTTAATCGAATCCTAATCCAAAAAGTTGTAACAAAAAGCAAACCAACGTTTCGTACAAACCCTATTCCCGGAGACGGTCACGGGATGACTAGCCGCTCATGATGGGTGAACAACCTTCAAAAGCTTGGTAGAATGTTGAAAGCATGATCGATTTGGCTAGGTGTGGAAACTTGATGGTGGATGTGCGGATGATTAATGGTGATGATGTTGTCGAGTGATGAAGTTTTTAGAGCTCCAAATTCGTCTCACGTGTGGCTGCCAATCCCCCCCAATAATGAGGTGATGATGTTGTTTTTGAATTAGGGCCCAACAAGTCTTTCCTTTAGGGTTTTAGAACCCTTAAATCGGCCCACCCCAAAACTAACACGTGCAGCCGTAAACCTTCAATTAATATTGATGTTTCTTTTGTCATCATGCAAACAGAACCGTAAGCCACATGTGAGTTCGTAAGCCTCAATTCCAACATTCTGTTTCTTTTGTGTGAACCCATGCAAACAACGTAAGTTACGGTCGAAAAGCCGTAAACCACATGTTGATGTCACTGTTTCTTTTTCTTTTTCAAGTCTGCATGTGATGTTGATGTTTCCTTTTATTGTTTGCAGCCATAACCACTCTCAAAAAGAATGATATATAATTGATTTTTATTACTAAACCAACGATTCCCAATGGTTGCATGTATGTCCTCACGTGAATGGGACCCTTTCCTTTGACCATGGTCCATGTACAGCTCTTTAGAATTCAGCCACTATGATGATGTTCATACTCCAAACCCAAGTCTCCAAGTCTGAAAAAGTGAAGATGTTGACTTTTAAACCAAACCTCCTCACATGTGCGGCCCACTCTTGAATCCCTTATGATTTTATGTAATGATGTGATCATGTTGTTTAATTATGAGAGTTCAAAAATGATTGTATAAGGCTGCTAATAATCGATGATGGAGGTGGTGTTTCGTGGAATCAAAGCTGCCAAAAATATTCGTATGATGATGATGATGTCTGCTGTTGATAATAATAAGTGGTTATATGAGCCAAAAAGTCGACCCAAATCTCCTACCAATCATTCGATGGTGATGATCCTTTAGAATGGTGAAAAGATGTTTCATACATATGTGTAACCCCCAAAGATGTGAAGTTCACGTGATGCTGCTATGAAAGTCCATATTTAGGATATTAAAACCCATTTAATTCTTAATAACCACCTCCATAAAAGCTTCATTTTAACTTCCAATTAATGACCCAATGGCCCCTCAACTTCAGTATTCTTTGTTTCTTGTTCTTTTGAGCTATCTTTCAATCCGAACAACTTCCGTTTAACGTGATCTCTCTCTAATAATCATTCGTGCTTGTTCAGTTTCATCACCAAGCTTTCTAACTTCACTGTATTACGCGTTTAACCTGCAAATAAACAAACACTCGCAATAAACCAATTCCAAACATATAATCATATAAAACCGAACTAAATCACGTAAGATAAGCACTTTAGCACCCATGTTTCACACTCTCCATCACATCCCCACACTTACCTTTGATTGTCCTCAAGCAAACCGATACGGAACTACTCACCATAGTAACAATACCTCTAAATCCCTATACCGATGCAACAATTTAAGTCCCAAGTCATACTCGTTCCATAGACTGACACAATCAAGATTGACAGTCCAACAAGCAATTGATGCATTTTTTTTTAAACTTAAGACTTGTCTATTCAAAACTAACATGCTTAGGATTCTAACACATGCTACACGCCCCTCACAATCAACTCTCATCTCGGTTTAAAAACTGAACTAGCGTGTAATGTGCTAGTATGTATAACACTCAAAACCAAACATGCAATTATGTAATTATATGCTTGTATGACAATCACACCTCCACTGTATATCATATAACACGACACGCATCAAAAGGACTTTCGGTTTTGGGCTTAGGCTAAGGGTAGGAGATTTTTTTGGTTTATATTTATATTTTTATGTGGCGAACAAACAAACGACCAAACCATGACAACTTTATTTGCATCACACATAACGACTAACACTTTTGGGTTGGTTTCTACCCAAGACATAAACAATCTTCACAAAACTTTCTTTTTGTTCTTTTCTTTTTCTATAATTTTTTTTTGTTTTCTCTTTTTTTTTTTCAATTATTCATACTTTGTCGTTCACAGTCGGTATCAAACAATTTACGTTGGGTGGACAAACGAACTGTAAATAGGCTCAACAGGGCTACTAAGGGTAATGGTTAACACAAAACAAACAAACAGGTGTAAGGGATATCCTAATGCCTTTATCATTTACGTGCACATGTTAAACCACAGTCTCAGCATGCATCAAATCATACAAGTTCTAACACAAAATAACATGCGGCCTGCTCTCAACAAATGAAGCAATAATGTAAATCATTCTATCATTCTACAGGCTCAAAATTCTCACCAAAGAAGGGTAAAAAGGTTGCCGACACGTAGCATATGCAATCTAAAGCATGTTACCCCTAAATAGACATCTCTTTTCACTTTTTTTTTTTAAAAACACCTGTCGGACCTACTCTCATGAAACTTAAAGGAACAACCATGACAAGGGACTATGTTAGTTTACTACCGGCAAGGGACCCATTAGTGATTGAAACGTTTGATTTTCGTATCCATTTAGTTCACTTAAGGCGATGAAATTCTTTAAAATTTTTCAAAATTTTCAATTTTTTTCAGTTTTCATCGTTTTCAATCACTTTCAACCTCTTTCAAACTCTGTCCCAAGCCTTTCCCTTCTCGGGTTTCCATATCCCCACACTTGGGCAACATTGTCCCCAATGTATCGTGCTTTTAAAATAAACCCGGGAATACCAACCAACAAACCATCCCATGAGCGGCTAATTCCTAAAACAAATAAATTAACACATTCCCTAACACATAAAGTTTAACACCACCAAATACGCGAATAAAAATGCAATAATAAAAAGTGGAACAGACTCCCCTGGTTTTAATCGTATAATCCTCATGTGTCATGTTCCACCACGACCGTATAGCATTCCATTCGCGGTCGTGTCCAACAAGTACTCGGGTCGATATCTACCTTTAGTGTTCAGATCATCACCATCCAAATGGAGATTGAGTATGGACAGTTTTGACTGAACTCTAATCCGTGCATTGTCCGCCACTTCAACTAGAACGTATCGGGATTTCACCAAACATCCCCACACTTGGACCATTGCATCCGTAGAGATTAAATACCTGGTAACCTGCAAAAATACTCATGCGAAAACAAAACAAATATACACTCCTCTACATCCTCGGGCTGCCTCCCGAGAGCGCTAAGTTTATAGGTCTTCAGCCAGACCGTACCTGATGTTCCCTTATGGTGGTCGAGTGGGATGCTTGCATCCCATAGTCTCTAAGTATGTACCCCGCCAATGCTCTAGTAAGTCATCCACTGTATTCCACATTGGACCGAATAACTTTAACCTTCGTTTTGCATTATCGCACTCAGGTGGTTTCTTTTTCTTCTTCTTCCCTCGTGGCTTCCCTTTCTCTGTTTTAAACTCCTCATGCGCCACACTTTCCTTTTTCCTTTCCGCTTTACTCCCTGCCATTTCAAACCTGTCAACCATAAAACACTCATGTTTGGTATGAATCTCCTTTGCAGGAGAAACACTTTCTTCACCACTTTCAGCTTTTGAGTGTTCACTTGTAATAAGAGGATCAGTAGCATTTGAAAACACATTTAACCGCAATTCACGGTCACCAAACTTCATACTTACCATTCCATCAACACAATTGATAATCGCATGAGCAGTCGCTAAGAACGGTCTACCCAGAATGACTGGAGGTTGCGTGTTCTTTGAACTTGTAGCACAATCAAGCACTAAGAAGTCAACTGGGTAATAACACTCTTCTACCTTAACAATTACATCTCTTACAATCCCCCTCGGACACATGGGAGTCTGATCAGCCAACACCACTGTTTTGGTCAAAAATCACACAAGGATAATGTAACCAAACTTTATGTAAACGGGGTATGATGCTTGGTTAATTATGAAAGTAAAGGATCACTTCTGTGATAAAGATGCAAAGACACAATGATTTATACGAGGAAAAAGCCCTTGATCAATGAATGATCTCCGGCATAAAAAACCTCGGGTGATGGCAACTACCGATCACCAACTTCAATATAATAAAAATGTAGTTACAACTTCGGATAGTAATGAGCTGAGTACAAGGATCACTGAGTGTCTAAGTGTTTGAGAGCTGTGTCGTATGTTGTGTGTGTTCTTCCGAATGAAGAAGGGTGGTACTTATACGTGTGTAGGTGACTTATTTTAGGTAAAAGGACTAATTATCAGCTCATTACCCCTTTAGAAATAAAGACAATCTAGCCTAATTTGCTGCCCATGAATCAAGCCATGTTTCCATATCCTGTGCAACGTCCTTCTTCAATTAAGCTCTTGCCATATTTGTGAAGACGCGTCCCTGGATCATGATGTCTAGAGCATATCCTGCTAGATGGTCCTGCAAAACAATATTGTATTAAGCGGAAGTGGCTGTTAGTATGAGGATCACCATAATGTCCCATGATCCTGATCCTGGAGTCCTGCTGAGGATCACTGTCTGCCAAAGAAATAAGGATCACTGGTTAGGATCATGTGTAAGGATCACCTATAATAAAAATCCAGCCCTAACAATTGCCCCCAAAATATAAGGAGTTAATTGTAAATAGACGAGTTATATTTTGTTTCGATCCTATCTCTAACGGGCGACTCCAAGAAACTAGCCGTTATGTTCGGATTAGCCGTTGTGATCATTACGTCAGAGATGTGACAATCCTGCAGATCATGATTATAAATAAGAGATAGGGTGAGGATCAGTTTGTATTTAAATTCGAGATACACTCCCTTTATATTCTTCACCGAAGATCGATCAGGTACTCTCCTCTTCTCTTCTTCTTCTCTCTACTCTCTTTGCTCTGTTTTCCGTTTCTACTTTGTTTCTGTTCCAAACATGTTGCTCCGGAATTCTCCGCACAAGGATTCCAAGAAGGGTAGTCCCTTAAAAAGCCAGGGGATTATCAAGGATTCTCCTACGGAGAGGTGTTGCTTTAGTGATGCTCACGTAGACAAAATTCGTCATTGTTTTCCGGCGAATGCTGTTTTTAAATCCTTTGATCCTACTGCTTTGAGCGACTTTGTCTCGGATGTCTGGGTGGCCTTTCCTGCTACCCCGTTTGCTATAGGGTACTCGTATCCTTTTCCAGACTTTACCCAGTCTTTCTTTTCCTTAACCGGCATCTCTTACATCCAAGCTATACCGATGATCTGGAGGGTTCTTTATACCTTCGAGAGGATCATCGAGCAGGAAGGGATTGATCTGGGGATGGCGGAGTTAGCTGAGTTTTATGATCTCACCACCTTCGGTTCTCACCGATATTTGTTGAAACGGAAAGCTGGGGAGGATCACCCAATCTTCAAAGTTACCAAGAATGATACAAACTGGAAACGTCGGTTTTTCTTTGTTAAGAGGGATTCCATCCCGGATGGGAAGGATCTGCCCAAGGAATGGGCCACTCATGGTAGGGTAGAGGATCCTCGAAGGATCACTATCAGTCCTGTCTCATATGATGAGGATCACTGATGTCTTTTTTCCTTTGTCTTTTATGCAGCTATTTCCATTGCTCGTCTGAAATTAACCCCCGCTGCAAAAGAGAGAGTGTTAGCTTTTAAAAAGCTTGATCCTGAAGTTAGAAGCTTCCAAATCACTATCCAAGATTCTCAAGAGATATCCTCTGCATCTGCCACAATGTCAAGTAAGTATCCTCATAGAAAGTAAGTTTTACGTTAAAGTATTTAATTTAACAAGGGAACTTATCTTGTTTTTGAATTGTGTAGGTGCTGGAAAATCTGCCAGGTCTGTTAAATCTGCCTCCAAATTTGGGATAAGTGATCTTGCCAATGTTACGTCTTCGAAGAAGAAGGCTCCTGCTGCCAGTCCTTCAGCATCAGCTCCCAAAGCGTCTATCCGGGGCAAGGGAAAAAAGAGGAAAACCTCTGAAGATCTCCAAGGATTTCCCCTCCTCCGTCAGCAATTCCTTGACTACGTGAATGAGGTAAGGATCACTGCCCCTGTTGGTCATCCGTTTCGAATATCCTGTTTGTGTATCCTGTTTCTTCGAGGATCATCCGGTTCTGAACTTACCTTATTTCCTTCTTTGCAGAAACTTGCCGAGATCGAGACCTATCTTGGCCATGTTGAGGATCAAGAGAGCCAGATTGCTGACCTTCAACAAATGGGCGTGCTTAAGGATCTCAAGATAGGAGATCTTGAGAAGGAACTCCGGGCCACGAAGGCTGAGGCTGCTCAGAGGTTGATTGATATGGATAACGAGAAGCAGGAGATCACCCAAGATGCTAAGGTCTCCGCGGCAATTGCTATGTATAAGATACAACTTCAGATGGCCGAGGAGGCTCAGGATCCTACCTTTGACAAAAGCTCGTGGGATGTTGAAGGTTGGAAGGCAAGGCTGGCAGACCTGGAGGACGAGGATGAGGCTGAGGAGATCCCCATGCTGGAGGGTGGTGGTGCTGAGATGGATCAAGGTGGAAATGCTGGTGGTGACGAAGCAGCGAAGGAGTAGGCTGCATGATTGGGCGATGATGGATATTGTTGACTAGGCCGGAGCCCAATTTTTTAGGTTTGGTAGTGTTTTTTTGTGGTTGTTGATGGTTTGAAACAATTATGGTCTGTAATCTCTGAACAATAGTTTCTTAGGGTTAAGGATCCTGGATCCTTTGAACAATAGGTAGGATTGCAAAAGGTGGAGGGATTCTCTGTTTGGGGGATGAAGCCTTTGTGATCCTGCCGCTTTAATTTTCCTGCACAATGCTAAGACCGCATAAACAATGGACACCCTTTGCCAACCCATGTGGACGGGCCACGTTTTGCTGGTAGAAATGTGGGTTGGCAATTTTGACAACTTTTGAATGGGTTAATGATCCTTTTGTTTAATAATATAACTTAACTTTTCTGGCTTATCTCGTGTTGTTATCCTTATCTTCTTGTTTCTTAGTTGTCTTTGTAATATATTTGCAAGAGTTGAAAATATATTTAATAAATTTAGGATATGATCCTAGATCAAATATCCTGATATTGAAAAT
Source organism: Helianthus annuus (assembly GCF_002127325.2). NCBI lineage: Eukaryota > Viridiplantae > Streptophyta > Magnoliopsida > Asterales > Asteraceae > Helianthus > Helianthus annuus. Next base: position 52,499,631 of record NC_035448.2, on the reverse strand, counting down.
ATTCAAAGTGTTTTAGTTCAAGGATCATAGGTTTGGTTGTCAAAGTATAAGGGTCGGTTAGGATAACGAATATAATCAAAATAGTCAAGGATCATACCTGAGGATCCAAGTCAGGATCCTAACCTTCAATCAAGACAATCGTGGATAAGACTTTGATGGATAATAAGGATTAAGGATCCTTATGTGTTTTACCTTTGACAAACCTGAAAAACGAAGCGTAACTTGGGACTAAGCCAATGTAAGAAGTAAATTAGTATCTGGGGTCATGCCCAAAGGATAACTGAGAATGATCCCAGAGGATCACTGGGGACAAGCCCAAAGGATAACTGGGGACAAGCCCAAAGGATAACTGGGGACAAGCCCAAAGGATCGTATGTAAACTGGAGTATGGCCCTTTCTGGCAACTATCCAAACTTAGTGACATGAAAATGTCAAAACCTTAGCTAACGTGAAAACGTTAGAAACCTTAGGAACGGATGTATGGTACGTCTACCATTATACGTAGGATCCTAAATATAGCCAGTACGATGAGGTTGTCAGCCCCGAAAGTGGGTACTGGTCCCAAAGACGTGAACTATACCAGGATCATCATGCGCTGCTGGCGGAAACTGGGGATAATCCCAAGGAAAACTGGGGTTGGACCCAAGGATCTGTGGTGCTTTCGGAGATCTTTGACGATTTGCTGAAGACACCTGAACTATCATAACTCAAATGGTTTGTAAGTAGAGGATGAAGGATGCATGATCCTTATCCTTAGGTAAAAAGTAAGAAAATGCAATAGTTTTAGGATAAGCATACTACCAGAGTTAGGATTACTGATATCTCCGGGATCCTTCAAGGATACTTCAATGTAAGGATCACATGCATGAAGGATCATGTTCACATGAAATATTTCTTTAAGTGAACAGCATTCCAGGCTCTTGGTAATAAGTTTCCTTCCATGGTTAGCAACCTGTATGCCCCCTTTCCTGCTTCAGCTTCAATCAAGTAGGGGCCTTCCCATTTTGGTGCTAACTTCCCGTCAGCAGGATTGATAGTATTTTGAAATGCTTTTCTCAACACCATGTCTCCGACTTGGAACCTCCTTATTCTGACATTTTTGTTGTAGGCACCAGCCATTCTTTGTTGGTAGCTTGCCATCCTTATCCTAGCTAGATCCCTGTTTTCCTCAATAGTATCCAAATCCTGAGCTAGGATTGTAGCATTTTCTTCAGGATCACGAGCACTTGTTCTAGCAGTTGGGATCACCATTTCTGTTGGGATCACTGCTTCTGCCCCAAATACTAAAGAGAAAGGTGTTTGACCAGTGGCATTCTTGGGAGTTGTCCTATCAGCCCATAGCACATAAGGTAATTCTTCTGCCCATTTTCCTTTCTTGGATCCTAGCTTCTTTTTCAGATTGTTGATGATGATCTTGTTGGATGATTCTGCTTGACCATTGGCTTGTGGATGAACTGGTGTTGATGTTATCATCTTGATTCCCCAACTGTCACAAAAGTTAGTGGTTCTGCTTCCAATGAATTGGGAGCCATTATCACATACAATTTCAGAGGGAATGCCAAATCTGGTTATAATGTTTCTTTTAATGAAGGATATGACTTCCTTTTCTCTGACTTGAGCGAAGGCTTCAGCTTCTATCCACTTGGAAAAATAGTCAGTCATGGCAAGCATAAATACTTTTCCACCAGGTGCTTTAGGGAGCTTGCCAACTATATCCATTCCCCATCTCATGAATGGCCAAGAGGATGGTATGGGGTGTAGTAATTCAGCTGGTTGGTGAAGGATATTGCTATGTCTTTGGCAAGGATCACATCTCTTAGCATACTCTACAGCATCCCTTTTCATGGTTGGCCAGTAGTATCCTGTTCTAAGGATCCTTGAGAATAATGCCCTGCCCCCAGTGTGGTTTCCACAATCTCCTTCATGGAAGTCTCTCAACACTTCTTCAATTTCAGGATCCTCAATACATCTTAAATATGGTCCTGCAAGGGATCGTTTATATAGCATATTATTTAAGATTGTAAATTGAGATACCTTGATCCTGAAAGCTCTAGGATTTTCTCCCATTGGGATCTCTCCGTTTTGCAAGTATTTCATGATTGGTGGGATCCATGATCCTGAATAAGATTGAGCTTCTTCACTAGGGATTACTGCAGTATCCTCTTCTATTTCCATGGCTACTTGATTTTCAATAGCAGGAGCCAGGATATGGATGATAGGGATACTTATGTCTTCTGGAATTTTTAAGGATGATCCTAGGTTGGCCAATGCATCAGCTTCCGTGTTATCCTCCCTTGGTACCTGTGTTAAGCTAAAAGAAACAAAAGAGAGTGCCAATTCTTTGACTATCTCTAAATATTTGGTTAGTTTTTCACCTTTAACAGCATAGGATCCATTAAAGTGATTGGTGATCAATAATGAATCTACATATACTTCGAGATATCTTACCCCCATATCCTTAGCAATCTGTAAGCCAGCAATTAAGGCTTCATATTCAGCCTCATTGTTAGTTGCTTGGAATTCACAGGCTATGGAGTGGGGTATTATGTCCCCCTGTGGCGATTTTAGTAGGATCCCTAGCCCTGTGCCTTTGATATTTGAGGATCCGTCAGTGTGTAGTATCCAAGGATCCTTGGTTTCATCCAGCTGCTGGACCTCCAATTCTGCTTCTTTTTGTAGATCACTACTGAAATCAGCCACAAAGTCAGCTAGTGCTTGAGATTTAATAGCTGTTCTTGGTTCGTATCTTATATCATGGGCACTAAGCTTTACTGCCCACTTAGCCATTCTCCCTGACATATCTGGTTTCCTTCGTGATCCTTAACAAGGACAGCACTTACAGCGGTTGAGGATACCGCCAGATATAAGGATAACATATCTCCTTTTTCCGGTTTTGCTAATGCTGGTGCTGAGGACATATACTCTTTTAGGGCTTGTAGAGCGTTCTCATGCTTCTCAGTCCATTCGAACTTCTTATTCTTCCTTAGGATATCGTAAAATTCTCTGCATTTCTCTGAGGATTTCGATATGAATCTGTTCAGGGCTGCTATCCTGCCTGTCAGCCTCTGCACATCCTTAGCATTGGTAGGGGATTTGATATTTACTAATGCTTTGATTTGCTCCGGACTTGCTTCGATTCCCCTCTGAGTCACCATATATCCTAGGAATTTTCCTGCCCTTACACCAAAATGGCATTTTGAAGGATTAAGTTTCATGTTGTAATTATCAAGGATATCGAATGCTTCTTCCAAATCCCTTAGGTGATCCTCAGCTTTCTTTGACTTGACCACCATATCATCTATGTATACCTCCATAGTTTTTCCAATTTGATCTTTGAACATCATATTTACCAGCCTTTGATATGTTGCACCTGCATTTCTTAGTCCAAAAGGCATGGCAATATAACAATATAAACCGGTTGGGGTCATAAAGGCTGTATCCTCTTGGTCAGATGGTTCCATCTGAATTTGTTGGAATCCAGATGATGCATCCATAAAAGTTAACAGTTCATGCCCCGCTGTTGCATCCACCATGGAGTCAATGTGGGGTAATGGGAAAGGATCCTTGGGACATGCCTTATTCAAATCAGTGAAATCGACACATACCCTCCACTTTCCGTTTTTCTTTTGGACAACAACCACATTGGCTAACCATTTTGGATACTTTACCTCTCTGATCATACCTGCTCGAAGTAGTCTCTCTACTTCCTCTTGGATAATGGCATTCCTTTCTGGTGCAAACTTCCTCCTTTTTTGATGGATTGGTTTGATAGACCTGTCAATGCCAAGTTTGTGAGTAATAATATCCTTAGATATACCTGTCATATCTTCATGTTTCCAAGCAAAGGTAGATTTTCTTCTTTTGAGGAAGGATATCATGTCTTCTTTCATCTTGCCAAGGATCCCTGATCCGATATAGATTTTTGATTCAGGATCACTAGGATCCAAGAGGATTTCATCTAGATCTTGTTCCCTTGCCTCCAAGACATTCCTTGGAGGATACTGTAATTGCTATTGCTCCCTTGGCTTCGAGGTTGGCTTCATAGATGAGGTATAACAATCCTTAGCCTCCTGCTGGTCACTATCGATCTTGATTATTCCCCATGGGCTAGGGAGCTTCACACATTGATGGTAGGTAGATGGAACTGCTTTCATGTCATGTATCCAAGGCCTGCCAAGGATAACGTTGCAACAAGATAAACAGTCAATAACACTAAATTTTTGGTAATTATGTAATCCTTCCACGTAGATTGGGAGTTTGATGTCCCCCAGAGTTTTCTTCGTTTCCCCACTGAATCCTACAAGCACGGAGGATCTTGGTATGATGTCTGATTCTGGGATTCCCATCTTCTTCAGGACATCAAGCTGGATAATGTTCACTGAGCTCCCTCCGTCAATAAGGATCCTGCGGACAAAATGGTTAGAGATAAAGAGAGTGATAACTAAACTATCATGGTGAGGATCCTGAATGTTAATGCGATCATCCTCATCAAATGTTATCATCTTCCCTTCTGAGACACTTGATGTTCTAATAGGCCTTTCTCCATTATCCATTTTTGATTCTTTTGCATGTCTTTTGGCCGCTGAAAAGGATGTACCACAAATGTCTGATCCTCCGGATATAAAGTTAATCACTTGTGCGTTTGCCGGGGGTGCCGGAGCTTTTTCAGGGATCCTTTCAGGATCCTGGGTCCTTTGCTTTTTTCTCCCCAACAATTCTTTTAGATGCCCCTTGCTTAGCAGGTATCCAATTTCTTTTCTTAAGGCTATGCAATCTTCAGTTAGATGCCCGAAATCCTCATGGTATGCACACCATTTGGACTTATCCTTAGTCCCGGATGGTTTATCATTCTTCCTGGGCCATCTGGCTTTTTCACCTAGATTCTGCATTGCAAGGATCAGTTCATGATTATCAACGGAAAAACAATATTCTGAGATTGGAGGATAATCTTCATCATCGTCTTCCTGGTCAACAGCATGCACATTCTTGTTCTCATTCCTATGGTAGGATTTGAATTTGTTGTTCTTGAAGGAGGATCCTTGCTTCTCCGGTTTTGAGGATCCCACTTGTCTTTCCTGGATCCTCTTGTCATCCTCTAGCCGGATAAACCTGAGTGCTCGAGTTCTTACTTCATCTAAATTCCTGCATGGTGTCATAACAAGATCATCATAGAATAATGAATCCTTAAGCAGTCCCATTTTGAAGGCTTCAACAGCCGTAGCCATATCCAAGTTGGGAATGTCCAAGGATTCTTTACTAAATTTAGTTATATAATCCCTTAATGATTCATTATGATTTTGAGTTATCCTGTACAAATCACTAGTTAATTTTTCAAATTTTCTACTACAAGAGAATTGGTTATTGAATAAATTAACTAAATTAGCAAATGAAGTAATAGAGTAGGGGGGAAGACTTAGCAGCCACTTAAGAGCTGATCCAGTTAGAGTGGATCCGAATCCTTTACATAGGCATGCTTCCTTCAACTTTTCTGGGATAGGATTGATTTCCATCCTTTCCCTGTATTGTGCTATATGCTCCTCTGGATCCGTTGTGCCATCATACAGCTTCATGGTAGGGATATGGAACCTTTTGGGTACCTCTGCATCACAAATTGGTGGTGCAAAGCGAGATACCTTGTGGCTCCCATCTGCAATCTCTGGGATAGGCTTGACTACCCCTGGAACACTTGAGATCATGTCCTTTAGTTTCTGTAATTCCCTGGCCATAGCATGATTGGTACCTGTATCCTGCATGAATCCATGGTTAGTGGTAGGATAATTATTTAAAGTGTTACCTCCCATTGGGTTCAAGTTAGGGAATCCAAATTGCTGGGATTCTGGAACAATGGAGGGACCAGTGGAAGCAATGGTCTGCATTGGAATGAAGTCCCCTTGATGGACATCTAGACTTCCTGTTTGCAAACTTTTTAGGGATCCTGGCATCTGTAAGGATCCTGGTATCTGGGATGATCCTGGAACGAAGGAGGATCCGTGAACCTGGGATGATCCTGGAACAAAGGAGGATCCTTGGCCCTGGAATGATCCTGGAACAAAGTAGGATCCTTGAAACTGCTGTGCCCCTGGATAGGCTCCCGGATTCATGAAGGATCCCATGTATTGAGGATAGGATCCTACAGGCTGAAAATGTGAGTCTGATGTCTGAGTCATTGCTGCCGAGTTGAGATGTGATCCTCTTGACTCCCCTATGATTTGCACGTCCGGGATCCCTGATGGCTGGGAAGTGATCATTGGAGTATCAAAGCTCAAGGATTTGGGCATCAGTGGAGAATGATCCTCTGCCGCTTTCTTTTGTCTTTTGAGATCTCCAATTTCCCTGAGGATCCTTTCGTTAGTTTCATCTTGCCGCTGCATACGATCCTTCATCTGCAAAATTAAAGCAAATACATCACTAGTACTGGGAATAGAAGAATTCATAGCAGAAGAAGATAGAGGTTTAGAGAAGGTGGGAGTTGATCTCTTCTCAGTATTTTTCTGAGATCCTGCCGGTGGAGGAGGCAAGGTGATCTGTGATGAAGTGACCGCAGACATCGCCGTGGACGTGTTCTTCAATGATGAAGCCATGTAACTCTCTGAAATGATTTCGAACAAAAGATTTTCTTATGAATGAAGCACCAATTGCCCCACGGTGGGCGCCAAACTGTTTTGGTCAAAAATCACACAAGGATAATGTAACCAAACTTTATGTAAACGGGGTATGATGCTTGGTTAATTATGAAAGTAAAGGATCACTTCTGTGATAAAGATGCAAAGACACAATGATTTATACGAGGAAAAAGCCCTTGATCAATGAATGATCTCCGGCATAAAAAACCTCGGGTGATGGCAACTACCGATCACCAACTTCAATATAATAAAAATGTAGTTACAACTTCGGATAGTAATGAGCTGAGTACAAGGATCACTGAGTGTCTAAGTGTTTGAGAGCTGTGTCGTATGTTGTGTGTGTTCTTCCGAATGAAGAAGGGTGGTACTTATACGTGTGTAGGTGACTTATTTTAGGTAAAAGGACTAATTATCAGCTCATTACCCCTTTAGAAATAAAGACAATCTAGCCTAATTTGCTGCCCATGAATCAAGCCATGTTTCCATATCCTGTGCAACGTCCTTCTTCAATTAAGCTCTTGCCATATTTGTGAAGACGCGTCCCTGGATCATGATGTCTAGAGCATATCCTGCTAGATGGTCCTGCAAAACAATATTGTATTAAGCGGAAGTGGCTGTTAGTATGAGGATCACCATAATGTCCCATGATCCTGATCCTGGAGTCCTGCTGAGGATCACTGTCTGCCAAAGAAATAAGGATCACTGGTTAGGATCATGTGTAAGGATCACCTATAATAAAAATCCAGCCCTAACAACCACGGTGGTGTTGACCTTTTGTAGCGGACCAAAATCATATTGGTCATACAGACTCCCTGGTAGAATACTAACACACGCTCCAAGATCCAAAAGTGCCCTTTCTATTTTAAATTCACCCATTTGTACTGAAATAATGGGTGCTCCTGGATCTTGGAGTTTCGGGGGAAGGGTACCCAACAAAACGGCATTCACATTTGCAGTCAAATCAAGTTTTTTAGGAAACTTGTGAAGCCGTTTTTGGGTACTTAACTCTTTCAGAAACTCAACTTGATCGGGACTCTCTTTAATTGCATCAAGTAAGGGTAGATTAATTTTAGCTTGTTTAAAGCTTTCCCACCTTTCATCCCTTGGTGGGTCCCGATCATGTTGAGAGTCCGATCTATTACCAACATCCTCCTCCACTTCCTCAACTAATTGTGATGGTGGAGTAATTGTGACACTACCAAATTCAGAAGTTGGAAGAATACTTACCGCGTTGATGTGCACATTTCTTCCATTTTTCAAGCTAGATGACTGATGTGCTGGGTTAACTGTGGTAGTGCTTGGCAACTTACCTGGATCTCTTCTCAGCTGAGCTAGATCTTCTGCTAGCTGCCCCAACTGCTTCTGCATTGCTTCAGACGTTTTGTCCCGAACTTCATTCTCTTTCTGGACGTCCTTCATGAACTTCATAATAGCATCCCATTTGTCATCACTCGTTCCACCACTAGCACTTGAGGAGTTCCCTTGCTGAGTACCCGGATTATATGGGCCCTGATTTTGGTAATTACCTTGCGAGTAATTACCTTGACGACTCTGATACTGCTGGCCTCCTTGCATAGGTACCTGAAAATTAGGGTTCATTTGATTAGCAAAATTACCGTAATTAAAATTGGGGTGGTTTCGCAAACCTGGATGATATGTATTCGATTTCATATCATATAGCTTTCGTTCACCATAGATTTGATTCACTTCATCAGTCTGACCACCCAGTACAACACATTCTCCAACTTGATGCCCTAACTCTCCACACTCAGTACACACCGAAAACGTATTGGCGGTTTTAACTTCGGCTCCCTTTCCCAACTTCATCTGAGCCACTTGTCATTCAAGCAATAAGTTTTGGTGCCTCAACTTCTCGACCCGCTCCTCAGCTTCATAATCAACCGACTTTGCTGAACTCGATCTTGCCCTCCTGCTAGATTGTGCCTGTCTCTTCGAAGTGGCACTTTGTCTCTCCAAATATGCCCAATCCGCAGCTTCTGTATTTGTGAGAAACGTACCATTGCTGATGGCTATGAGATCTCTTACATCATCAGGAAGTAGCCCATCATAGAACGCTTTAATCAATTCCCACGTCTGAATGCTATGATGGGGGCATTTCCTAAGCAACTCCTTAAACCTTGTGAACGCCTCATGGAACGCTTCCCCTGAATGTTGCTGGAATGCTCTGATTGCATCCCGAGCTTCACTAGTTCTATTCATGGTGTAGTATTCCTCCAAAAACACCAGCTGCATCTCTTGCCAAGTGTATATACTACCTGGAGGTAATGTCGCGAACCATTGTCGAGCTTTGTCTTTCAAGGTGAACTGAAACAGCATCAACTTAACTTCATCCTTTGTAAACCCCGGAACCCCAATCGTTTGACAAATCGAATCAAAACTCGCAATATGCAAGTATGGTTCTTCGGTCCTTTTTCCATAAAACTCCGGCAAATGGCCTAAGTATTGAGGCCTCACCTCGAAAGGTCTGTTATTGTTTCCAACCGGTGTGACTATAGCTGACGAGTTCGGTACTACAACTGGTCGACAGTGACCTTCAACGCCTTGAATTGGTGCCCCTTGAACGACTTGTGGGACACCATCCACAAACTGTATCTGATCGCCCCTAAACCGATTATTAGCTCTTCCCGCATTAAACTGCGGGACTCCATTATGAACTTGATTTTGTGGAATCGGTTGCGGGATGTGATGTCTTTGATTGCCCTGTTGTTGTTCTGGATAGCCTTGATTCACATTGTACCCCTCATCGTATCTGTAACCAGCATATCTCCCATCGTACTGATTCTGATAATCATCATCTTCCCAACCGGATTCCCAAGTATGCACACTGCCTTCTCTGTGTTGGAAACCCTCATCATACCCGTGTTGATGCTGTGGTTGGTTGAGACGAATAATTTCCCCATGTCGGAGATTCAGATTTCCCGGTTGGTTTTGTGGGCCTGGGTTGAATTGTGGAAATGGTTGTGGTGGTGGTTGATTCTGGTTTTGGTTATTGGGCTGGTTTTGGTTTTGAGGGATTGGTGGATCTGGAATGGGTGGAATTGGATCGTTTTGGGCTTGGTTTTGTGGCTCTTGATCAGCCATTTCATGAGCTGCTTGTTCAAGATCTTGAGCAACTGTTGACGACTGAGCTTTAGCTTTTACTGCTGAACGAAAAAGAACGAGATTCTGTCGAGCAGTCTTTTCTATTTCTGGATCAAACAAAAGCGGTGATGATTTCTTTGAGAACCTAGTATGCATGCAACTCGAGAATCACCTGCACACAGACAAACAAGAAACCGAGCGTAATACTGAACGAGACAAATAAAAGACAAACAAAAAGAAATATTTTTGGATTTTTGTTTTTTTTTTAATTTTTTTTTTCGAAAAACAACTAACTAAACTAAGCGCACCGACTCCACGGCAACGGCGCCATTTTGATCGATGTCGTAAGGTCGGTCAAAAATATAATTAAAAAGTGTCCTATTCACCTTTACTAGTAAGGGCAAGTAGGGTGTCGAATCCACGGGGAATCAGTGGAAAGTGTAAAAGTTCGTTGTTTCAATTAACATCTACTTCTAAGCTAATTGCTTTTTGCAGTTTTGAGAATGATTGTGAAAACAAGAATAAATTATGGGTGTAAACAATTGTGAGAAAAGGGACCAATCTCCGGGTTTTCAGGATGCAGAAAATTAGGTTACTTAGTTACCACTATTTGGAAATCACATAGACATGATTTGATAAATTTGTTTTGATAAATAATTAACGGACAATATATTTGATTGCAATGATCCACGATCGAAACCGAAAGATTGATGCAAATGAATAGTAGTCCAGTTAATCACCAATTTTAAATTTCATAAACATATCAAGTTCAATGATTAAAGGTTTAAAACAATGACATCCTAGAGTTTAATCCCGGTTGTTGATGAACAAACCAAATAATTGATGAACACGAATGAATACGATAATCAAATAATGTTTAATCGAAACAAAACAATAGGAACGACTAACCGAAAGTTTAATCGAATCCTAATCCAAAAAGTTGTAACAAAAAGCAAACCAACGTTTCGTACAAACCCTATTCCCGGAGACGGTCACGGGATGACTAGCCGCTCATGATGGGTGAACAACCTTCAAAAGCTTGGTAGAATGTTGAAAGCATGATCGATTTGGCTAGGTGTGGAAACTTGATGGTGGATGTGCGGATGATTAATGGTGATGATGTTGTCGAGTGATGAAGTTTTTAGAGCTCCAAATTCGTCTCACGTGTGGCTGCCAATCCCCCCCAATAATGAGGTGATGATGTTGTTTTTGAATTAGGGCCCAACAAGTCTTTCCTTTAGGGTTTTAGAACCCTTAAATCGGCCCACCCCAAAACTAACACGTGCAGCCGTAAACCTTCAATTAATATTGATGTTTCTTTTGTCATCATGCAAACAGAACCGTAAGCCACATGTGAGTTCGTAAGCCTCAATTCCAACATTCTGTTTCTTTTGTGTGAACCCATGCAAACAACGTAAGTTACGGTCGAAAAGCCGTAAACCACATGTTGATGTCACTGTTTCTTTTTCTTTTTCAAGTCTGCAAGTGATGTTGATGTTTCCTTTTATTGTTTGCAGCCATAACCACTCTCAAAAAGAATGATATATAATTGATTTTTATTACTAAACCAACGATTCCCAATGGTTGCATGTATGTCCTCACGTGAATGGGACCCTTTCCTTTGACCATGGTCCATGTACAGCTCTTTAGAATTCAGCCACTATGATGATGTTCATACTCCAAACCCAAGTCTCCAAGTCTGAAAAAGTGAAGATGTTGACTTTTAAACCAAACCTCCTCACATGTGCGGCCCACTCTTGAATCCCTTATGATTTTATGTAATGATGTGATCATGTTGTTTAATTATGAGAGTTCAAAAATGATTGTATAAGGCTGCTAATAATCGATGATGGAGGTGGTGTTTCGTGGAATCAAAGCTGCCAAAAATATTCGTATGATGATGATGATGTCTGCTGTTGATAATAATAAGTGGTTATATGAGCCAAAAAGTCGACCCAAATCTCCTACCAATCATTCGATGGTGATGATCCTTTAGAATGGTGAAAAGATGTTTCATACATATGTGTAACCCCCAAAGATGTGAAGTTCACGTGATGCTGCTATGAAAGTCCATATTTAGGATATTAAAACCCATTTAATTCTTAATAACCACCTCCATAAAAGCTTCATTTTAACTTCCAATTAATGACCCAATGGCCCCTCAACTTCAGTATTCTTTGTTTCTTGTTCTTTTGAGCTATCTTTCAATCCGAACAACTTCCGTTTAACGTGATCTCTCTCTAATAATCATCCGTGCTTGTTCAGTTTCATCACCAAGCTTTCTAACTTCACTGTATTACGCATTTAACCTGCAAATAAACAAACACTCGCAATAAACCAATTCCAAACATATAATCATATAAAACCGAACTAAATCACGTAAGATAAGCACTTTAGCACCCATGTTTCACACTCTCCATCAGTATCATCGCTACTTCATTTCATAGCACTCATCTTCTTCAACCTGTAACATGTTTAAAATAAAGTTCAATGCAAAAGCAAAGGCGAGTATACAAGTTTAGGAATATGTATAATAAAAGTTTTAAAACGAATCCACATGGCAACTTAGTTTATACAAGATCAACCTAACATGGCATGCAATATTTTTAGCCAATCCTCTGTTTACGCAGGAAAGTTTAGTTAATTCGACATGACCACAAGTTTAAGGGGGGCGGTGCGCTACTCCTATAGCGCTATACATGTCGAAGGGAGGCTCGTGAGAGCTAATGACTAAAACATATCACATAAGTATGGTCCACGTAAGCATCAAGTATCATAACATAGTATTCATGTATAATGATTGTTTTGTGCATTGCATAAAGAATAAGTTTAAGTGTAGTTTAATAGTAAAACATGTTACACCCCAAAAAGTGGTAAACATAAAAAGGGGGTTGCGAGTATACTCACAATGATTGCGTATGAGAATTCCTTGAATTATGGCACGAGTAAAGATTGAGAGAATCCAAATAACAAGCGAGAAAATAATTACCCTATATTTCGAAATATATAACGAACTCGTTAGAATTTGTATTACATTTTGGTTAGAATTTTAACTAAATGTTTTTGGTATTATATATAAAAAAAGATCTCGTTAAATAAAATTTATAAGTTAGATATTATTTACCTATGTTGGTATTATAAATAAAAATAATTCCATAGTTTATAAATAAATCACTTAATGTTATTAGAATTTTTAAACTAGACTTTATTTACCTATGTTGGTATTATAAATAAAAAAATAATAATTATAAGTCATTACAAGTTTGGTTTCTATTAAGGTGTTGAATGTAATAGAGGAAAAATGATTTAAAAGTAAAACAGTAACCTATCGTTACATTTAAAAGTATTAAATTATATCAGGAAAATGAATTAAAAATTAAAATAGCAAAAATGGGTTGGAACGGATTCGAACCCGTGACCCTCTGATTGTTTCCCACACACAAACACCACTAGAGCACCTTGCGGTTTTGTGTTGGAATAAAAAAATTATTATTTTTAAATCGCAAAAGCAGGTCATCTTCTTCAAATCAATTAATAGAACCAGTTTTGTATATATATATATATATATCCATTGTTTCAGTTAGAAAAAAAACATGATTAAACGAGTGGTTAGACGAACGAAAGGAGAAAAGAAAAGAAAAGAGTATACCGAGATGAAAATGATTACTGTCGCGACATCCGTAGTCTTCGGTGGCTCCGGTGGGTGCTTCGAATTCCGTCTACGGGTTCTCCGGTGGGTGTTCAAACTCCGGCGAGACCTTCGACGGCGTCTAACCTTCTCTGGTAGGTGTGCGGGTTGTATGAGGGAGTGTCGAGAGTGGTTTTGAGGGTGTGGCTTATATAGTATTTCGCAAGTTTAGCAATTTAGGAAACGAAATCGTGATTGATTGGGTTGTTAGAAAACGCGGAATAATAAATTGCCAATCACGTCAAATCAACAAGTAACCGAAATGGAATGAATTGCGGAATGATTATAATCTAGAAAATCAGCGACGGTTGTAAAAATGGAAATGAAAGCTGTACGCGGACCTGTGTTTTGGGCGGCAAACTTGAAAAAGGAAACGAACGTATCGCTTTTTTTAAGATCTAAACGTTACCAATTCCAAAGATATCAAGACCTGGCGGAGTGGTGCGCCTGTTGTTTGTCAGAGCGGGTGACCCGGGTTCGAGTCTAACTTGGGTCATCTTTTTATTGTTTTTTTTTATTTTCTGTTTTATAAGAGAGCCCCCAAGTTTTGATAATTGCAATAAAGGACCCTGAAGTTCAAATAATTGAACTAACTGAGTTAACTTAAATTAGTTAAAATCTAACTAGTTTAATTAGATAATATTTTTATTATGTTATTATTATTATTTTTGATGCGTGTTAGTGTATATATGTTTTTAGATATATATTTAAGCCCTTTTTACACTTTTAGCCAAGTTTTAAATTTATAAAACACGATATTTACTAACACTAAACACACATATGGGCAAGTGCACCCATCGTGGACGTAGTATAGTGTTGGTAAGATACCGAGGTCGTCCAAGGACACAAGAGCTTTTAATACCGGTTTATCCTCAACGTCTAATCAAATCAAAAAGTTAGAAAAATGTTTTAAACTAAGAAAAATAAAAACTAACTAAATGCTGAAAAAGAAAATAAAATAAAAACAGATAGACAAGATGAATCACTTGGATCCGACACGTGTATTAGTATAACCTTTGATTATTTTCGCACTTTTGCACTTGTTTAAGAGATTATCTTAGTTATTGTAGTAGGCCCCTCTTTTGAAGGCGACGTTACCCTCAACCCAGTAGTTTGAGTCAGCAAGGATACAATCCTAAAGGGTCGGATTATTGAAAGATAATGAATTAAGTTATTAATGCAAATTATGGTAGGCCCCGCTTTTGGCGGTGACGTTACCCTCGGCTAAGTAGTCTGAGTCAGCAGGGATACAGTCCTAAATAGCCGGGTTATAGTATTAATAGTAGTTAGCTTATGAGGGGGTCAAAGAGTTTGGATCCCCGCCATCCAATACCTATGGGCATTGAAGGAGACCCTACTAAATTTGACCCAGGTCCCAAGCAGGACCTCTAAACGCTGAACAAGGGCAAGACTTTTACCAAACCGTTCCCTTAACCCCCGACCAGGTAGCCAACATACCTCCATATAGACCGTGGAGATATGAATGGTGAAAATCTTTTATTTTATATAGACAGTAAAATAACGCCAAGACACCACGGACAAACGATAAGGAAAGATCACCTTCAACATAAGTAACTAGTTATTAAAGTCATTAATACAAAACCAAATAAAAAGTGCAAAAGATTAAAAATAAAAAGTATTATACTAAACACTTGTCTTCACCAAGTGATGTAAGAGACTTAGGCAAACATGGCCTTGATTGTCAAGAACTCTTACGATCAATCTTGGATCCCGAGACGACTCACACACTCTATGATGGACAATGGATGATGGTGGTGGATGATGGTGTTATGGTGGTGGTGGGTGGTGGATGAAGTGTGAGAGAGGTGGTGTGCCAAGGGATGAGAGAGAATGAAGCCAAGCTCCTCTATTTATAGGCTGAACAGAACGCTGGACACGGCCCCGTGTCCGCTGGACACGGCCCCGTGCCCGTCTGACATTCTCTCTCTTCATTAATTGTAATTGCGAATTACAATTAATGCGCCTGCTGTACTTTCAACACGCCCCCGTGTCCGCTGGGCACGGCCCCGTGGTGAGCAATGGAAGCTTCTACTGGTTTGTCTTTTCTGCTGCTTCCTGGGCACGCCCCCGTGTTCACTGGACACGGGGCGTGTTCAGACTTCTGTTCTCTTCTCTTTGTCTTGGGAGGTGCCGTTGAGGGTCCGGGCAGTTTACTTTTGTTCCTTTTCTTGTATTTATGGTAGAATTAGTGGTCTTTTTGCTTCTTTTGTGGTTTTGAGCTCATTTCATCCTGAAAATACAAAAGGAAGACAAAAACACTCTTTTTCCAACATTAGTACTTAAAAAGGGTTAGTTTTATGCCTTAATTGATGTGTTTTATATGTTGCATTTTACACACATCAAATACCCCCACACATGAACTTTTGCTTGTCCTCAAGCAAAACTCTTTTAATGTGGCTTACACTCCCAAATGGAATAGGTAGAAGAGAAGTTTTTTTTTTTTTTTTTTTTTTTTTTTTTTTTTGTCCTAGAGTGTCGGGAATCCAAGGTTTGTATAGGTTCTATTTTTACCTTATTTACAATCTTATTCGTCATGGTTTATTTTGAACTTTTCATAAGATAAACTACTTATTTGGGCATAGCATGCCTTATTAAAATTCCATTTATATACAAGTTCACATACCTCACGGGAGATCACTCAATCACTCGGCCGAAGGTGTATATTTAAGTGAATCGCTCGAGAGCGGCACGGATTTACATTTTCCATATGCTTGCCAAGCGATCAATCCTCCTCCTTTTTAACTTTTTACCTTTGTAAATATCAAGAGGTCTTTTGGGGTGAAGGCTTGGGTTTAAAGGTGGGTGGTTGGTTAGTGGTTAGTAAAAAGGGCGAAAATCGTAACAAGTGTCGGCTTTCGTGAAATACCTTATTTTTGGTGACATTTATTTTTGAAGTATTTCTCCAAACAAGCTTTTTGTAGCTTATGTTTGTTTTTGACTTCATATATATATATATATATATATATATATATATATATATATTTTTTTTTGTCACGTAAAGGTATGTTTATGAAAAACCGAGTTTGTTACTAAAATAAGGGTGAAAAAATGAAAAAGGTTTTTTTTTTGGTGGGTAAAAAAAATTTTTTTGGGGGTAATGAAATGAAAGGTTTAGGCTCAAAGGGGTTTTCTAGGGGGATTTTGGGTAGGTAAAAAAAAATGAAAAATAATGGTTTTGAAAGAAAAATAGTTAGTCCTAATGCCTCCATCATTTACTTACTTGGGTTTAAGTTGGTAAGGACCGGGAATGTATCGTCGTGGCAAGTTCTAGATTTGTAAAGACCGAGCGGCTATTCACACAAGAAACGAAAAATGAGCATTTAATCTAAATATGTGTATTTTTATGCTCAATAAAGGCTCAAAACTCACTTTTTGTGGGAATGGGTTTTTAATGTGACCAAGCATATATAATCGAATTTTAGCTAGACTTGTTATACCGTTTCATAATTTTCTTATGTTAGTTCTTTTTATCACGACGCTATCGGTTGTAAGTTTGTAAAAATATAACCCTTTTATAACTTGTTATTCCCAACTTAAACTAGGATAAGTAAATAAAATAAAAAAAATTGAAAAAGTTTTTGAAAAAATTTGGGGTGTTTAGCGGTTCCAATAGAGTTTTGTGTAAGGCTTGTTTTAGGATTTTGCAAAATTCCAAGGTTTTAGCATCCCCCCCACACTTAAATTACACATTGTCCTCAATGTGTCCAAAAATAAAGTTTTTGGTTGATTTGAATATGTAAAAGTGTGTTTAAAAACAAAGATTTTTGTTACTGGCACTCTGGACACGGCCCCGTGTTGACCGGGCACGGCCCCGTGGTCAAGTGCCAGTAACAAAAATTATAGAATTGAAACAGAAGCCTGGACACGGGGGCGTGTCCGCTGAACACGGCCCGTGTCCAGTTACCTGAACTGGGTGATTTCCTGCAGGGGGCTCAGCACGGGGCCGTGTTGGTTGGACACGGCCCGTGTGGAGCCTTCTGTTGTGGAGATTTTTGTCGGTTTGTTCTGTTCTTCTGCATGGTTCCATTTTTTCTCGTTCCCTTTTTCATCCATTACCACCATGAGTGTGATTTATTCTGCAAAAACTAAAAGATTAAACTAAACTAAGAATAGGTCAGCGGAATGCCTCCGTGGTGCGCCACGTTTATAAGGGTCCTTGGCTAGACCCAATTCCCGGTCACACGTCTTTTGATTGGGGTGCCTTGCCTCCCAAGTTACACCGTCGGAGAGCGGCATCCAAGCTTGAGTCGATAACCTTCATGTAGTGGATCGGGTCGTCATCCTCTATTCTTTTCCCAACTCCGAACTTTACCTCATCGTCCCCATATCTCAAAGTTATTGTCCCGTCATTCATGTCCACTACTGCTTGTGCGGTGGCAAGGAAAGGTCTCCCTAGAATAAGAGGGACCTCGGTGTCTTCCTCCATGTCGAGTATGACAAAGTCAACAGGATAAACGAATCTGCTTACCCTTACCAAGACATTCTCGATGACACCTTGCGGGAACTTGACCGATCGATCCGCGAGTTGTATGCTTATTTTTGTAGGGCTTGTGGTTCCCAAGCCAAGCCTTTTGAACATTGAAGAGGGCATGAGGTTAATGCTAGCCCCCAAGTCGGCCAAGGCATTGCGAACGGGAGATTCCCCTATTGAGCACGGAATCGTGAAACTTCCGGGATCGATCTTTTTTTGGGGTAGTTTATTGAGTACGAGGGCAGAGCATTCTTCGCCTAAATTAACTAATTGCAAATTTTCAATTTTCTTTTTATGTGTAAGGAAGTCCCTCATAAATTTAGAGTATTTGGGCATTTGTGTTAGGACTTCGATAAAAGGAATATTGACATGCAATTGTTTTAGCAAACTTTCGAATTTTGCGAATTGCTCGTTGGTTTTCTGACGAATTAACCTACCGGGGTACGGAACTCGAGGAGCCTTGGTAGGCTCTGTTGATGGGGGAGGGTCCTTTTCCTGCAGAATTGTTGGCGTTGATTCTTCCGCGGCTGGAGGTACTTCTGCAGGCCCTACGGTCCGGTTTCGTAGCGTGATGAGGTGAACTTGCGCCTTCGGGTTGGTTTCGGTATTGCTGGGTAATGCGCCTTGTGGTCTTTCGGAAAAATTTTGGGCTAGTTGACTTATTTGTTTTTCTATGTTTTGAATGCTAGCCTGTTGATTCCTAAAGTTTGATTCTAATTGTAGGAATCTCTCCGAATTTTTCTTGTCAGTGTCAGAGACGAGGCGAGATATAGTATCTTCGAGCCTTTCTCTTCCACTTTGTTGTTGAGTGAAATTTTGTGACTCATTTCTTGATTGCTGAAAGTTTGTTCGTTGTGGTTGTTGGTTACTACTATTGCCGGGCTCCCTCCAACCAAGGTTTGGGTGGTTTCGCCATCCTTGGTTGAAGGTCCCTGTTGGAGGACCCGACGGCCTAGGTCTATTATCAATGTAGTTTACCATTTCTTGTTGATCGTCCTTTTCTTTCATGCAACTCCAATTTTCATGTGGCCCACCACACCCCTCACAAGCCATAACCGAGACTGTTTTTGTCATTTCTAATTTTTTTATTTTTGAAGAAAGGGCCTCGATTTGGGCTTGTAAAGAGGTGCTTTCGTCTACCTTATGGGCGCCCGGGGCGATAGTTTTATTTCCCCGGGGAGTGTGCCATTGAAAATTGGTTTGAGCAATTTCCTCAATCTGATTATATATTTCGTGTGGGCGTCGATTACCTAAAAGTCCCCCGGAGCTAGAGTCAAGTGTCTGCCTAGTATGTGGCAACAACCCATTGTAGAAAGTGGATACTTGTTGCCATATTGCGAGGCCGTGATGGGGACACTTGCGTAATAGCTCCTTGAACCTTTCCCAAGTTTCATATAAGGATTCCCCGTCCTCTTGTGAGTATGTGTTAATTTCAGCCATTAATTTAGCAGTTTTAGAAGGAGGGAAATACTTATATAGAAATTTTTGGGCTAGTTCATCCCAGGTGTTTACCGATCCAGCTGGGAGGGTGTTGAGCCAAGCTTTCGCTCGGTCTTTTAGTGAGAATGGAAACATACGAAGGCGGATGGCGTCGTTTGATGCTCCATTGATCCGAAATGTATCACATATTTCTAAGAAATTAGTTATATGTAGATGGGGATCCTCGTCCGCGAGCCCATGAAAGGTTGCGGAGTTTTGGAGCATTTGTATCAAGTGCGGTCGAAGTTCGAAGTTATTGGCTTCGACATTCGGGGCATTGATAGCGGCGCCGAGATTACCCACGGTGGGCCGTAAGTAATCCATGAGGGTGCGTTGGTCCGCCATTGGGGGTGGGTCACCCGAAACCTTCTCTTGGTTTTTGGCTTTTAACCTTTTTCTGAGAAAGCGTTCGGGTTCTTCTAATGGTTCCTTTATGTCTTTATTGGAACTGGAGCTCATACACTACGCGAGGTTGGCGTCGGGTTCCAAGTCCTGCAATAAAAACAGAAAAGAATGTTGGTCAGAAGGTTCACCACGGCCCCGTGTCGAGCGAACACGGCCCCGTGGTCGGAGTTACAGTGGTTGTTTTTCAGATCCCAGTTACTGGAAGTTAGACACGACCCCGTGTTGCACCGACACGGCCCCGTGGTCAGCCTCCTGTTAACTTGAAAAACAAAAACTGCCAGTAACGTTGCTGAGCACGGCCCGTGTCCGACCAGGCACGGCCCCGTGCTGAGCTCTGCAGAAGCTGAAAAATCTAAAAAAAATCTAAAAATTAAAGAAAAATAAAAAGATGATTAGGCCGTTGATTCCTAACTTTCTTAAAATCCTTGTGTCCCCGGCAGCGGCGCCAAAAACTTGATGCGTGTTAGTGTATATATGTTTTTAGATATATATTTAAGCCCTTTTTACACTTTTAGCCAAGTTTTAAATTTATAAAACACGATATTTACTAACACTAAACACACATATGGGCAAGTGCACCCATCGTGGACGTAGTATAGTGTTGGTAAGATACCGAGGTCGTCCAAGGACACAAGAGCTTTTAATACCGGTTTATCCTCAACGTCTAATCAAATCAAAAAGTTAGAAAAATGTTTTAAACTAAGAAAAATAAAAACTAACTAAATGCTGAAAAAGAAAATAAAATAAAAACAGATAGACAAGATGAATCACTTGGATCCGACACGTGTATTAGTATAACCTTTGATTATTTTCGCACTTTTGCACTTGTTTAAGAGATTATCTTAGTTATTGTAGTAGGCCCCTCTTTTGAAGGCGACGTTACCCTCAACCCAGTAGTTTGAGTCAGCAAGGATACAATCCTAAAGGGTCGGATTATTGAAAGATAATGAATTAAGTTATTAATGCAAATTATGGTAGGCCCCGCTTTTGGCGGTGACGTTACCCTCGGCTAAGTAGTCTGAGTCAGCAGGGATACAGTCCTAAATAGCCGGGTTATAGTATTAATAGTAGTTAGCTTATGAGGGGGTCAAAGAGTTTGGATCCCCGCCATCCAATACCTATGGGCATTGAAGGAGACCCTACTAAATTTGACCCAGGTCCCAAGCAGGACCTCTAAACGCTGAACAAGGGCAAGACCTTTACCAAACCGTTCCCTTAACCCCCGACCAGGTAGCCAACATACCTCCATATAGACCGTGGAGATATGAATGGTGAAAATCTTTTATTTTATATAGACAGTAAAATAACGCCAAGACACCACGGACAAACGATAAGGAAAGATCACCTTCAACATAAGTAACTAGTTATTAAAGTCATTAATACAAAACCAAATAAAAAGTGCAAAAGATTAAAAATAAAAAGTATTATACTAAACACTTGTCTTCACCAAGTGATGTAAGAGACTTAGGCAAACATGGCCTTGATTGTCAAGAACTCTTACGATCAATCTTGGATCCCGAGACGACTCACACACTCTATGATGGACAATGGATGATGGTGGTGGATGATGGTGTTATGGTGGTGGTGGGTGGTGGATGAAGTGTGAGAGAGGTGGTGTGCCAAGGGATGAGAGAGAATGAAGCCAAGCTCCTCTATTTATAGGCTGAACAGAACGCTGGACACGGCCCCGTGTCCGCTGGACACGGCCCCGTGCCCGTCTGACATTCTCTCTCTTCATTAATTGTAATTGCGAATTACAATTAATGCGCCTGCTGTACTTTCAACACGCCCCCGTGTCCGCTGGGCACGGCCCCGTGGTGAGCAATGGAAGCTTCTACTGGTTTGTCTTTTCTGCTGCTTCCTGGGCACGCCCCCGTGTTCACTGGACACGGGGCGTGTTCAGACTTCTGTTCTCTTCTCTTTGTCTTGGGAGGTGCCGTTGAGGGTCCGGGCAGTTTACTTTTGTTCCTTTTCTTGTATTTATGGTAGAATTAGTGGTCTTTTTGCTTCTTTTGTGGTTTTGAGCTCATTTCATCCTGAAAATACAAAAGGAAGACAAAAACACTCTTTTTCCAACATTAGTACTTAAAAAGGGTTAGTTTTATGCCTTAATTGATGTGTTTTATATGTTGCATTTTACACACATCAATTTTTGTATAGCAATATTAATTAATAAATTAACTAAACAAATAAATGAATAATTAACTATATTTATAAATGGATTAAATTACGATAAAAACCTATCAACGATTATTTATTTCGTGAAAAAAAAAATTTCAAGGTTTAAAAGTTAGGATCCGAATTTTCAAAACGGATCGGATTTTGGAATCTCATTTTGACGGATGTTACAGTCTCCCCTACTTTAGGAGATTTTGTCCTCGAAATCTAAGAGAAAGACTTTTGAAAAGATGTTACAACATAAAGTTTTCAATAATTATGAGTATGCATCGAATGTTTCATGAAATTAAATGTATTAGCATGTATAATGTATGTATATCATGAATTGAACAGAATACGAGTTTCATTTATGATCCAAGTCTCGGATTTTACACCGGTTACAAAGAAAGAACGATTACAAGAAAACAAGATTTCCAAAAATAGAAAATACAAACAAGGCTTGCTATAAATGGAAAGTACAAAGTAGCATGACGTTACAGTCTCCCCTCCTTTAGAGAATTTCGTCTCGAAATTTTGGAAGAACTAGGGAAAAGATGTGGATACTTCTTCTTCATTTCACTCTCGAGTTCCCAAGTAAATTCAGCGCCACGTTTTCCTTCCCATCGAACCTTGACGATAGGAATTCGACTACGCCTCAGTTGCTTGGCTCCTCGGTCCATGATTTCGACTGGTTTTTCCACAAAGTGAAGCGTTTCGTTGACTTGCAAGTCTTCGAGAGGAACTTGTAGCCCTTCGTCAGCTAGACACTTTTTCAAGTTGGATACGTGGAAGACAGGGTGTACGTTGTTAAGTTCTTCAGGCAGGTCCAGTCTATACGCAACCTTGCCAATCCTTTCGAGAATCTTGAAAGGTCCAACGTAGCGAGGTGCGAGTTTCCCTTTCTTTCCAAATCGAACCACGCCTTTCCAAGGGGATATCTTGAGAAGTACGAAGTCACCTGTCTCGAATTCCAAAGGCTTGCGACGCTTGTCAGCGTAACTCTTTTGTCGGCTCCTGGCTTTCAATAAGTTGTCTCGAACCTGTAATATCTTGTCCGTCGTCTCTTGTATGAGCTCGGGACCAGCGATTTGAACTTCACCAATCTCGTGCCAACAAATAGGCGAACGGCACTTGCGACCATACAATGCTTCGAAAGGTGCCATTTGAATACTCGCGTGATAACTGTTGTTGTATGAGAATTCGACCAACGGCAAGTGTGAATCCCAGTTGCCACCAAAATCTATTACGCATGAACGAAGCATATCCTCTAAAGTTTGGATAGTACGCTCGGTTTGACCGTCTGACTGGGGATGGAAGGCAGTGCTAAGGTTAAGTTCAGTACCCATAGCAGATTGAAAAGTTTGCCAAAGGCGAGACGTAAAACGAGCATCACGATCGGAAATGATGTCAATGGGGATACCATGACGACAGATGATCTCATTAGTGTAGATTTTAGCCAATTTCTCGACTTTGAAATCTTCACGAATGGGAAGAAAGTGAGCTGATTTGGTCAATCGATCAACGATCACCCAAATACTGTCATGACCAGAAGAAGTACGAGGGAGCTTAGTGATAAAATCTATGGCAATGCTCTCCCATTTCCAGATAGGAATTCTTGGTTGTTCGAGTAAGCCAGAGGGACGTTGATGTTCAGCTTTCACCTTTGAACATGTGAGACATTTCGAGACAAAAGTGGCTATATCCTTCTTCATTCCAGGCCACCAAAAGGATGCACGCATATCATGGTACATCTTATCAGCACCAGGGTGAATAGAATATTTCGTGTGATGTGCCTCCTTCATCAGGAACTCTCGAAGATTATCACGATCGGGAATCCAGATACGATCGAGATAGTATAAAATACCATCAGGTTTGGACACGAGACTCTTTTCAGCGCCACATTGCATCTCGTTGTAGAGGTTGCCCTCGTTAACAGATGAATATTGAGCGTCACGTATGCGATTCTGAAGGTCGTGGACGAGTTGGAAACAACGGATACTCTTGACATGAGTTTTACGACTAAGAACGTCGGCTACTACATTCGCCTTACCAGGATGGTAGCGAATATCGCAGTCGTAGTCGTTTAGTAATTCCACCCAGCGACGTTGACGCATGTTTAGTTCTTTCTGATCAAAGATATGTTGAAGGCTCTTATGGTCGGTGAAAACCACACACTTTGTACCATATAGGTAGTGTCGCCAAATCTTTAATGCAAAAACGACCGCGCCAAGTTCAAGGTCATGAGTGGTATAGTTTTTCTCATGTATTTTGAGTTGTCTCGATGCGTAAGCGATAACTTTGTCCCGTTGCATAAGGACGCAACCAAGGCCAAGGTTAGAAGCATCGCAGTACACGACGAAGTCGTTATTACCATCAGGAAGCGCGAGGATAGGAGCATTACACAGCATCTCCTTGAGCGTTTGAAAAGATTCCTCTTGTTCGGGACCCCAAACAAAAGGTTTCTCTTTTTGAGTCAAAGAGGTCAAAGGAACAGCGATCTTCGAGAAGTTAGAGATAAAACGACGATAATAACCAGCAAGACCAAGAAACGAACGAATTTCAGACGGAGATTTAGGTGCGATCCAGTTCTTTACAGCTTCGATTTTAGCGGGGTCAACATGAATACCAAGTTTGTTGACAGTATGACCAAGGAATTGAACCTCTCTTAGCCAAAATTCACACTTGGAGAATTTGGCGTATAGACGTTCAGCACGAAGAAGTTCGAGGATAAGACGCAAGTGTCGCTCATGTTCTTCTTGTGTCATGGAATAGATAAGAATATCGTCGATGAAGACGATCACGAAACGGTCCAAGTATGCTTTGCACACGCGGTTCATCAAATCCATGAAAACAACAGGTGCGTTAGTCAAACCAAAGGGCATGACCACGAACTCGTAATGACCATAGCGTGTACAAAAGGCGGTTTTAGGTACATCTTCTTCGAGGACTCGAAGTTGATGATACCCAGAACGAAGATCGATCTTGGAAAAACAGGTCGCGCCTTGCAATTGGTCGAAGAGATCATCGATGCGCGGAAGAGGGTATCGGTTCTTGACAGTAAGCTTGTTGAGCTCACGATAGTCAATACACATACGGAATCTTTCTTTTTAACGAACAAAACGGGAGCGCCCCAAGGAGAAGTACTAGGGCGTATAAAGCCTTTATCAAGAAGCTCTTGAAGTTGACTCGAGAGCTCTTGCATCTCAAAGGGTGCTAAACGGTAAGGAGACTTAGCGACAGGCATAACGCCAGGCACTAAATCAATGCGAAAATCGACAGAACGAGCAGGAGGCGGACCAGGAAGATCGTCGGGAAACACATCGGGAAAATCACGTACAACGGGAATGTCGTTTATGCTTGGTCCTTTGTCCTTCTTTTCTACAATATGGGCGAGAAAGGCGAAGGTACCCTTGCGTAAGAATTTGTTCGCTTGGATACATGACATAAGCTTGAGACCTTGAGAAGGTTTCTCACCATACACGTGTAGAGAATCACCATTTGGAAGAGGAAGACGGATGAAACTTTCAGAACAAACAACTTCAGCACGCACTCGCCTAAGCCAGTCCATGCCTACTATGATGTCAAAGCTACCCATTTGCATAGGTATAAGGTCAATTAAAAATGTATGATCGTTGAGATTCAAGGAACAATTGGAAAGAATGGAATCAACAATGACGGATTTACCATTAGCGACTTCGACAGCAAAAGATTTTGGCAACTTAGAGCGTTTACACTTAAGCAATAGTTCGAATTCTAGCGACACAAAACTTTTATCGGCGCCAGTATCAAATAGACAAGAAGCATAAACATGGTTCACAAGAAACGTACCAGTAATGACATCATTGGCATTTTGAGCCTGAGCGGCAGTGATGACAAATGCTCGGCCTCTAGCAGGTTGTTGAGCTTGTTGTTGCTGCTGTGGTGGTTGTTGCGGTCGCTGTTGTTGTTGTTGTTGTTGTTGTTGAGGTTGATAACGCTGGGGACAGACATTGGCAAGATGATTGAGATCTCCACACTTGAAACATGCTCGCACAGGAGCATTTTGAGGTTGTGGGAAGTTTCGACATCGGTTAGCAAAATGACCATACCTCTGACAGTTGGCACATTTGCGGCAAGGTACATTGACAGGGTGATGAAGCAGCCATGTGGTGCATTTGGGATGAGTTCCAACATAACCTTGTTTTAGTGGTTTGGTGTTTGCGGGTGCAACGGCGGCTAAAGCTTGTAAGGGTTGTGGGTTTGGCGGAGTGACGACCGCACAATTTTGGCTCGAAGCCTTCCGCTTCTTACCTTTGTTTTTCTTAGATTGGGAGGGCGAAGGTTCAACAACGGCAGTGTCGGTTGTGGCTTGGTGTGCATTCTTCGTCGGAACCTTGTCAAAGACTCCCTGAAGGACACAGTTGTTGTTAAGTTCGGTGGCTATGGTATAGGCTTCCTCTATGGTTTTAGGGTTAGCAGAGGCAAGGTGGTTAGTCACGGAAGGTGCAACACAACGGATAAACTTGGCTATGGTTTTAGAGACGGAATTGACTTGTCCAGGGCAAAGAACACTCAACTGTTTGAAGCGCGTAATCAGACCATACATGTCACTCCCCTTTTGTTTTAGATTCCAAAATTCGTTCTCCAACTTTTGGAGTTCATGAGGAGGACAGAAGTGGTCCTTCATAAGCTGCTTCAGTTCATCCCAAGGTAATGCATGTGCAACGTCGTTTCCCCTCTTGTTACGTTCGGTGGTCCACCACTCAAGCGCCCTTGAGCGGAAGACTCCAGTTGCGTTCAAGGTTCGCAGCTCATCAGGACAACCACTTTGCAAGAATGTAAGCTCGATTGCATCAAACCAATTCATCATGGCGGTAGCGCCATCTTCGCCTGTAAACTCCAAAGGTTTACAAGCCATAAATTGCTTGAATTGAAAGGTTGATTTGGGTTTTTCTGCCTTTGAGTCGACAGAGCCATGCGGAGAATCGGTGTTTGGCTGAATCTTGCTAACAATGTCAGGTAGGACCTTAGCCATTTGCTTGGCCATGAATCTCATGCAATCCCTTTGTGACATGGGGTTGGATTTGGCGTTGGAGGTCGAACCCTTCCTTGACTTGGTCTTCTTCGATGCACCGCTGGACGACATCTAAGAACCGAAAGAGAAGGAATGGATGAGACTTGATCATAAATTCAAAATAAGTTTGCAAGTTTAAGCATGTAAGCATGATGTAACACGTATGGTTCACATAGTTAGCATGATTTCAACAAGTATTCAACAAGTATAAACAGGTATGAATGCATTAAAAGAGCATAAATTTAGTTTGTTCACGAGAATTATTATTGTTTTTGATTGCGCTATACGTGTGAATTGTTTAACGGTTTTGAAACGAACGAGGTAACAAGTATAAAATCACATATAAATTGAATCACATAAAATAGAGGCTCATAAAACATAGGATTGTTTCGGGTAGAGAAACGTCGACTATTCCAAAGTGAATTGAAGTCCTTTCAAATTAGAGAAACGTGCTTTGGCCTATAGGTAAGATACTCTCTTCGAGAAGCGATTAACAGTATCTTACCCTTCCAGTTACT
This sequence comes from Helianthus annuus, assembly GCF_002127325.2. NCBI lineage: Eukaryota > Viridiplantae > Streptophyta > Magnoliopsida > Asterales > Asteraceae > Helianthus > Helianthus annuus. The sequence continues at coordinate 52,472,114 of NC_035448.2, read as the reverse complement.
ACACGTCTCTAATCGATTGAAACAATCGAAACTTTGGCGAGAACGAAAATAGAGGAATGGGACTCAATCGACAAGGTGCGGGTTTCACCCCTAACTTGACAATTTCGTACCCTATGTGGTTGGTACTCGTTGGGTCAAAATATAATTTCGACACTATGACGAGGGTCCACTAGAGTTTGAATTGGAAATTTACCATTAAGATGTGGATTTCACTCCTAACTTAATGGCGAAATTTCGTGCAAAATAAGAATAGGCGGAATGGGAGTCGTTCACGAAATTGTGGGTTTCACGCCTATTTTGGTAAACTCGTCCCTCTTGTATAAAGAGTGTCTTCAAATCTTCAAGTGTATTGTGTAAAATGTCTTAGGAAAGACATAATGTAAGTATTAAGACCAAAAGAAGAGAAAGGAGTGAAGAAGGAAGCATAAAGTTTTAAGCATGAAACAAGAATGGTCAAAAATATGGTTCCTACTATAGACTAGGTCGAACATGGCTATTCTACCTAATTCCCTATAGTTATGGCTCTGATACCAATCTGTCACACCCCAACCAATGGCGGAAACATCGGGATGAGACGAAGTATGAAGATTGCTAGAGACTTCATAACACTAATTGTGACAATATTTAAATAAACCCATTTTATTTCATAAATTTCAAATTGTCAAACATTATATAAAATCCAAATACGACATGTTCAAACATTAAAACATCAAAACATAATAAACCTAAAACGTCTAAATGTGGGTCTAGATATCATCTATAGCACTCATCTTCTTCAACCTGTAACATGTTTAAAATAAAGTTCAATGCAAAAGCAAAGGCGAGTATACAAGTTTAGGAATATGTATAATAAAAGTTTTAAAACGAATCCACATGGCAACTTAGTTTATACAAGATCAACCTAACATGGAATGCAATATTTCTAGCCAATCCTCTGTTTACGTAGGAAAGTTTAGTTAATTCGACATGACCACAAGTTTAAGGGGGGCGGTGCGTTACTCCTATAGCGCTATACATGTCGAAGGGAGGCTCGTGAGAGCTAATGACTAAAACATATCACATAAGTATGGTCCACGTAAGCATCAAGTATCATAACATAGTATTCATGTATAAGGATTGTTTTGTGCATTGTATAAAGAATAAGTTTAAGTGTAGTTTAATAGTAAAACATGTTACACCCCAAAAAGTGGTAAACATAAAAACGGGTTGCGAGTATACTCACAATGATTGCGTATGAGAATTCCTTGAATGATTGCGTATGAGAATTCCTTGAATTATGGCACGAGTAAAGATTGAGAGAATCCAAATAACAAGCGAGAAAATAATTACCCTATATTTCGAAATATATAACGAACTCGTTAGAATTTGTATTACATTTTGGTTAGAATTTTAACTAAATGTTTTTGGTATTATATATAAAAAAAGATCTCGTTAAATAAAATTTATAAGTTAGATATTATTTACCTATGTTGGTATTATAAATAAAAATAATTCCATAGTTTATATATAAATCACTTAATGTTATTAGAATTTTTAAACTAGACTTTATTTACCTATGTTGGTATTATAAATAAAAAAAAAATAATTATAAGTCATTACAAGTTTGGTTTCTATTAAGGTGTTGAATGTAATAGAGGAAAAATGATTTAAAAGTAAAACAGTAACCTATCATTACATTTAAAAGTATTAAATTATATCAGGAAAATGAATTAAAAATTAAAATAGCAAAAATGGGTTGGAACGGATTCGAACCCGTGACCCTCTGATTGTTTCCCAAACACAAACACCACTAGAGCACCTTGCTGTTTTGTGTTGGAATAAGAAATTTATTATTTTTAAATCGCAAAAGCAGGTCATCTTCTTCAAATCAATTAATAGAACCAGTTTTGTATATATATATATATATATCCATTGTTTCAGTTAGAAAAAAAACATGATTAAACGAGTGGTTAGACGAACGAAAGGAGAAAAGAAAAGAAAAGAGTATACCGAGATGAAAATGATTACTGTCGCGACATCCGTAGTCTTCGGTGGCTCCGGCGGGTGCTTCGAATTCCGTCTACGGGTTCTCCGGTGGGTGTTCAAACTCCGGCGAGACCTTCGACGGCGTCTAACCTTCTCTGGTAGGTGTGCGGGTTGTATGAGGGAGTGTCGAGAGTGGTTATGAGGGTGTGGCTTATATAGTATTTCGCAAGTTTAGCAATTTAGGAAACGAAATCGTGATTGATTGGGTTGTTAGAAAACGCGGAATAATAAATTGCCAATCACGTCAAATCAACAAGTAACCGAAATGGAATGAATTGCGGAATGATTATAATCCAGAAAATCAGCGACGGTTGTAAAAATAGAAATGAAAGCTGTATGCGGACCTGTGTTTTGGGCGGCAAACTTGAAAAAGGAAACGAACGTATCGCTTTTTTTAAGATCTAAACGTTACCAATTCCAAAGATATCAAGACCTGGCGGAGTGGTGCGCGTGTTGTTTGTCAGACCGGGTGACCCGGGTTCGAGTCTAACTTGGGTCATCTTTTTATTGTTTTTTTTTTATTTTCTGTTTTATAAGAGAGCCCCCAAGTTTTGATAATTGCAATAAAGGACCCTGAAGTTCAAATAATTGAACTAATTAAATTAGTTAAAATCTAACTAGTTTAATTAGATAATATTTTTATTATGTTATTATTATTATTTTTGTATAGCAATATTAATTAATAAATTAACTAAACAAATAAATGAATAATTAACTATATTTATAAATGGATTAAATTACGATAAAAACCTATCAACGATTATTTATTTCGTGAAAAAAAAATTTCAAGGTTTAAAAGTTAGGATCCGAATTTTCAAAACGGATCGGATTTTGGAATCTTATTTTGACGGATGTTATAAGTCTGCTACTCTATACCCAGTTTTGCCGGAGAAAATTTTCTATTTCCCATAAATAGTATCTTTTCAAGATTTTTAAAAATGCCTCTTTTATTAGGGTTTTATTAAGAATCAAGGAAATTTGTATTTCCATAACAGATCTTTAGTCTAGACCAAGTAATCTCAATAAACAAGAATAAATAGCAATTAAATGCTATTGCCTGTTAATCGTTATTCTTATGGGATACCAATATCCATTACATTATACTTATTTATACTTATATAAGTAATTTTATCTTGAAGCTTATATTAAGGCAAAATTCTTAAGTTCAAGTCTAAATATCATTCGGAGTGCTATCAGATAGTATTAAGTTTCTAACTTTTCGTTTAAACTTAGGTATTATTATAACACCTAATTGCTTTAAACAAGTGGCTTAGCTTATACTAAGGCATTGATGTGCGTGAAGTGTGTTATATTTTTGATGTATATTTAAGCCCCTTTTACACTTTTAGCCAAGTTTTAAATTTATAAAACACGATATTTACTAACACTAAACACACATATGGGCAAGTGCACCCATCGTGGACGTAGTATAGTGTTGGTAAGATACCGAGGTCGTCCAAGGACACAAGAGCTTTTAATACCGGTTTATCCTCAACGTCTAATCAAATCAAAAAGTGGGAAAAATGTTTTTAACTAAGAAAATAAAAACTAACTAAATGCTGAAAAATAAAATAAAATAAAAACAGATAGACAAGATGAATCACTTGGATCCGACACGTGTATTAGTATAACCTTTGATTATTTTCGCACTTTTGCACTTGTTTAAGAGATTATCTTAGTTATTGTAGTAGGCCCCTCTTTTGAAGGCGACGTTACCCTCAACCCAGTAGTTTGAGTCAGCAAGGATACAATCCTAAAGGGTCGGATTATTGAAAGATAATGAATTAAGTTATTAATGCAAATTGTGGTAGGCCCCGCTTTCGGCGGTGACGTTACCCTCGGCTAAGTAGTCTGAGTCAGCAGGGGTACAGTCCTAAATAGCCGGGTTATAGTATTAATAGTAGTTAACTTATGAGGGGGTCAAAGAGTTTGGATCCCCGCCATCCAATACCTATGGGCATTGAAGGAGATCCTACTAAATTTGACCCACGTCCCAAGCAGGACCTCTAAACGCTGAACAAGGGCAAGACCCTTACCAAACCGTTCCCTTAACCCCCGACCAGGTAGCCAACATACCTCCATATAGACCGTGGAGATATGAATGGTGAAAATCTTTTATTTTATATAGACAGTAAAATAATGTCAAGACACCACGGACAAACGATAAGGAAATATCACCTTCAACATAAGCAACTAGTTATTAAAGTCATTAATACAAAACCAAATAAACAGTGCAAAAGATTAAAAATAAAAAGTATTATACTAAACACTTGTCTTCACCAAGTGATATAAGAGACTTAGGCAAACATGGCCTTGATTGTCAAGAACTCTTACGATCAATCTTGGATCCCGAGACGACTTACACACTCTACGATGGACAATGGATGATGGTGGTGGATGATGGTGTTATGGTGGTGGTGGGTGGTGGATGATGGTGTTATGGTGGTGGTGGGTGGTGGATGAAGTGTGAGAGCGGTGGTGTGCCAAGGGAAGAGATGGAATGAAACCAAGCACTCCTATTTATAGGCTGAACAGAAGGCTGGGCACGGCCCCGTGTCCGCTGGACACGCCCCCGTGCCCGTCTGACACTCTCTCTCCTCATTAATTGTAATTCGCAATTACAATTAATGCGCCTGCTGTACTTTCACCACGCCCCCGTGCCCGCTGGACACGGCCCCGTGGTGGGCAATAGAAGCTTCTATAAGTTTGTCTTTTATGCTGCTTCTTGGGCACGGCCCCGTGCTGGCTGAGCACGGGGCGTGTTCAGACTTCTGCTTTCTCTTCTTTGCCTTGGAGGATGCCGTTGAGGGTCCGGGCAGTCTACTTTTATTTCTTTTCTTGTATTTATGCTAGAATTAGTTGTCTTTTTTGCTTCTTTTGTGAATTTGAGCTCATTTCATCCTGAAAATACAAAAGAAAGACAAAAACACTCTTTTTCAAACATTAGTACTTAAAAAAGGGTTAGTTATATGCCTTAATTGATGTGATTTATATGTTGTATTTTACACACATCAAATACCCACACACTTGAACTTTTGCTTGTCCTCAAGCAAAACTCTTTAAATGTGGCTTACACTCCCAAATGGAATAGGTAGAAGAGAAAGTTTTTGGCTTGTCATAGAGTGTCGGGAATCCAAGATCTTTGTAAGTTTTATTTTTATTTATTTACAATCCTATTCGTTATGATTTATTTAGAACGTTTCACAAGATAAATTACTTATTCGGGCATAGCATGCCTTATTAAAATTCTATTTATATACAAGTTCACATACCTCACGGGAGATCACTCAACACTCGGCCAAAGGTGTAATTTTTTTAGTGAATCACTCGAGAGCGGCATGGAACTTACGCCTTCCATAGGCTTGCCAAGAAATCAATCCTCCTCCTTTTTAACTTTTTACCTTTGTAAATATCAAGAGGACTTTTTGGGTGAAGGGTTAGGCTTGGGTTAAAGGTGGGTGGTTGGGTTAGTGGTTAGTAAAAGGGCGAAAATCGTAAAAAGCGTCGGTTTTCGTGACACACCTTGTTTTTAGTGACTTTTTATTTTGAAGTATTTCTCCAAACAAGCTTTTATATAGCTTTTGTTTGTTTTTGACTTCATCATTTTTATTTATTTATTTATTTTTTTTAAGGATAAGTCACATAAAATAGCGAGCTTACGAAAAACCGAGCTTGTTACTAAAATAAAGGGTGAAAAATAAAAAAGGGTTTTTGGTGGGTAAAAAGGGTTTTAGGGTAACGAAATGAAAGGTTTAGGCTCAAAGGGGCTAACTAGGGGGATTTTTGGGTAGGTGGTAAAAAAATTGAAAAATAATGGTGTAGAAAGAAAAATATGGTTAGTCCTAATGCCTCCATCACTTACTTACTTGGGTTTAAGTTGGTAAGGACCGGGAATGTATCGTCGTGGCAAGTTCTAGAGTTGTAAGAACCAAGCGGCTATTCACACAAGAAACGAAAAATGAGCATTTAGTCTAAAGATGTATATTTGTATGCTCAATAAAGGCTCAAAACTCACTTTTGTGGGAATGGGTTTTTAATGCGATCAAGTATATATAATCGAATTTTTAACTAGACTTGTTATGCCGTTTCGTAATTTTCTTATGTTGGTTCTTTGTTATCACGACGCTATCGGTTGTAAATTTATAAAAATATAACCTTTTTAGAACTTGTTATTCCCAAGTTAAACCAAGACAAGTAAAAAAAACGAAAAGTTTTTGAAAAAATTTGGGGTGTTTAGCGGTTCCAATAGAGTTTTGTGTAAGGCTTGTAATTAGGATTTGCAAAATTCAAGGTTTTAGCATCCCCCCCATACTTAAATTACACATTGTCCTCAATGTGTCCCAAAAATAAGATTTTCGGTTGATTAGAATGTGTAAAAGTGGGTTAAAAAGCAAAGATTTATGTTACTGGCAGCATGGACACGGCCCCGTGGCGAACTGCCAGTAATGAAAACTTACAGAAGATGAACACGGGGGCGTGTCCACTGGACACGGCCTCGTGTCTGGCAAATAATTGCAGGTCAGTAACCAATCAGCAGGTCTGGGAGATGAACACGGGGGCGTGTCGGCTGGACACGTCCCCGTGTGGACAGTCTGTGAGCCTGAAAAACAGGTTTTGTCTCCCGGTTTCTCCATTTTGGGGCTGCAAGTGCTAAGGTTTAGCACTCTAACCCTTGCATTGTACCTGTTTAATCACTCAATACCACACCAAGCAAACATAAACCATCCTAATTTACCAACGTTAATTGTCTCCAAGCATAAAGTGAAAATAAAACGCAAATAAAAAAGAAAGTAAATTGTTCAACAAGCGGCACGCAGGCCGTAAATTGTTCAATAGAGAAGGGTACTTAAACCTGTGGGCTCATCACCAACCTGCCCCTTGTTCCTTCAAACGTCCATGTCTTCACCGCTATCATCACCTCCATCCCCATGCCCCGCCATGTACTCCCGGATGCTACCGATATCATCTTGTATATCGTTGATGTTGCGCTCAATAGCTCCAACCCGGTGGTATGTGTTGTTGGCGAGGTTGTAGGTGTTCCTGGTACACATGAGGTTTTCCTGCAAAAGATCATGTAAGCTTTGAAAGTTAGGAAAACCGCCTCCTTGTGAGGAGGATTGACCCGGATCGCCATGGGGTTGGTACTGGTAGTGGGGAGGTGGTGCGTGGAGAACTAGGGCCTCTTGTGGGTTCCATGCATAGCCTTGTGTCCTTTGGAAGCTCACCGTCTCGTCTTCCGCCTCATAAAGTAAGTTCATGGCTCGGCAAATGTGGTAGTCAACTCGTCCCGACCATGGACTCCTTTCAAAGGACCTTGGGATTCTCGTGAAATGCTTGAAAAGACAGTACACCCATCCCCCGAAGAAGATAGGCGTAGGAGAGTGAGCAAGGCGATTGAGGTGCATGTTTCGTAACAAGAGATATGGAACATCGAGAGGCTTCTGGTTGTGGATGCAGTGAAGGACAACCAAATCTTTCAACACTACAACGCCACTACTGTCGTGACGCTGGTTCAGCGAGTAGGTGAGGAGCCTGTGAATGTAGCGGTAAAGCGGGTCCCTCAGTTTGGTACTCTTGGTGCTGCTAGGGTTGTAGATTCCTTCACCGATCTGAGCCCATGCGGCTTGACGTTCAGTTGCATCCAAGTCTCGTAATCCCCCGGTATTCTCCTCATTCCCCGATTCTTCTTCCCCGTACAGTCCTATTATAGCTCCAAACTGTGCCATGGAGATCGAGTACCTTGTCCCGCCACACCGAAATGCAACCCCTTCATTGTCAAACGGGTCACACCTCGAGGTGAAATTGAAAGTACTGTAGAACTCCATGGTGCATTGATGCACCGACCGAAGCCGAGTGTTCAATGCAACTGCTAGTGGCCCTGTCACGATGTTGTTGAATCGGTCTAGCTGGTTCACCATGGTTAACAGGTCCGTGCATGCTCGCCTAGGATACTCCTCGGGTCTTGTTTGGAGTGTCTCATATCGTGCCCTAGCATCGAGTTCGCTTGCGTTGAACCTTGTGAACTTTGACATCTGAAAGAATACACCAAAAGTTAGTACGAAACAAAGATATTTGGGGTGAAACTGCAAACAGTGGGCTGGACACGGCCCCGTGTTCAGCGGACACGGCCCCGTGTCCAGGCGTCTGTAACCCAAAAACTTCATTTTTCGTCCCGGTTTCGAAAACCTGAAAATTTTTAGCCCAATAGTAGCGGTTTCCCCCGAAAATGAAACCCTAAGTGTCGTTTTTCCCAAAACAAACCATTTACCCTTCCAATTTTGTCTTTTTCGGTTCAAAAACAAGGGTTTGGGGTTTTAGTGGGAAATCGAACGAATCTATCAACAATACATGTTTATTTACTTTCTACTACACTAATCTAAACTACTACTAACAGATTGCATCAAAAATTTGAAGTTCGATCTGGATGAACACGAAGAACCCTAGATTTTTCCCCAATTTTTGATGTTTTAACTACATGCAAGTAACTAATCTAACTACTAAAGATGATAGAATCATACCTTGATGTTGTTAAACGTGGTAGTGACGTCGGAAATCTGCGGAAAATCGCCTGGAACCAGAGCGTTTTCGGCGAAACGGGGCGTGTGGAATGAGGTAACTGTTGTGAAAAGAGGGTTTTATCCCGACAGTTGCCTCGACACGGCCCCGTGTCCAGCGAACACGGCCTCGTGCCGAGCAAGGTTTTTGAAAATTTTTTTATTTTTTTTATTTTTTTTATTTATTTTTTTTCTTGTGCTCGTGTGCATGCCCCTTTTTCCGAAAATGGTTAGAAGACTTACCGATTTTAAACGTACACTTACCTGTTCGTAACATGTCGGGTATGAGTTTATTCGTTAACCGTTTGAAGTGAGATCTCCTCTTCCTCATCCTCAATGGGTCCTCGGTAGAGTTTTAGCCGTTGGCCATTGACTTTAAATGGTATCCCATTTCGAGTTTTAATTTCTACTGCACCGTGCGGAAAAACATGGGTGACGGAAAAAGGTCCTGACCACCTAGATTTTAGCTTGCCAGGAAATAATCGAAGTCGTGAATTAAACAATAGAACCTGATCACCTACCCGAAATTCATTAGACTTAATATATTTATCATGTAAATTTTTCATTCTTTCCTTATAAATTTCGGAGTTAGAATATGCATAATTCCTTAGCTCGTCTAATTCATTTATTTGACAAAATCGATTTTTACCGGCAGTTTCTAAATCTAAGTTCACAGTTTTTATTGCCCAGTAGGCTTTGTGAGCTATTTCTACTGGCAAGTGACAACTTTTTCCATAGACAAGCTTATATGGGGTTGTGCCTATAGTGGTTTTATAAGCAGTTCGAAAAGCCCATAAAGCATCGTCTAATTTGTCGGCCCATTCTTTTTTATTTATTCCTACGGTTTTTTCAAGTATTCGTTTTAAACCTCGATTAGTCACTTCGGCTTGCCCATTTGTTTGAGGGTGATATGCTGTTGAGACCCGGTGACAGACCCCATACCTTGTTAATATTTTTTCGAGTTGATGATTGCAAAAATGGGTACCTCTATCACTTATTAAAGCCTTTGGTGTCCCGAAGCGAGAAAACAGTTTTTTCAGAAATTTTACCACTACTCTTCCATCATTTGTTGGAAGAGCCTCGGCCTCCGCCCATTTAGACAAGTAATCGACTGCCACAAGTATATATTTGTTTCCCTTTGAAGGCGGGAAAGGTCCCATGAAATCGAGCCCCCACACATCAAAGATTTCACAAACGAGAATGCCATTTTGAGGCATTTCGTGTTTGGAAGAAATATTACCTGATCTCTGGCAGGCATCACATGTCTTTACAAGGTTTTGTGCATCCTTGTAAATGGTTGGCCAGTAAAATCCTGAATCAAACACCTTTCGTGCGGTACTTGCGGCACCATGATGTCCTCCATATGGACCTTCATGACAATGACGGAGAATTCTTCGTGCTTCATTACCATGGACACACCTTCGGATGAGTTGGTCGGCACACATTTTGAAAAGATACGGGTCTTCCCAAAAGTAATGCTTTACATCAGCAAAGAATTTCTTTCTTTGATGATGTGGCCATCCCTTGGTGACTATACCGCTAGCTAGGAAATTAGTGTAGTCGGCATACCATGGCTCTTGTCTACTCTCCATCATTTCCAAGGATTCTGTGGGAAATTTCTCGTTGATTTGCTCGTCTCTGGTCGTTTCCAAAGCTGGGTCTTCTAAGCGTGAGAGATGATCTGCAGCAGTGTTTTCTGCTCCTCTTTTGTCCTTGATTTCGATGTCGAATTCTTGGAGGAGTAGAATCCATCTGATCAAACGGGGTTTTGCGTCTTGTTTCTTGAAGAGGTACCTGATGGCTGCATGGTCTGTATAGACTACAGTTTTAGAAAGAACAAGATAAGAACGAAATTTATCAAAAGCAAACACCACTGCTAGTAATTCTTTTTCTGTAGTTGTATAATTTTCTTGTGCATCATTAAGAGTTTTACTAGCATAATAGATTGGGTGGAAATGCTTTTCTTTTCTTTGTCCCAAGACAGCTCCAACAGCAAAGTCACTTGCATCACACATGATTTCGAAAGGAAATTTCCAATCTGGTGCTATCATGATAGGTGCATTGACTAGCATTTCCTTGAGGGTTAGAAATGCTTGATTGCATTCCTTGTCAAAGATGAAGGGTGCATCTTTTTCAAGTAATTTTGTTAGAGGCCTTGAAATTTTTTAAAAGTCCTTGATAAACCTTCTATAAAATCCGGCATGCCCTAGGAAACTTCTGATTGCTCTTACGGAGGATGGAGGAGGTAATCGAGAAATAGTTTCTATTTTTGCTCGATCAACTTCCATTCCTTCGCTTGAGATTTTGTGACCGAGTACTATTCCCTCTGTTACCATGAAATGGCATTTTTCCCAGTTAAGGGCGAGGTTAGTTTCCTCACATCGGGATAGCATTCGTTCAACATTATCGAGGCATTGGTCATATGAGTCTCCAAAGATGGAAAAGTCGTCCATGAAGACTTCCATTGTCTTTTCTGTCATATCATGGAAAATGGCCACCATACAACGTTGGAATGTTGCAGGCGCATTACATAGACCGAATGGCATGCGTCGATATGCGAAAGTTCCGTAGGGACATGTGAAAGTTGTTTTCTCCTTGTCTTCTGGTGCTATCGGTATTTGAAAGTAACCTGAAAAACCATCTAAGAAACAATAAAATTTATGACCGGACAGTCGTTCTAACATTTGATCAATGAAGGGTAAAGGAAAGTGGTCTTTCCTTGTTGCTTCATTTAATCGCCTATAATCTATACAAACTCTCCATCCTGTGACGGTTCTCGTTGGTATTAATTCATTTTTCTCATTAGTTATTACCGTCATACCTCCTTTCTTCGGGACTACTTGAACGGGACTTACCCACGGACTATCGGAGATAGGGTAGATTAGTCCGGCGTCAAGCAGCTTGATGACTTCATTTTTAACCACTTCTTGAACATTGGGGTTCACTCTTCGTTGTGGTTGAATTACTGTTTTGTAGTCATCATTCATTAAAATTTTGTGCGTGCACATGGAAGGGCTTATTCCTTTAATATCTACAAGCTTCCAAGCGATCGCGTTTTTGTGTTTTTTAAGTAGGTTAATTAATTTCTCTTTTTCTACGTTACTTAATTTAGATGAAATAATTACTGGTAAATCACCATCTTTGCCTAGAAAAGCATATTCCAAACCTTTAGGAAGTTCTTTGAGCTCAATGGGTGGGTCTTTAGAAGTCACCTTATTTTGTGGCTCATCTAGATTAAGAACCTTAAAGGTTTGTTCTATGGCTATCTCTTCCTCGACAAAGTGGTCTTCTTCGTTAGTTGTATCGGGTGGTTCAGCTTCATCTTCAATTAGGGGGTCATTATTGCCAAAAGGATATTTCATTGAACACTCAAGATCTATGCTCCTTTTGAATGCCCCTAACTGAAGAAGTAGATTGTTGAATTTCCGGTTTTTCAATGCTTTATGAGTTTGTACAAAAGGTTTTCCCAAGACTAGGGGGGCGTCATCAAGGATGACGAAGTCGGTTGGGATTACCAATTGATTTGTGTGAACCAAAACATCTTCAACTACACCGATTGATTTTATCACTTTTCGATCGGATAGAAAAATGGGAATTTGAAGTGGAGTAAAATCACTAATACTTCATTTTTCAAAAATTTAGTTAGGCATTATGTTAACACAAAGATCTTTATCAATAGTGATATTACTAATAAATGAATTTTGAAAGAAACATGGAACCGGTGTAATGTTAATTTCAAAATGGTCTTCTTTTATTAGCGAAGTTTGATCATTAGTTAACTTAACACTCACTAGTTCTTTGATTTTAGTACTAGTGTTTAACTCTTTTAAAAACTTGGCATGAGGGGTTATTAAACAATGATTTTCGAAAGTAGGTGACAAGAGATTAATTTCTTCAAAATTAGACTCTTCATGAATTTTAACATTATCGGACTCACCTTTTTCATTGTTTAACTCATGTGTCGGTTTTTCACTTTCTTGTTCTTCCATTTTTACATTTTCAACTATCTCTACGTTATTATTACTATTCAATTCTTCTCTTGCGCGGGATTCCTCTTCCCTTGCGCGAGATTCTTTCATGTAACGTTCGATAGTTTTAATGTGTTCTAATATCCTATTGGTCACTTCGGTGAGAGAAAAAGAATTTGGATCCTCAAAGCTTGAATCCGGTTGTTCGATCCTTGGCTCCTCATAATACTCATATGAAGTAGATGGTTCACACCATTGTTCTTCATTGTAAGTATATGATGGATAAGGGTCGAAACTTTGTTCTTCATAGTACTCATATGAGGTGGGTTGTTCACGCCATGGTTCCTCATAGTAAGAGTATGAAGATGGTGGCTCATATCTTGAATCTTCAAAGTATGAGTATGAAGGCTCATGCCTTGGTTCATCAAAACATGAGTATGAGGGAGGAGGTTCATACCTTTGGTCTTCATAGGATGTGTATGAAGTTGATGGCTCGTACCTGGGCTCCTCATAATAGTTGTATGAATTGGATGGTTGATATGAGTTATTATATTGAACCGAGCGTGTGTTACGACAATTAGTGCAATAATTACCCCTATAATCATCCTCATCATAGGTGTAGTTGTAACCTCCTGAGTATTGATCCATAAGAATCACTCAACAGACTATAACTGAGTCTCGGGACCAGAAAACAAAAATAAAGACGGAAACAGAAGCTGGACACGGCCCCGTGTCTGGTGAACACGGCCCCGTGTTCAGGGTCTATATCTTGGCGTTTTAATTAAAGTTACTGGTCACGTTGAGCACGGGGGCGTGTTCAGTGAGCACGACCCCGTGTTCAGACTCTGTATCTGGGTATCTAACTAAAAATATGCAGCACGGGGGCGTGTTCAGCGAGCACGGCCCCGTGTTCAGGCTACTGTAAATGCAAACTAAACTAAAATGCAGAAAAATGTGCGCGCGTTTTGAAAAGGTTTTGAAAAACTGATTAGGCCGTCGATTTTAAGCTTTCTTAAAATCCTTGTGTCCCCGGCAACGGCGCCAAAAACTTGATGTGCGTGAAGTGTGTTATATTTTTGATGTATATTTAAGCCCCTTTTACACTTTTAGCCAAGTTTTAAATTTATAAAACACGATATTTACTAACACTAAACACACATATGGGCAAGTGCACCCATCGTGGACGTAGTATAGTGTTGGTAAGATACCGAGGTCGTCCAAGGACACAAGAGCTTTTAATACCGGTTTATCCTCAACGTCTAATCAAATCAAAAAGTGAGAAAAATGTTTTTAACTAAGAAAATAAAAACTAACTAAATGCTGAAAAATAAAATAAAATAAAAACAGATAGACAAGATGAATCACTTGGATCCGACACGTGTATTAGTATAACCTTTGATTATTTTCGCACTTTTGCACTTGTTTAAGAGATTATCTTAGTTATTGTAGTAGGCCCCTCTTTTGAAGGCGACGTTACCCTCAACCCAGTAGTTTGAGTCAGCAAGGATACAATCCTAAAGGGTCGGATTATTGAAAGATAATGAATTAAGTTATTAATGCAAATTGTGGTAGGCCCCGCTTTCGGCGGTGACGTTACCCTCGGCTAAGTAGTCTGAGTCAGCAGGGATACAGTCCTAAATAGCCGGGTTATAGTATTAATAGTAGTTAACTTATGAGGGGGTCAAAGAGTTTGGATCCCCGCCATCCAATACCTATGGGCATTGAAGGAGATCCTACTAAATTTGACCCAGGTCCCAAGCAGGACCTCTAAACGCTGAACAAGGGCAGGACCCTTACCAAACCGTTCCCTTAACCCCCGACCAGGTAGCCAACATACCTCCATATAGACCGTGGAGATATGAATGGTGAAAATCTTTTATTTTATATAGACAGTAAAATAATGCCAAGACACCACAGACAAACGATAAGGAAAGATCACCTTCAACATAAGCAACTAGTTATTAAAGTCATTAATACAAAACCAAATAAACAGTGCAAAAGATTAAAAATAAAAAGTATTATACTAAACACTTGTCTTCACCAAGTGATGTAAGAGACTTAGGCAAACATGGCCTTGATTGTCAAGAACTCTTACGATCAATCTTGGATCCCGAGACGACTCACACACTCTACGATGGACAATGGATGATGGTGGTGGATGATGGTGTTATGGTGGTGGTGGGTGGTGGATGAAGTGTGAGAGAGGTGGTGTGCCAAGGGATGAGATGGAATGAAACCAACCACTCCTATTTATAGGCTGAACAGAAGGCTGGGCACGGCCCCGTGTCCGCTGGACACGCCCCCGTGCCCGTCTGACACTCTCTCTCCTCATTAATTGTAATTCTCAATTACAATTAATGCGCCTGCTGTACTTTCACCATGCCCCCGTGCCCGCTGGACACGGCCCCGTGGTGGGCAATAGAAGCTTCTATAAGTTTGTCTTTTATGCTGCTTCTTGGGCACGGCCCCGTGCTGGCTGAGCACGAGGCGTGTTCAGACTTCTGCTTTCTCTTCTTTGCCTTGGAGGATGCCGTTGAGGGTCCGGGCAGTCTACTTTTATTTCTTTTCTTGCATTTATGCTAGAATTAGTTGTCTTTTTGCTTCTTTTGTGAATTTGAGCTCATTTCATCCTGAAAATACAAAAGAAAGACAAAAACACTCTTTTCCAACATTAGTACTTAAAAAGGGTTAGTTATATGCCTTAATTGATGTGATTTATATGTTGTATTTTACACACATCAGCATCTTTTCTTATATTCAAGTCTAAATGCTATCAGGTGTGCTACCAGTTAATAGCAATCTTCTAACTCTTTTATTTAAGCTTAAGTATTATTATCACAACACTTATAGGCTTAAAGCAGTGACTCTGATACCACCTTCTGTCACGACCCCCGACCCCATCCTGGCCGGAATCGGAAGCCACGAGCAGTCAAGTGGTACCGGTGATTATTTTTAAAAACATTGCAGCGGAAATTTCATCAGGACCGTGAGTTAGGAAAATTATCAGAGTTTAAAAACACCGGATTTTATTTATAAAATAGATGGGATGAAACCCATGTTTTATAATGGTAGCTTTAATATAGATAAATTTGATTATATAAAACAATATTTCTTAATTTGATTTAATTAATAAAATAAGCCACTTCTTGAAGTCCTTCAGTGCCGGATCCAATCCTTACTCCAATATACTGTAATTACCTGAAACGCGTTTTAATAAGGTTTTGTCAGCGGGGAAATACTGAGTGAATCATTCATTTTACTAAAACGACGCATTTGTTATAATTTACAGTATTAAGAGCGATTACAATGTTTCTGATATCAAACCAACTACCCACAGAATTTGTCACTCGACCGGATCTGTGACTGTGGTCATATCACCATTGGTTGCCCCAATGAATGACGTATATCACTGGTAGGGCTTATTTGCCTAACCTGTGTTAGGGCTTATTAGCCTAACCCTGTGATACTTCACTGTTAGGACTTATTTGCCTAACCTATGTTAGGGCTTATTTGCCTAACCCCGTGAGAAATTAATATTGTGCACAATACCCCACATACCGGCTGTAATTTGGTGATTACAAAGACTTAATCCCTGTAATTATAACTTTGAAAATAAACAAGCTTTTGTAAATAAATTTGATAAAAAGAGAATGACTCACTTTATAAGCATGCAAGATTGAGTTAACAAGCTTCTTGATTCTACTTCTTCCGATAATTAAGCATGCACTTTATTATTCTGGATCTTCTGATGATTTAATAGTTTGTTTGATTGTGAGTGTGTAGTGGGAAGTATTTTCGGTAGTTAAACATATAGTTTAACAGAATGGAATACGTATTTGTGTAAAACCTAAATCAAACCTTAACGGTAGTCACGAGATTCGAACCTTAACGAATTTCACAAAGTATAGTCTTATTCAGACAGTACTTTGGTATCCATTTAATGAACTCACAAAGTATAGTACTCTGGATTCCGTTTAACGAAATTCACAAAGCACAACACTTCGGCATTCGTTAGATGGTTCCTGAATCGATCGGACAGAACATCGCATCGGTGATTATTGGTTAGAACACCAACGTATAGAGAGAAGAAGAAGAGAAATGAGCAAGGAAGAATGAAATCCTAGGCTCCTATTTATAGGTAAAAAGTATGCCTTTCTT
The DNA here is from genome assembly GCF_002127325.2 of Helianthus annuus. Taxonomy (NCBI): domain Eukaryota; kingdom Viridiplantae; phylum Streptophyta; class Magnoliopsida; order Asterales; family Asteraceae; genus Helianthus; species Helianthus annuus. Next base: position 52,455,409 of record NC_035448.2, on the reverse strand, counting down.
AGCTAGGAAGATTTCTTAGTTATTAAGTTTTCTTTTATTTATTTAGTTTTTCTTAACTATTAAGTTTGCTTAATTATTAAGTTTTACTTAACTATTAAGTTTCCTTAAACATTAAGTTTCCTTAACTATTAAGTTTACTTAACCATTTAACTAAATAACTTATTTAGCTTAATAAATCTTGCTTAGCTTGAATTAGCTTAATTAATCTTGATTAGCTTAATTAATCTTGATTAACTGGTTAATTAATCTTACTAAACTTAATTAACAAATTAATTAATCTACTCAGCTAACTTCACTGCTAAGTTTATTTAAGTTTACTTAGCTTTTAAGTATTCTAGCAGCTCTCTGCTTACGAGTTCTAATTTCTAGATACAAGGGAACCCGTATTAGTGTATTAACTCAATTCAACTTTAACGATAATCACGAGATAAAAACCCTCACAACGATTTACAAGTGCAATACTTAACAATTCAGCGGATTCACAACGAATGACAGATTATAGCCCGAGTTCGGACAGCACCCAAACATTCAAGTCGAAATCACGATGAATAACAAAGTATAACCCAATTTGAGCAGCACTCAGATAATCGTTGGATAGTTATAATCGATCGGAGATTGAATCGTAGCAGCGATTAGAGTTATTACCCTGATAACGAGCAGAGTTTAGGGATTTAGAGGGAAAAATCCCGAGCTATTATTTACAAAAATAAAAGCTGACGGAAAGAAAAGAATTGAACAGCGATCGAGTTAATACCCGGCATCGTAGCAGCACTTCGTGACCCGTGTGTGTTTAATTGCACTACTACTGCTCTAATTCGACGTACATAGTGAGAATTGCCGTCGTTTCAATCACAGAAAGCAAGTGCCAATGTCTGCTATTTATACACGAAATTTGGCAGGCTTACGGACCGTAAGCCATATCCCTTACGGTCCGTAAGGGAAGCAGTCTATTTATAGGCTGCCTAGGTTCGGGACTAGCCTTGCTGACTTGATGATTTTGACAAATAAGAATTAAACAACGTTTTATGTTGATAATCATTAGCTAGGGTTTACCCCCTTTGAGTTTTAGGGGCCCTGATCCTGATTCCGATTGTTCTGGAAATTTTAGGGTTTATGTAAAATTACTTGGGTGTCTCAATTAGGGTTTCCTTATTGGATAATTATCATACTAAATATTATTTTTAGTGAGAGTTGTTACAAAAACGAGTCCTACAAAGATGAGTATACAACTTGCTGATCGATCCGTCAAATTCCCGCAAGGTGTCGCTGAAAATCTGCTAGTCAAAGTTGATAATTTCGTCTACCCGGCCGACTTTGTCATACTTGATATGGAAGAAGACACCAAAGTGCCCCTCATAATAGGGGGGACCATTTCTAGCCACCGCACAAGCAGTGGTAGACATGAATGACGGAACGCTCACTTTAAAATATGGTGATAAGGAAGTAAAGTTCGGGGTTGGGAAGAGAGTAGAGGACGATGACCCGGTCAATTACATGAAGGTTATTGATTCGAGTTTGGATGATGCTCTCCGACGGTGCAACATGGGATGCAAAACATCCCGCTCGGAAAACAGATAACCTCACCTTGGGTCTAGCCAAGGACCCTTATAAACGTGGCGCACCACGGAGGCATTCCGCGGAACTATCCTTAGTTTAGTTTAATCTTTTAGTTTAATTTTAATTTGCAGGAATAAAACACACTCTGGATGGTGAAGGATAACAAGGGAAACGAGAAACATAGCCCCATGCACTAAAACAGAGCAATCCGACAACAATCTCCCATTACAGTAGGGTCAGCACGGGCCGTGTCCACCCAACACGGCCCCCTGCTGCACAATCTGCAGCAAATCGCCCAGTTCAGGTAACTGGACATGGGGCCGTGTTTACTGAACACGCCCCGTGCCCAGGCTTCTGTTTCTTTTCTTAAATTTTTGTCACTGGCACCTGAACACGGGGTCGTGCCCGGTCCCCTCGGGGCCGTGTCCAAACTGCCAGTAACATAAAATTTTGCTTTTAACACCATTTTACACATTCAATCAACCTAAAAACTTATTTTTGGGACACATTGAGGACAATGTGTAATTAGGGGGGATGCTAAAACTTTGAATTTTGCAAGTCCTAATAACAAGCCTTACACAAAACTCTATTGGAACCGCTAATCACCCCAATTTTTTTCCAAAAATTTTCATTTTTTTTTTACTTGTCTAAGTTTAAATTGGGAATTCAAGTCTTAATAAGGTTATATTTTTATAAATTTACAACCGATAGCGTTGTGATAAAAAGAACCAACATAAGAAAATTATAAAAAGGCATGACAAACTTAGTTAACATACGATTATATATACTTGATCACATAAAAAACCCTTTTCCCACAAAAGTGAGTTTTGAGCCTTTAACGAGCATACATATATATATATATATATATATATATATATATATATATATATATATATATATATATATATATATATATATATATATATATATATATATATATATATATATATATATATCTTTACACTAAATGCTCATTTTTCGTTTCTTGTGTGAATAGCCGCTTTGTTCATACGACTCTAGAACTTGCCACAACAATACATTCCCGGTCCTTACCAACTTAAACCCGAGTAAGTAAATGATGGAGGCATTAGGACTAACCCTTTTTCATTCTACACCATTATTTTTCTTTTTTTTTTACCACCTACCCAAAATCCCCCTAGTTAACCCCTTTGAGCCTAGACCTTTTCATTTCTTAACCCAAAACAACCCTTTTTACCCACCTAAACCTTTTTTATTTTTTTTAGTAACAACGTTCGGTTCTCTTATGACTTCCTTGAAAAAAAAAATTCGATGAAGCTAAACAAACAAACAAAGTTTATCAAATATCTTTGTTTGAACAATCCATCAAAATAAAATAAAAATATGAAAAATAAAAAAGTCTTTCAAACCAACGTTTGTTACGCCTTTCGCCCTTTTCACTAACCACTAACCCAATCACCCACCTTTAGCCCAAGCCAAAAAACCCATAAAGTCCTCTTGATATTTACAAAGGTATATAATTAAAAAGGAGGAGGATTGATTGCTTGGCAAGCTTATGGTAGAAGTAAGTTCCATGCCGCTCTCGAGTGATTCACTAAAAAAATACACATTCGGCCGAGTGTTGATTGATCTCCCGTGAGTTATGTGAACTTGTATATATATGAGATTTTAAAAAAGGTATGTTATGACCAAATAAGTAATTTATCTTAAAGAATGTTCTTAATAAATCATACCGAATAGGATTGTAAATAAATAAAAATAAAACCTCAATAAAGAATCTTGGAAATCCCGACACTCTATGACAAGCCCAAAAACCTTCTCTTCTACCTATTCCATTTGGGAGTGAATAAAGCCACATTATAAAGAGTTTTGCTTGAGGACAAGCAAAGATTCAAGTGTGGGGGTATTTGATATGCGCAAAATGTAACATATAAATTATATTAAATGTGGCATAAAACTAACCCTTTTTTAGTACTAATGTTGGAAAAAGTGTGTTTTTGTCTTCCTTTTGTATTTTCAGGATTAAATGAGCTCAAATTAACAAAAGAAACAAAAAGACAGCAAAATCTAACATAAATGCAAGAAAAGGAACAAAAGTGGAATGCCCGACCCCTCAACAGCATCTTCCCAAGCAAAACCAAGGACACAGAAGACTGAACACACCCCGTGCTCAGCGAGCACGGGGCCGTGCCCAAGAAGCAGCAGAAAAGACAAACCTTTAGAAGCTTCTATTGCCCACCACGGGGCCGTGCCCAGTGGACACGGGGGCGTGGTTAGACTCCTGCAGGCGCATTTATTGTAGTTGCGAATTACAATTAATGAGGAGAGAGACAAGGATGGACACGGGGCCGTGCCCGAGCTTCTGTTCAGCCTATAAATAGGAGTGCTTGGAGACATTTCAACTCATCCCTTGGCACACCACCTCTCTCACACTTCACCCACCACCCACCACCACCATAACACCATCATCCACCACCATCATCCATTATTCATCATAGAGTGTGTGAGTCGTCTCGGGATCCAAGATTGATCGTAAGAGTTCTTGACAATCAAAGGCCATGTTTGCCTAAGTCTCTTACATCACTTGGTGAAGACAAGTGTTTAGTGTAATACTTTTTATTTTTATTCTTTTGCACTTTTTAATTGGTTTTGTATTAATGACTTTAATTACTAGTTTCTTATGTTGAAGGTGATTCTTCCTTATCGTTTGTCCGTGGTGTCTTGGCATTATTTTACTGTCTATATAAAATAAAAGATTTTCACCATTCATATCTCCACGGTCTATATGGAGGTATGTTGGCTACCTGGTCGGGGGTTAAGGGAACGGCTTGGTAAGAGTCTGGCCGTTGTTCAGCGTTTAGAGATCCTGCAAGGGACCTGGGTCAAATTTAGTAGGACCTCCTTCAATACCCAAAGGTATTGGATGGCGGGGGTCCAAACTCTTTGATCCCCTCATAAGTTAAACTACTATTAAAACTTTAACCCAGCTATTTAGGACTGTATCCCTGCTGACTCAAACTACTTAGCTGAGGGTAACGTCGCCTTCAAAAGAGGGGCCTACCACATTATGCATTAATAACTTAATTAATTATCTTTCAATAATCCGACCCTTTAGGATTGTATCCTTGCTGACTCAAACTACTGGGTTGAGGGTAGCGTCGCCTTCAAAAGAGGGGCCTACTACAATAACTAAGATAATCTCTTAAACAAGTGCAAAAGTGCGAAAATAATCAAAGGTTACACTAACACACGAGTCGGATCCAAGTGATTCATCTTGTCTATTTGTTTTTATTTTTATTTTTATTTTCAGCATTTTAGTTAGTTTTTTTTTCTTAGTTTAAAATCTTTTTCTAACATTTTGATTTGATTAGACGTTGAGGATAAACCGGTACTAAAAACTCTTGTGTCCTTGGACGACCTCGGTATCTTACCAACACTATACTACGTCCACGATGGGTGCACTTGCCCATATGTGTGTTTAGTGTTAGTAAATATCGTGTTTTATAAATTTAAAACTTGGCTAAAAGTGTAAAACGGGCTTAAAATATACATCCAAATTATAACACACTTCACGCACATCAATGGTATGCGGTGCTGATAAAAAGTTTCGTTCCCATCTGTTCTTGGAAATCTCGCCAGAAGTTTGAAGTAAACTGGGAATCTCTGTCTGACACAATGGATACTGGTACTCCGTGACGTGCCACTACTTCGTTTGTATACACCTCAGAAATCTTTTCCGAAGTATATGTCTCGCGTATAGGAATGAAATGAGCACTCTTCGTCAATCTATCCACAACCACCCATATAGCATCGAATCCCCGGCTCGTCCTAGGCAGTTTGGTCAACAGGTCCATGGTAATATGTTCCCATTTCCAAACCGGGATTTCCAACGGCTGCAGTTTTCCATATGGTTTCTGGTATTCCGCCTTGACTTGTAAACAAGTCAAGCACTACTCCACATATTTTACTACATCCCTCTTCATTCCGGGCCACCAATAGTTTTGTTTCAGATCGTTGTACATCTTGGTTGTCCCCAGATGAATTGAATAACGGGATTTATGAGCTTCGTCAAGTAGGAGCGTCTTGACTCCACAGGAGTTTGGGACCCATATTCTTCCGAATCGAGTTTTCAACCCGTTGTTACCATCAGCCAAATGCTTCAACTGACCGACTATCCTTTCCTTTTTCAAGTTTTCCTCTTTCACTGCCTCGGCTTATGATTCTCGGATACGTTCTAGTAGACCCGAGGTTACAACAAGCTGCATCACCCTCACTCGTATTGGGACATAATCCGATTTTCTGCTCAAGGTGTCCGCCACAACATTTGCCCTTCCGGGGTGGGAATGTATTTCCAATCGTAGTCCTTTACCATTTCTAACCACCGCTTTGTCGCATATTTAACTCCTTCTGATCGAAGAAGTATTTTAAACTCTTGTGGTTAGTAAATATGGTGCACTTTACTCCGTACAAATATTGCCTCCATATTTTTAACGCAAACACCACCGCCACCAGTTCGAGATCGTGTGTGGGATATTTCTTTTCATGCACCTTTAATTGCCTTGAGGCATAAGCTATCACTTTGCCTCGTTGCATTAAAACACATCCGAGCCCCAAAAGTGAGGATCCGAATAGACTACCAAGTCTTCGACTCCGTCCGACAACGTTAATACCGGAGCTTGTGTTAACTTTTCTTTTAGCGTTTGGAACGCTCTTTCTTGTTCAACACCCCAAATGAATCTCTCCTACTTCCGAGTTAATTTAGTTAACGGCGAAGCAATTTTGGAGAAATCTTGGATGAATCTCCTGTAATATCCCGCAAGCCCCAAGAAACTTCTTATTTCCGAAGGGTTCTTCGGAGGGCTCCATTTTGACACGGCCTCTATCTTTGACGGGTCTACCAATATTCCATCGGCGCTTATGATGTGGCCGAGGAATTGCACCTCTCGTAACCAAAAGGCACACTTTGAGAATTTTGCATACAACCTCTCTCGTCTGAGTGTCTCTAACACTTCTTGTAAATGATGCGCATGATCTGCTTCACTTTTCGAGTATACCAGAATGTCATCGATAAACACGATTACCGACTTGTCTAACATTGGCTTGCAAACCCGGTTCATGAGGTCCATGAAAGCCGCGGGTGAATTCGTCAGCCCGAATGACATCACGAGGAACTCGTTATGTCCATATCGCGTGCGGAAAGCCGTCTTCGGTACATTCTCTTCTTTGACCTTTAATTGGTGATACCCCGATCTAAGGTCGATTTTTGAAAACCAATTCGCACCTTGTAATTGGTCGAATATGTAACACCCCCAAAATCCTACTTGCGGAAATCCCGCGAGGCGTGTTACGCATCAGAGTTCGAGCCACCAATCACATTGAACCAATAGTAAATACTTAAATAAAACATAATATCAAATCCCAAAGTGTTGTGTAGCGGAAGCATATAATAAATCGTTTAGCAATTGTTTCATAATAATACTTAAAACCAATGTATCAAATGTAAGTTAACCCAAGAGCCTCGATCCATGACCACTCCAGCACTCCCAGATAGCAAGTCCATGTTCCAAACGTTAACGACCTACAAGCATGCAAACAAGTGTGTCAGACTACGCTGGTGAGTTCAAGGTTTTGTTAACGTGTTGAGTTACCAGATGTATGTTAATGCGATTCAATGTTGCGTTACGATGTTGCTCAAGCTAGTTACCCTAGGGAGTGTGCCCTTACGTAACCGAGGAGTGTGCCTCTTAGCAACCCACTATGTTGTTCACGCTAGTTACCCTAGGGAAAACGCCCTTACGTAACCGAGGAGTGTGCCTCTTAACAACCATAGTGAAACCCAGATAATTAGTTCACGCCCGTCCTTACGGCCCAGTGTGAGGTCTCCCACCTAATAGCGCTATCAACTAATTACCCCATTGCCCTCCAGGCAATCCGATGATAGATCCCATGTTCAATAACCAAAACCGATTAAGTTGTTTACCCAAGGTTTCCCTTCCAAATGTTTACCAGTTGTCCCAAACCACCGGGACGCATGCTCGAGAAAATGCAATGAACTCACCTGGGATTGCTCGGTATGATACACGAAAAGGTTCAATTAAGCTACAATGTGATCAACCACGTCCGGCTTAGAGATGAAACCCGTGAGGTCTCGAGTCCAGGTGGTGTCGTCACCGGCTTCAAGGGAGAGGGAAGGAGTTCTAGGGTTTGTGTGTGTGCTAGGATGTTTTGCAAGTTATGAGAATGTTACTAACATTCTAGGTATAATTCGGTTAAGGGAGGGGTTGGGCCGAACCCTCACATGGGCTGCCCTAAAGGTCTCGAGTTCATGCATAGTGGGCCGAATAGGTTGGTGCAATCGAGTAAGTGTTGTGCGATCGGATCATATTGTGCGTTTGGGCCACTATATACATACATACACATATAAATAAACATAACATTCAATCAACATAGTTCACGTAAGCACGTAACGTTACAGAAAGTAGGTTCAAATTACGAGTTGTCACAGTATCCCCAACTAAAAAGAAATTTCGTCCCGAAATTTGGTACGCACTCACTGAGAAAGCTAGATAAGTTAAAGCTAGGTAAGTTATATCGTTTGCTGGTTTTCCTGGGGTGTCACATCCTCCCCAACTTGAATGGGAATTTCGTCCCGAAATTCACTAGTTGCATCAACATTAAGTTTGCTAGGTTTTGCCTGGTCTTTGGGGAACAAATGTGGATACTTAAGTTTCATCTGGTCCCCGCGTTCCCACGTGAACTCTGGACCACGTCTTGAGTTCCAACGAACTCTCACAATTGGTATACGGCTGTGTTTACGAACTTTAACTTCCCGATCCATAATCTCAATTGGTTCTTCGACAAACTGCAATTTGTCATCTATCTTCAGCTCTTGAAATGGTACAACTAGTGTTTCATCAACCAAACACTTCTTTAGCTGCGATACGTGAAATACATCATGGACATTACCCAACTCAGCCGGTAATTCCAACCTGTAGGCCACCTTTCGAATCCGTTCTACAATTTTGAATGGTCCTACATAACGTGGGTTTAGTTTGCCGCGTTTCCCAAAGCGTACCACACCCTTCCAGGGTGAAACCTTTAACATAACGCGGTCATTAACTTCAAATTCCAGCGGTTTACTACGCTTGTCAGCGTAGCTTTTCTGGCGGTCGCGAGCTGCGGCCATACGGTTTCGGATCTGCACAATGCTTTCTGATGCCTCAAGCACAAACTCAGGGCCTGTGATCTGACTATCACCCACCTCAAGCCAGCAGAGAGGTGAACGACATTTCCGTCCGTACAATGCTTCGAATGGAGCTGCCTTAATACTTGTATGGTAGCTGTTGTTGTAGGAGAACTCTATCAATGGCAAGTGTTTCTCCCATCCTTTCCCAAAGTCGATTACACATGCCCGTAGCATGTCTTCAAGTGTTTGGATGGTGCGCTCGCTTTGACCATCCGTCTGCGGGTGATAAGCGGTACTCATGTCGAGTTGGGAACCAAACGATTTATGCATTGACTGCCATAACTCTGAAGTGAAACGCGGATCTCGGTCTGAGATGATAGAAGTTGGCACCCCGTGCCTAGAAACCACCTCCTTAAGATACACTGCTGCCAGCTGAGAGAATTTGTCTGTTTCCTTGATTGCTAGGAAGTGTGCTGATTTCGTGAGGTGATCCACAATCACCCAAATGGTGTCATTCCCAGCCTGAGTTCTTGGTAGTCCTGTCACGAAATCGATGGCGATCTGTTCCCACTTCCATGTGGGTATCTCTGGTTGCTGTAGTAGACCTGAGGGCTTTTGATGTTCTGCTTTGACTTTAGCACAAGTCAAACATTTGCTGACGTAGGTTGCTATGTGGGCTTTCATGCTAGGCCACCAGTAGGTAGTTTTCAAGTCGTGGTACATCTTATCTGATCCAGGATGTACAGAGTAGCGTGATTTATGTGCCTCTTCCATTACAAGTTCTCGTAAGTTGCCAAAGAATGGGACCCAAATGCGTCCAGTTACGTAGTAAGCACCGTCTCCCTTTCGTTCTAGTCGTTGCCTCGAGCCACGTAAAGCTTCAGCTCGAACGTTCTCTGGATTCAACGCTTCCAACTGAGCGTCTCGTATCTGGGAAGGAAGGTTGGATTGGATCGTGAGTTGCAATGCTCGCACACGCCTAGGTGCATTATCCTTTCTGCTGAGGGCGTCAGCTACAACGTTCGCCTTGCCCGGATGGTACTTGATGGCACATTCATAATCGTTCAATAATTCCACCCATCGTCGTTGTCGCATATTCAACTCTTTCTGGTCGAAGATGTGCTAGAGACTCCTATGGTCGGTGTAGATGGTGCATTTGGTACCGTACAGATAGTGCCTCCAAATCTTCAACGCAAATACCACCGCTCCTAACTCCAAGTCGTGTATCGTGTAGTTCTTCTCGTGCACCTTCAGCTGACGAGAAGCATAAGCTATCACCTTCTCGCGTTGCATCAACACGCAACCGAGACCCTGAATCGAAGCATCACAATAAACCACAAAATCTTCGGTTCCCTCTGGTAACGACAAAATCGGTGCACTGCAAAGTTTCTGTTTTAACAACTGGAAGGCCTCTTCCTGCTTCGTTCCCCAAGAGTATACCGTGTTCTTCTGTGTCAACGAGGTGAGAGGTTGTGCGATTTTCGAGAAATCTCTAATAAACCTCCGATAATATCCAGCAAGACCAAGAAATTGGCGCACCTCAGAGGGAGTCTTTGGTGCCGCCCAATTTTTAACTGCATCCACCTTCGCAGGATCCACATGTATCCCTTTCTCGTTAACAACGTGCCCAAGGAAATGTACTTCTCGAATCCAAAAATCGCACTTAGAAAACTTCGCATACAGTTGTTCCCTTCTCAAAAGTTCCAAGATGAGACGTAGGTGACGCTCGTGATCCTCCCTGTTCTTCGAATAGACTAATATCTCATCAATAAACACTATAACAAACTTGCCGAGATATGGTTTACATACGCGGTTCATGAGATCCATGAAAACCGCTGGTGCATTGGTCAATCCAAACGGCATAACCAAAAACTCATAGTGTCCGTAGCGCGTTCGAAAAGCCGTCTTAGGAACATCTTCTTCTCTAACCCTTACCTGGTGATAACCCGATCTTAAGTCGATCTTGGAATAGAAACTTGACCCTTGCAGCTGGTCAAACAAGTCGTCGATGCGTGGTAACGGATAGCGGTTCTTAATGGTCACCTTGTTGAGCTCTCGATAGTCGATACACATACGGAATGACCCGTCTTTCTTCTTTACGAACAGAACTGGGGCTCCCCAAGGCGAAGAACTGGGTCGAATAAAGCCCCTGTCCAACAATTCTTGCAGTTGGTTAGACAGTTCTTGCAATTCCCCTGGTGCTAAAAGGTAAGGAGCACGTGCGATTGGAGCTGCTCCTGGTGCAAGATCAATCTGAAATTCTACTTGACGGTGAGGAGGTAACCCTGGTAGCTCCTCTGGAAACACATCGGCGAAGTCTCGCACCACTGGCAAGTCTTCGATCTTTCTCTCCTCAGACTGAGCGTTAGTAACTAACGCTAACATTGCAGGATACCCCTTTTGCAGATATTGCTGTGCACGCATGGCCGAGATAATACCAACCATCGTCCCACTACGATGCCCTTGAACTAGTAATGTCTCCCCATCAGGGAGAGGGATACGCACGATCTTCTCTTTACACAAAATCTCTGCTTGGTGCTTAGACAACCAATCCATGCCTACCACTATGTCAAAACTACCGAGCGTAACGGGAAGGAGGTCAATATCAAACACCTGACCCACGAGATCTAGTTTGCACCCGAAAAGGAAATTCGAGGCTTCTATCGTTTTACCATCTGCTAGTTCTACTACTTGTTTAACTTCTAAAGGTGTTGGGGTTATCCCTAATCGTTGACTAAACTCTAGGGACACATAACTCCAATCGGCACCCGAATCAAATAATACAGAAGCAATACGATTGTTAACAGGAAACATACCAGTTACAACGTTGCCGTCATTCCTGGCATCCCCTGCCCCAAGCTGGAACACTCTGCCGCGAGCACTATTTCCCCCATTGTTGCCGTTGTTGTTGTTGTTCCCAGCATTGTTAGTATTCGGGCGGTTGTTGTCGTTAGCGTTCTGGTTTAGCTGAGGGCAATCCCGCTTAAAGTGGCCCTCGTCACCACACTGATAGCACCCCTTCCTGAAACCCTGGTTCTGCTGGGGTGGTTGCCCCTGTTATCTCTGGTTTTGCTGGTTCTGTTGCTACTGGTATTTGGGTTGTGAGGTCCTACAATCCCTGGCCTCATGGCCCGGCTTACCACACTTGTTACACGTCCGACCACACAGCCCAAAATGATGATAGCCACACTTGTTACACCGTGGCTTTCTCCCTGCATACGAACCCTGGCTTTGGCCACTTCCCTGGCCTTGATTGACAGAAGACGACTGGCTGATGCTGCGGTTGTTGTTGTTGTCTGGCCTTTTCTGAGTCTGACCAGCACTGGGTGCTTTGTCATAGTCGCTCCACTTCCGTTTGTTATCATTAGCAGATGTAGTAGCAGTGGGTGCCGCAGCAGCAGTGGCTGAAATGCGCGGGGGTAACGAATTGCTCTCTACCTCTTGGTCCACAATCTTATGAGTCAGTCGAACAATCTGTGTTAAATCATTGAGATGGGCTGCAGTGACCAAACTCTTCACACGCGGAGGCAACCCTTTGATGAATAACTCAATCCTCCGAGACATAGGCCGGGACAAGTTTGGGCACATGTCGGCCAGTTCATACAATCGCTTCACATACGCTTCGACTTCAGATCCAACCATCTTCAAGTCGTAGTACTCGTTTTCCAACTTCTGGACTTCATCCCGAGGACAGTACTCCTCCCTGATCAGTTCTTTAAAGTCTTCCCAGGTTGTGGCATTCGCTGCCTCGATGCCCAACAACTGTACCTGGGCGTTCCACCACGTTAGGGCACCATCTGCCAAGGTACCCGCAGCATATTTCACCCTGTCCCCAGCGGGACAGTTACAGATAGCAAACACGGACTCTGCTTTCTCGAACCATCTTAGAAGTCCCACAGCCCCTTCAGTTCCGGTGAAGGTCTGTGGCTTACAGTCCATGAACATTTTGAATGTACAAGCAGGTTGGTTGGGTTGGGGTTGCGCTTGCTGACCTAAATGACGAAAGGGAACACATTATACGAGTGAAAAGACGTGTACGTGGTATAAGAGGAAAAAGTACTTGGTACATTCCGTACCAGCTTGATAGGCTGCTAAGGCCTCAGCCACACGGGTATTGATTAGGTCAGTCAACTCAGCCTGAGTCATGTTGATGTTGCCACGTCCGTGTCCTCGTCCACTCATGTTTCTATAGTTGGAAATGAACTGATTTAGGAGTCGATGAAGGTGGAATTCATGCATCACACTAATATCTATTCACTACCACGTTCGTACACAAAATAAGGCAGAACCCTTCTTACGCTCGATAAGCCTCACTGGGACTTGCATGCACCCCGCGTTATTATTAAGTGTGCACCCATAATAATAAGGCAATTTGCATGCTTATCTCAGTGCCTCTTAGCTTGCGCTCAAAATTTCCCCCGTTCAAACAACACAACAGATGGTATCACAGGTCTATGGTTCACATGAGTCGAAGAGTAGTGTCACACCATCAAGTCACTATGATGTTAAATGTTCCAGTTCATATACGTTGTGAGTGTGTGACTACTAAGCAAGTAATGTATATAGTGAGAGAGAGACGAACCTTGCAATCTGGAGCTGAGTGTCATGATCGATTTTCGAAGTTGTTTGGTTATAGTCTGGTTTTACAAAACGTTTTTAAAACCTAGTTCACTATAACCAGTGGCTCTGATACCAAACTGTAACACCCCCAAAATCCTACTTGCGGAAATCCCGCGAGGCGTGTTACGCATCAGAGTTCGAGCCACCAATCACATTGAACCAATAGTAAATACTTAAATAAAACATAATATCAAATCCCAAAGTGTTGTGTAGCGGAAGCATATAATAAATCGTTTAGCAATTGTTTCATAATAATACTTAAAACCAATGTATCAAATGTAAGTTAACCCAAGAGCCTCGATCCATGACCACTCCAGCACTCCCAGATAGCAAGTCCATGTTCCAAACGTTAACGACCTACAAGCATGCAAACAAGTGTGTCAGACTACGCTGGTGAGTTCAAGGTTTTGTTAACGTGTTGAGTTACCAGATGTATGTTAATGCGATTCAATGTTGCGTTACGATGTTGCTCAAGCTAGTTACCCTAGGGAGTGTGCCCTTACGTAACCGAGGAGTGTGCCTCTTAGCAACCCACTATGTTGTTCACGCTAGTTACCCTAGGGAAAACGCCCTTACGTAACCGAGGAGTGTGCCTCTTAACAACCATAGTGAAACCAGATAATTTGTTCACGCCCGTCCTTACGGCCCAGTGTGAGGTCTCCCACCTAATAGCGCTATCAACTAATTACCCCATTGCCCTCCAGGCAATCCGATGATAGATCCCATGTTCAATAACCAAAACCGATTAAGTTGTTTACCCAAGGTTTCCCTTCCAAATGTTTACCAGTTATCCCAAACCACCGGGACGCATGCTCGAGAAAATGCAATGAACTCACCTGGGATTGATCGGTATGATACACGAAAAGGTTCAATTAAGCTACAATGTGATCAACCACGTCCGGCTTAGAGATGAAACCCGTGAGGTCTCGAGTCCAGGTGGTGTCGTCGCCGGCTTCAAGGGAGAGGGAAGGAGTTCTAGGGTTTGTGTGTGTGCTAGGATGTTTTGCAAGTTGTGAGAATGTTACTAACATTCTAGGTATAATTCGGTTAAGGGAGGCGTTGGGCCGAACCCTCACATGGGCTGCCCTAAAGGTCTCGAGTTCATGCATAGTGGGCCGAATAGGTTGGTGCAATCGAGTAAGTGTTGTGCGATCGGATCATATTGTGCGTTTGGGCCACTATATACATACATACACATATAAATAAACATAACATTCAATCAACATAGTTCACGTAAGCACGTAACGTTACAGAAAGTAGGTTCAAATTACGAGTTGTCACAGAATAGATCGTCTATTCTCGGAAGCGGGTATCGATACTTTACTGTGAGTTTGTTTAACTCCCGGTAATCAATACACATTCGCATGCTTCCGTCTTTCTTTTTCATGAATAGTACCGGTGCGCCCCAAGGAGACACACTCGGTCTTATAAATCCTTTGTCGAGCAAGTCTTGAATCTGCGACATTAGTTCTTGTAATTCTGATGGCGCGAGTCGGTACGGCGCTTTTGCTACGGGTTTCGCGCCCGGAATCAATTCGATTCCGAACTCTACCTCCCATTCCGGCGATATCCACGGTAAATCTTCCGGAAACACATCTTCAAAGTCATGTACTACCGGCACGTCTCTGATCTTTGGTGATTCTTTCTCGGGCTCATTCGCATATATCTAAACGCTTTACATCCACGCTTCATGATCTTGTGGGCCTTCAACATGGAATATATTACAGGATGGCCTCCTTTCTCGCCATAGATTGTAACGTGTTTTCCGCTCAGAGATGTTAGTTTTATCTCTTTACAGAAACACACGACTTTCGCGTGGTGTCTGTCACGGCCCCAGCCCCGGTTTGACCCGGTCAGGAGCCGTGGGACAGGAACCCGTGGTATTTAATTGATGCGACAGCGGGAGATTTTAACAGGATCTTTTAAAAACTTGAAATGCCTGATTATTTTATTTCATAATTCGGGATAAACCCCGTAATTTACAATAGAGGAATTTTACTAGGAAATTCCCTGATTTATTAAAATATGTTTATTTATTTTAACTGAGCCACCTCTTCAAGCTGGTTAGTGCTCCGTAGCACGTTGACTTTGATTTACAGCAGGTCGCCTGAAACATGTTTTAAAAATATTTTTGTCAGCGGGGAAATACTAAGTGAATCATTCATTTTGATAAAATGACGCATAGTTATAAATTACAGCATAAGAGCGATTACAATGGCTTCTATCTTATTTTTATCTGGAGCCGTGTCACCTGGTGACGATGGTCATATCACTATTGGGTCTTTCCCCAAGTAGTGACGTTTATCACGGTGAGGATTTATTAGCCTAACCCGTGAGAAATTAGTAATGTGTACAATACCCCACTAGCCAGTGATTTAAAATAACCACGACTTAATCCTTGTAATTATAACTTTTGAAAATATGGAGTATTGTAAAATATGATTGATAAAAGAGAATGACTCACATTGCAGATTTATGCGGGCGGAGTTTAGCCTACTGATTAGCCTGATAACCTAATTTAAATAACAATGCACACGAACTAGGTCAGTAACTAATACAGCATTTACGATAACTCACGAGATTAAACCCTCACGACGAATGACAAAGTGCAATACTTAAACATCCATCGAATTCACGATGAATGACAAAGTATAAACCCAATTTGAGCAGCACTTAAACATTCATTGGATAGTTTCAATCCATCGGACATTGAATCGTAGCAGCGATCGAGTTAATACCCGGTATCTTAGTAGTACCTCGCTATTATGAAAGTAAATTTCAAGTTTGGACAGTATAACTTCGTTTTTGAAAGTTGGTTTCGATACCAGTGAACAGGCCATGGTCGAATCTATTTATAGGTGAAAAATGGGGTTCATGCGGCGCGCGTGAACCTTAGCTTGACCCTTACGCGGCCCGCGTGGCCACCTAGTCTACACGTAGGTCGGATTGGTCACGAGTAGGGTCACCAGATAGTCAACACGTGGTCCCGATGCTTATCCGGTCAAATTTCAAGTTGACGTGGCCCGCGTAAGGTATACTTAACCTTTACGCGGCCCGCCTGAAACCCAGTTTTTCTTGATTTTCTTAATTTTTCATGCACAGTAGGGTTTCAGGGTCCGGGTTCCTATTTATGGGTTGTTTAAGGTCATTTTTGAAGGTCCTTACATCCTCCCCACCTTAATTAAAATCTCATCCTCGAGATTTATTGAAATAAGTGAGGATATTTTCGCTTCATCTCTGATTCTAGCTCCCAGGTATATTCAGGTCCTCTTTTCGAATCCCACTTGACTTTGACTAGCACGAGTCGTTTGTGTTTGAGAAACTTGATCTTTCTATCCTCTATCTGTAGTGGTTTCTCCACGAATTTCAGCTTTTCATTTACCTCTACATCTTGAAGAGGTACTACCAAGGATTCGTCAGATAGACATTTCTTGAGGTTGGATACATCAAATACATCATGTACTCCGGCTAACTCTTCTGGTAGTTGTAAACAATAGGCAACTGGCCCTATACGTTGAATCACTGGAAATAGTCCTATGTACCTTGGACTCAGCTTTCCTTTCTTACCGAATCATACTACTCCTTTCCAAGGAGAAACTTTCAAGAGTACCTTGTCCCCAAATTGAAACTCTAATGGCTTGCGTCGATTGTCTGCGTAACTTTTCTGGCCATCTCGAGCCGTCTTTAGTCTTTCTTTGATTTGAGTTATCTTGTCGGTAGTTTCTTGTACTATTTCAGGACCTGATAATTGACTTTCTCCTATTTCTGCCCAACAAACTGGAGTTCTATACTTACGTCCGTACAGTGCTTCAAATGGGGCAGCTTCAATGCTTGAATGATAACTATTCTTATAGGAGAATTCGATTAAAGGTAGGTGATCATTCCAGTTTCCACCGAAATCTATCACACATGCCCGGAGCATGTCTTTCAGGGTTTGTATCGTCCTTTCACTTTGTCCGTCTGTTTGTGGATGATATGCAGTACTTAAATTTAGTCGGGTTCCCATTGTTTCCTGGAAACTAGTCCAGAAATGGGAAGTGAAACGACTATCCCTATCCGATACAATGGAGAGTGGAACTCCATGCAAGGATACTACTTTGTCTACATACAACTTGGCTAACCTTTCCATACTAAAGGTTTCTTTCATGGGTAGAAAATGAGCTGATTTGGTTAATCGATCCACAAAACCCAAATCACATCATTACCTTTTCTGGTTTTGGGTTACTTAGTAACAAAGTCCATTGTTATGAGTTCCCATTTCCATACAGGCATTTCTAATTGTTGTAGTAGTCCCGAAGGTTTCTGATGTTCTGCCTTTACTTGCGAACAAGTAAGACACTTAGATACATATTTAGCTATATCCTTTTTCATTCCTATCCACCAGAAATTATTTCTTAAATCTTGGTACATCTTATTATTTCCTGGATGCATGGTATACCTTGATTTATGAGCTTCTTCTAAAATCTTATCTCTTAACTCTCCCTGCTCAGGTACCCAAATTCTTTTCTTATGAAATCTCCAAATTCCATCATTTCCTTGCTCTAACTCTTTTATTCGTCCTTTCATTCCTTCAGCATCGTCTTCGATTGCTGTTTCTTGAACTTTCTTTAATTGTTCCATTAAATCCAATTGTAGATTTAATCTAAGAGCACGAACTCGTCGTTGTTTCTCATGATACTTACAACTTAAAGCATTTGCGACTACATTTGCTTTTCCTTCGTGATATTGAATATCACATGTAGGATCTTTTTCGGACCCGAACGAGTCGATCAGAAGAGTTTATCCTTGAAACGAAAGGCGGAAACAGACGAAACAAGGTCAATTCAGTAAGATACACTAATAAACTGCCTTTCTGATTGATATGATAACAAATACAGCGAGTCGGCACTTCAGCAGCACTTCATTACACTGACCGGAAATCTATATTCTAATTTCGCATGAACTAGGTATATATAGACGACTGATTCCGCATGAATGAGTTCCAAACGAAATTAAGGTTCCATACGGAATTACCTCAAACACTTTCATGCGGAATTAGTTTCTCATGCGAAATTACGTACAACCTCGAAATACGTGCCCTGATCTATCTATCTACATACAAGACTCGATACAAGACGAAGTTGACAGACGCATGCACTAACAGACTCCCCCTCGAATGTTGACGAGTCTTCAGTGTCGAGTCTTTGCATCTTCAATCTTTATCAGCCTTTGGGCTTCTCTTCAAAATATCTTACACTGTAAAGCATCCTGAAATCTCTCTCTCTTCTTCTCTATCAGCACCATCAGATTCCCTTCGAACAAATACTTTCCCTCTCGAATGTTGAATCTTTAAATTCATCAACAGCTTGCGTGTCTACAAGCTTCCAAAATTAAAACCTGGCTCTTAGCATTTTCAGACTCCCCCTCTCAATAAGCTGGGATCGCAGTCTGGCTTTCACACGTTCAAGTTCCTCGCCTGGCTCACAGTCTGATCAGACTCGAAACCTGGCTTTCTAAACACAGAATTCTCAGGAATCGGAACCTGGTTAACCTGCACAATCTTTACCATAACCATAAGCTTTATATGATAAAGATTTTGTAATCTTAGACACTACTTGCAGATTTCTGATGAACCACTTGTAAAAACTGATTTAACATTTAAATCTTCTGATGACCACTTGCAGAATAAACCTTTTAACCATAATCTTCCCCTCAAAAGATATTCACCATGTTTAGCACTAGGAATTTTGAAAATCAGCTCTTCAACAACAGTTGTCGAAAATCTTTTTGGATTTTTCAAGAAAAATTTATGCTAAAACACACTAAAAATCTTTTTGGATTTTGAAAGAAATGAAATACAGTAAAGAAAAATTTACAGACAATCTTTTTGTGAGTTTGTGTAAGAGGATCATATCAGTATATGAGACAAATCACCAACACCATTAAGCTTTATTTCATTTTAAGTTCTAAACAATTCACCTAGATTGTCAGTATACTAGTCCACTTAAATTTTCACACAAAGTTCAACTATTTCGAGATACGAAATTAATGTCTTAAGGACTTGAACTTATTCGCGTGTCCCACCACTTGAATATACTCCCGTATCCAGATCCCAATATTCAGTCTTACAGGTGAGTATACCTAGATGATATCTGTAAAAGGGTTAAATGCGAAACCGTGAGAGCTTAGGTCAAAACTTCCGTTCAGCAGAGAGATGACGGCTCGACTTTTGGTGTGTTCCCTTTAGAGAATCTTTTCTTCAACAACAAATGATTAGCATTTTTCAAATGTTTCATCATTTTTTGTACTGAGGGTGATGTTATATTTCAAGCAATTTGCAAAGTATTATACGGGGACTAGGCCATTGCTTCCGCAAAATCAGAAGTCCCGGGATAATACTCCAGATATCACTGAGTATAAAGACCTAGTATCTCAGAAAGAGGGACCTTTCAAACAAGATTTCGGGGTTTACCCATATATCCAAGAAATGTTCCCCACGATATAAGCAAGTTTGAATTTATGTTTATATCTCGAAAACAATTTACTAAATGTATAAAAACCTACTGGGACATCCGCAGTGAGATTGTTTATCACATTTATACTTTTCATTTCTTTAGCATGTTGTGATAGTCCACTGATGTACTATCATTTTCTCTTTTATACACCAAAACTCATTTTTGAATTTTAACATGTTTTTGACTTTTTCAAATTTTCTAATGTTTTTGGATTTTTTGAAATTTTTTACCCCCCCTAAAATGTAAACACAATTAAAGAAAGCTTGAAAACAAACTATACAAGTAAATTGACAACTGTTGTGAATCGCTTCATTTCGCCATTCACTTGGCATAAACAATCGGAACTTCCCCTTACAACAAACTATTTTCCCTTTTAGATTTCAAAACTCTTAAGTTTGTTTTAATCAAAATGGTTTTTCCAGAAAATAAGCTTTGTTAGAACCATTTGTAGGTTCGGGGTTCATCATCACCTTGTTTTCACCCACTTGTATGAGGATTACATCAAGTTCAAATTAATGACCTTGATAAATCACTTTGTCAAAAACAAACCTCTGTGTCACTTGTAAGTTTATCAACAAAATACAAAGAATGATGCCGATTCCTGTTCCACTCTTACCAACCTGGGAACTCCGGCAAGTCACACTTAACCATTTTAAAAACATTTCAAAAAAGATGTTGATTCATGCTCCACGATTACCAACTTGGGAGCTCCGGCAAGTCAGGTTTTTCATTCAAAAAATATATCCACCCAAGCCTGACCAGCCTTGGGTGATACTGAGTTACCAACACCCGGTTTCTTACCTTCCAACTTCTTTTCATAGAACTCTTTAACCCCTTTGACTTTTCTGTCAATCATTTTACCAAAGATGTGTTTCACTTTGGAGTTAAAAGCCTTTTCAACATCAAAAACCTTTTTGTTAGAATAAAATTGGTTTGAAATTTCAACTTTACCAATTTTCTTTTTAAAATTTTCAGCCCGAAGTGGTGGAAAGTTCACATCATCCACAGTCGGAACTGATTTTTCACCGTTTTCCTCAACATGTGGCTCCTCTGACTTTGTGGAATCAGATTCATCGCCAGAAGATAGCTCCTCTGATTTTGAAGAATCGGAATCATTGCTAGAACTATCATCAGATTTTTTAACAACCCATTTCTGGTTGTCAGAATATGCTCTTCTCTTGTAAAACCTGTTTGAACATTCACCAATTTCAAATTTTGAATTTTTGAATAGTTTGGTTCTATCAATTGGTGGTTCAAACTCAATCACTTTCTCTTTTAGTTTAGAAACTCCCTGTTTGGTTCGAATTGCCTGAAAACAATTCACGACAATATGACCACTTTTTCCACACTTGAAACAAGTTCGAATTTCCTTCTTCTGATCAACAGTCTGCATTTCTTCTTGCTTCTTTGCAAGGAATTCTCTGTTCGACTGCTTTCTGAACAACTTTTCTTTCTCTTCTTCAGAAAATGTACCTGAAACAAATGTCATTTTTGATTTAAAATCTCGAACATATTTTTCATTTTTATAATTTTCTGGTGGAATAAATCCAAGACCTTTCTTTTTGAAATTACCGTTATGATTTGGTTTCTTTCGATAACCAGAACCAGAACTGTAACCTTTTTTCTTGTTTAACCTTTGTTGAACTCTTGAGGTGTATTTTTTAGGTTTATCAGTAAGATTTACATCTTTTATTTCAGAAATATTAATTTCTGTTAGTTTGAAAACCTTTTTGATCATTTCAGGTTTGACACCTCTTATTGGAAACTCCTCATCAGAATATAATTTGTCAGAATCATTCAAAGTATATGCAACTTTAAACGTTTCGTCATCCAAATTAGATTCTGGTAGAAGAAAATCTTTACTATAAGCTCTTTTGCCCTGTTTTTAAGTTTGACTCGGAATGCTGGACTCAGACTTTGACTCCGATACAGACTCCGACTTTGACTCCTCTGTTTCATCGTTATCTAACACATGATCCACCACTTTCTTCATCAATTGAGATTGTTGATCAGTGTCAGACGATGTAAATGTAACATCAATATTTTCTGGCAAATTAACTGATGACTCCGACTCCCACTGTAAGTTTGTTGCTTTTTGAACTCTATCAGAATTTGATTTCTGGGCAAATATCCATTTTCCAGCGGGGGTGGACACTTGTTGTAACTGACACCTTGTTTCTTACCAGAATTCTTTTTGTCAGTCTTTTTCTTTGTGTCATTCTTCTTTTCTGGAATCTTTTCATTAGAAACCTTCTGTTCTTTAGTTACTTCTTCATCTTCAAATACCTTCATGCCTTCAACAGTTGGATAAATCCTGTCAATGACATAAGAAGTATACGAGTAACTTTTCAACAAACGATTAACTCTTTCAGTTTCAATTCTATGTAGTTCCAGTTTCTGTTAAAGAACAGCACACTTCTCGATGTAGTTGTTCACAACTTTTTGCTTTATCATGAACGCTCCTTGAAGTGTCTTCATTGTTGTTGCCTGTTCTTCACTTGTGTCATTATACATGTTCATTGCTTTGTTCAACACATCATAAGATTCCTTCAACCTGTTCATGTTGTTGATCAACTCACTGTTTTTCTTCTTCATGATCTCACAGGTTTCACAATTCACCGGAATCTCTCTTGCATCAACATCTTCATTAATTTTGAACTTTGGAACTTCTTTAACTTTTCTTTTGACCACTTGAACTTCTTCATCATCACTGCTCACTGGTGTTTTGACCTTTTTCTTTTTCTGTTTAGCTTTTTCATCCTCACTATCACTTTCTTCCATCATTTTCAAATGATCTCTCATTCTTTTAGCATAATACTCAGTATCATCATCACTGTCTTCTTCAATTCGAGCAACAAAAGCTATGTGACCTGGATTTTTGTTAGGATCATAATCATCCCAACTGAAATTTTCCCAGTTAAACCCTTCAGGTAACTTTTCATCATCTTGATCTATCACACATGCTTTACTGTCAGCTGAGATATATTTGTTCCAGTTGAATCATGTTGATGACTTCTTTTCATTTTGATTCACCACACAAGCTCTCTTTGAAGATTCTTCAATTACATTTCTTCCATGTGCAGTTTGTGCATGTTGTTTATTTGGTTGTTGAGCAACTTGATGATAGATGGCCTTCTGATAGTAATCATTGTTGTTGAACGGATTTTGAGCTCCACTTGCTTCACGATTAGTGCACTCCCTCTTGAAGTGTCCCTTTTCCCTGCAACGAAAACAAGTGACTTTAGATTTATCAAAGCCTAAAGTAGAAACATTAGCCTCACAGAGATCATTTCTTCATGTGATTTGCTTGAATTTCTCAGCTCTCCTCAACACACTAGCCAAACACCATTTTATATCCATTAGCTCCATCTCTTCAGCATCAATCTGATCGTAATCCTCCTTAGTTAGCATTGGATTCCCAATCCAACCGGCTACAAAACTTCCATATGATTCTAAAACAGTTCCCAACAATGACATGTGGCTTTTTGCAATTTCTTCTGTATTATCTTGATCATCCTCAAGATTCAAAACAATGTTGCACTGTAACTCCCTGCCATTCTTTGTTGCTAAATTTGGATCAAATGATGGAAATGAAGAAAAACTCGTTTTGCTGCTTGATCCTTTAGACGAACCACCTGATAAATTCTTTGCATTGAATGCAGTTTCAACTTTTGGTGACATGTTTGTCTTTTCATTCAATCCGGCTTTGTAATACAGCCCAATATCTTGTTCACTGTCAAACACTTTCATTCTTGAAATCTTTATCTGTTCCATTTCCTGTGCTTCAAGCTTCTCAATAAACTTGCTCAGTGTTAGATTGTTGAAACCTTTCTTGTTTCTCAGCATCATCAAGTATGTGCCCCAAGTCTCATGTGGCAGTGCATCAGCCAGTTTCTCAATCAACTCCTCATTGTCTTTGTTGATGCTCACTCTCTTCATGTTTACCAACAAATTGCAATATCTTTCAATTATCTGCTTTATGCTTTCATTTTTCAAACCACGAAATAAATCAAACTCTTTTTTCAGAAGTGATTTCTTGTTTTTGATCATTTCTTGGCTTCCAACAAACTTAGATCGTAATGCTTTCCAAATCGAATATGCACTCCCAGTGTGTTGCAGTAAGACCAAGATATCCTCTTTACCTGCCTGTTGCAGTAAACTGATCATCATCTTTTCGTTTTTGTATTTCTTTTTCTCCTTGGCACTAAGATCTTTGATAGCAATCACCTCTTCGTCATCATTTGTTGGTCTAACGTATTTCGTTTCAATGCATTCCCAAGCATCCAGATAATTTGCTTGTACCCAGTTCTCAAACCGTTCCTCCCAACCTTTATATTCCTCAATGTTCATGAGCTTAGGTGGTTTTTGCATAGTGCCCGTTTCGTTTTCCAACATAGTCTGCTGTTTCATGGTAATCGGAGTAGCAAACGCATTGTAGAAATCCTCTTCCATGTTTCGGTTTTCAAAATTTCACAAACAAGCAGTTTCAAACGAGATCAATCTTCAAACGAAATCACTTGGTGCGGAATTACCAAGTTCAAACGAAATTACCTGCACAGAAGACTTCAAACGAAATTAGTAATGTTCAAACGGAATTAGGTAATTCCGTGCGGAATCACCCACTTTTCAAACGGAAATAAGAATTTGAAACGGAATTATAATATCGTTTGAACAAGTTCAAACGGAAACACTAATTTCGTGCTGAATTACTTTTTCTTTCAAACGAGATTATCTAAACTCCGTAATTCCGTGTGGAATTAAAAAAAAAACCTTTCAAGCGAAATCATGCTGATGTCATGTTGTTCGAACAGATTTTCATACGGAATTACAAATTTTATCTGATTTTGATTGAATTAGGGTCCAATTCTTTCAAGGATTCATTAAATCATTGTTTTGCTTGTAATATGTAAAATTCAGATCATTTTAACCGTGGAAACTTGTTCAAATTAGAAAAGAAGGTGTAGAAATCAAAATTTGCAGCTGAATTGGTATGAACTCTTCCTCCTGAGCTCTGATACCACTTGTAGGATCGTTTTCGGACTCGAACGAGTCGATCAGAAAAGTTTATCCTTGAAACGAAAGGCGGAAACAGACGAAACAAGGTCAATTCAGTAAGATACACTAATAAACTGCCTTTCTGATTGATACGATAACAAATATAGCGAGTCGGCACTTCGACAGCACTTCGTTACATTGACCGGAAATCTATATTCTAATTTCGCATGAACTAGGTATATATAGACGACTGATTCCGCATGAAGGAGTTCCAAACGAAATTAAGGTTCCATACGGAACTTAATTCCGTACGGAATTACCTCAAACACTTCCATGCGGAATTAGTTTCTCATGCGAAATTACATACAACCTCGAAATACGTGCCCTGATCTATCTATCTACATACAAGACTCGATACAAGACGAATTCGACAGACGTATGCACTAACATCACAGTCGTAGTCACTTAGGATTTCCATCCATCTCCTTTGTCTCATGTTTAATTCTTTTTGCCCAAATATGTACCTTAAACTTTTATGATCCGTATAGACAGTAAACTTACTTCCATACAGATAATGTCTCCAAATCTTAAGGGCAAAAATTATGGCTCCTAATTCTAAGTCATGAGTCGTATAATTTTCTTCGTGCTTTTTCAATTGTCTTAAGGCGTACGCAATTACCTTTTTGTGTTGCATTAGCACACATCCTAATCCCAATTTTGAAGCATCACAGTATACTTCAAAATCTCCAGTTCCTTCTGGCAAGTCTAGAATTGGAGCATTTGTTAACTTTTGCTTTAAAATCCTAAAAGCCTCTTCTTGCTTAGGTCCCCATTCAAACTTAACTACTTTACAGGTTAGCTTAGTTTATGGCACGGCTATCGTAGAAAAATCTTTAATGAATCGTCTATAATATCCGGCTAACCCTAGAAAACTTCTAACTTCCGTGGCTGATTGCGGGGCCTTCCGTTTGGGGATTGCTTCTATTTTGGAAGGATCTACGTGAATACCTTCATGGTTTACCATGTGTCCTAAAAATTGCACCTCCTGTAGCCAAAATTCACACTTTGAGAATTTGGCGTAAAACTTTTCCCTTCTTAACAAAGTTAAAAGTGCATGCAGATGCTGACAATGCTCGTCCTGACTTTTGGAATAAATAAGTATATAGTCGATGAAAACAATTACAAATTTATCCAAATACGGTTTACAGATCCTATTCATCATGTCCATGAATGTCGCAGGTGCATTTGTTAGTCCGAAGGGCATGACTGTAAACTCGTAATGACCATACCTAGTTCTGAAAGCAGTTTTAGTTATGTCTTCTTCTTGTACTTTTAACTGATGGTATCCGGAGCGTAAGTCTATCTTAGAAAAATATCTAGCTCCCTGAAGTTGATCAAAAAGATCATCAATCCTAGGTAATGGGTATCGATTCTTAATTGTAACCTTATTCAATTCTCTATAATCAGTACACATTCTCATTGACCCATCTTTCTTTTTCACAAACAATACTGGTGCTCCCCACGGGGATGAAGTAGGTTGTATAAAACCTTTACTTAGTAATTCATCTAATTGCTTTTGAAGTTCTAGCATTTCTGTGGGTGCTAACCGATAAGGTGCCTTGGCTATCGGTGTAATTCCAAGAATTAGATGAATCCTAAATTCTACTTCCCTTTCGGGTGGTAATCCAGGTAGTTCTTCTGGGAATACATCAGGGTATTCTGAGACTACTGGGATTTCCTTAAGTTCCTTACTTTTTGTGTTAATGATTACTGAAATCATATACACTACTTCTTGTTTTCTTGAATAACTGGCCAACTTCATTACTGAAATAAATTTCAGTGGCTTTCGTGGTTTATCTCCTGTAATTGAAATTACTTTTCCTGTGAGAGTATGGATTTCTATGGAATTTTTATCACAGAGAATTCGAGCATGGTTGGCTACTAACCAATCCATTCCTAACACTACATCGAATCCGGCTAAATTCATAGGTAACAGATTTGCAAAAAATTTATGGCCTAAGAGTTCTATCTTTCCTTCTTGCAAAACCTTATCTATGTTAACAGAATTTCCATCTGCCGTTTCGATTGTAAAAATCTGCCTAAGGTTGGTTAAGGGTAGATTAAGAGCTTGACAGAATGAAGTATTTATAAAACTTTGGTTTGCACCAGAGTCAAATAATACTTTTGCATACATGTTATGCACTAGAAACGTACCAGCTATCACATCTGGAATGAGTTCTGCTTCTTGAGTGGTCAGCTGGAATGCTCTGGCATTCTTCTTAGTAACTCCGTCGGTCGTCTTGGCTTTGTTGTCTGCTGGTTTGACCAACTTTGGGCAGTCTGGCCTAAGATGTCCAGCCTCTCCACAATTATAGTAGATCATGGCTTTCTTCTTCCTGCAATCTTCTTCTTGATGCCCTTGAATTTTACAGAAATTGCAATACCCCTTGCATCTTCCAAAATGCTTCCTTTTACAGGCATTGCAAAATGGAACAGTGGAAGATTGCCCAGTTCCCCTTTTCTGGAAATTACTACGGTTACCCATACGAAATCCTTGGGTAATCTTTTGGGCTACTTCTTTTTTCTGGTTTTCTTCACTTATGCGTACCAGTTCGTCAGTTAGGGTGTTAGCTAGTTCGACCGCATCGTCAATAGTGCGAGGTCTCGCAGCTTTAACGATATTACGGATTTCGCCAATCAATCCCCAAATATAGCGAGAAATGAGTACCGGTTCTGGTGAAGCCAGCGTTGGTACCACTCTCGCATACTCGAAGGATGTCAAAGTATACCCTCGACAATCTATACCAATCATCCGATGGTTCAGGAATTTATTTGCCATTTGTTCTTTTTCGTATTCGGGACAGAATTTTCTTTCCATTAGCTGCTTAAATTCCTCCCAATTCATGGCATAGGCCATATTTCATCCTTTGGCTTGGAGTACCGTATTCCACCATTCTAGCGCCCCTTCTTTAAAAAGATGCGATGCATACATAACCTTGTCTTCTTCAGCACATTTACTTATCATAATTACTGCTTTGGTTTTCTCCAACCAACGCAGTGCCGCAGTCGCCCCTTCATTGCCTGCAAATTCAGCTGGTTTACAAGCAAGATATTCTTTGTAAGTGCAACCAGGCGTTGCAGCTTTCATTTTCTTAGGGAGTGGGGCCTGCCGTGGATCATTATCGTGATTAGTATGGTTGCCGCCTCCATTTACGCTATTGCTGAAGTTATCTTCTTGAGTACGTTTACTAGGAATAATTTGTTGAGGTTCAACAGGTTTCTGGGCAACAGCCAGGATTGCTGGAATAGCATTGGCTATTCCTTGAGCAACGATATTCTCGATATCTTGCCTAGTCATATATTGACCTTCCTGATTTTGCTCTGATTGGTTAACTTCGTTAACTGGTTCATTACTAGCGTTTGCCATCTGATAATTAATTTATATAAATAATTAGCATAAAATAATTGATAACCAAATATAACAAAACAATTGCACATAATCACACAAATTTTACAACACACGTATAGCCAAAATTGTCGATTTCTTGATTTTCATTTCTTTTATATTATATTAGGCATCCGTACACACTGTTATTTTACAAAGTTTTATTTTTAAGTTATTTTACAGTGTTATATTTTTATTACTATTGTTATTATACAAACACAACCTCCCAACCACACTATCCCTTGTCAGCTGTCATTTTAGAAACGACGTTCCCTCTCGTCGTACTTCCAGGAGATTTGCTCTCCCACCTCCCGGATCCTATTCCCTGCATTCACCAGCTCCTCGCCAAAATGGCGGAGTTCAGCTAAGTTTTCATTACTCATTGGTGGGTTTGGTATAGGTTCTGGGTCGAACTGAGGGAAAAAGGTATAAGGGTTATTGAGGAGGTTTTGAAATTGCCAGTCGTTAGTCCACTACTCGTCCATTTCTCCTAAAGGTTGGGTCTGGATCAAAGGTTCTGGGATGGCTGGTTCCAAATTGATTGGAAGTTGGGTTTCAGCAGGATAAGGAAAGAGGTTATTATTGATAGGCCTGAGAATATCGCAGCTTGCCAGTACGCGATCTAATTCCTCCTGTAGTGGTAATTCCTCGACTTGCCTAGAACTTTCCCCAATTTCCATTTCTACTTGCCTAGTATTTTCCTTAATCTCGATCCCTTTTCCTTTATCAATGGGATTTTCAATTTTGGGAACTTTTCTAGTTGCTGGTTTCCTCCTACGTACTTTCCTCCAGCCTACAAATCTTCTCCTTTTCTTAGGCTTTGGTTTCTCCGGAGATGGAGCTCGAAATTCCATTGGTTCCTCTACATCGGCGATGTAACCAGTAAAGTCTTTGGAAACTTCTACTTTTACGGGATAGAGATTGAGATTCTGAAGGGCTTCAGATAGCTCATTCATGCTGTTTAGCATATATGCAAAATGCACACAAAATGCTAAGTTAAAATTTTATAATAAAATTTCATAGATAAATATTCAAGTATTATTGCATACCGTGTGACTAGTTTAATACAAAGGACAACTGAAAACTAAAACATACTAGGGGTTTATTGTAAACTTATTTATTTACTGGGTAAAATTTTCTTTAGAGTTTCTGGATGATATGGGTGCTAATACTGGGTCAGGGTATTGGCAGTTTAAAGGTTAGTGTTTACTGCTACAGTGGCTAACATATAGAGATCTGCCCATTTTTTTATCTAACCCGTCTTCCCATGGTGGATTATTGCCTATTTCCTGGGTTTCCTGATTAACTCTCACTTCTTTTGGTTGTGACTTCTTTATTTTCTCTTGACTTTTCCTAATAATTAAACTTCTTTTATTAGGAGAAAGTGGTTTCTCAAACTGTGCCTTACGGACAAATATTCCTTCCTCAGTATCTGCTGGGTATTTTGAGGATGAAGTTCCTTTTTCTTTTGGTGAAGTATCTAATTTATGGTAGATGTCCGAAAGTCTGTGTTTACCCATACTGTAAACAAATATTCAAATAATAAAACATATAATTACAAAAATGGCAATCAGTAAAATTAAGTATTTTTTAAATACTTAATTGGCTTAAATCAGTGGCTCTGATACCACCTTTTCCTGTGACGCCCCCCCCCCCCCCCCCCCCGTTTGACCCGGTCAGGAGCCGCGGGACAGGAACCCGTGGTATTTAATTGATGCGACAGCGGAAGATTTTAATAGGATCTTTTAAAAACCTGAAATGTCCGATTATTTATTTCATAATTCGGGATAAACCCCGTAATTTACAATAGAGGAATTTTACTAGGAAATTTCCTGATTTATTAAAACATGTTTATTTATTTTAACTGAGCCACCTCTTCAAGCTGGTTAGTGCTCCGTAGCACGTTGACTTTGATTTACAGCAGGTTGCCTGAAACATGTTTTAAAAATATTTTTGTCAGCGGGGAAATACTGAGTGAATCATTCATTTTGATAAAATGACGCATAGTTATAAATTACAGCATAAGAGCGATTACAATGGCTTCTATCTTATTTTTATCTGGCGCCGTGTCACCTCGTGACGATGGTCATACCACTATTGGGTCTTTCCCCAAGTAGTGACGTTTATCACGGTGAGGATTTATTAGCCTAACCCGTGAGAAATTAGTAATGTGCACAATACCCCACTAGCCGGTGATATATGATAACCACAACTTAATCCCTGTAATTATAACTTTTAAAAATATGGAGTATTGTAAAATATGATTGATAAAAGAGAATGACTCACATTGTAGATTATGCGGGCGGAGTTTAGCCTACTGATTAGCCTGATAACCTAATTTAAATAACAATACACGCGAACTAGGTCAGTAACTAATATAGCATTTACGATAACTCACGAGATTAAACCCTCACGATGAATGACAAAGTGCAATACTTAAACATACATCGAATTCACGACGAATGAGAAAGTATAAACCCAATTTGAGCAGCACTTAAACATTCATCGGATAGTTTCAATCGATCGGACATTAAATCGTAGCAGCGATCGAGTTAATACCCAATATCGTAGCAGTACCTCGCTATTATGAAAGTAAATTTCCAGTTTGGACAGTATAACTTCGTTTTTTAAAGTTGTTTTCGACACCAGTGAACAGGCCATGGTCGAATCTATTTATAGGTGAAAAATGGGGATCACGCAGCCCGCGTGAACCTTAGCTTGACCCTTACGCGGCCCGTGTGGCCGCCTAGTCTACGCGTAGGTCGGATAGGTCACGAGTAGGGTCACCAGATAGTCAACACGTGGTCCCGGATGCTTATCCGATCAAATTTCAAGTTGACGCGGCCCGCGTAAGGTATACTTAACCTTTACGCGGCCCGCCTGAAACCCAGTTTTTCTTGATTTTCTTAATTTTTCATGCACAGTAGGGTTTCAAGGTCCGGGTTCATATTTATGGGTTGTTTAGGGTCATTTTTGAAGGTCCTTACAGTGTCGGGATAACCAATCCATCCCAACAACCACTTGAAATTCTCCCATCGACATCGGGATTAGATCTATTGAGTATTCTTCGTCATCGATACTCAATTTACAGCCTTGACAAATATCACAAACTATGAAACTTTTGTTGTCCCCTATTCAACTTCTAAGGGCACATATAATTTCGTCAATACAAATGAAGGATGTTGAATAAATCCATGTGAAATAAAGGATTTATTCGCACCCATATCAAATAATACACGTGCAGGAATAGAGTTTATTGCGAATATACCTGAGACCACATCGGGTTCTGTTTTTGCTTCAGCCGATGTAAGTAGGAAGGACCAGGCCTTCACCTTTGGAGCTTCTGTTGGGGATTCTTTAGTGTCTTTCTTTCCAACTAAATCCAGGCATTCGGACTTTTTGTGACCGGGCTGATAGCATTTGTAACAGACTGAGACTTTACCCGGACATAGAGATGCCGTGTGCCCCGTTTTCCCACATATTGGACAAGGTTTGTCCTTGAAGCGGCACTCGCCCCTGTGCCCCTTTCCACACACCTTGCAACTCGACGATCCACCTTTCACATCCGTCTTCCGCCCCGATTCAGTCGTTCGAGCTTTCTTTGTAGGGATCGGGTTAACATCCATTACCCTTCGTTCACCCCTCTCGCTTTGTTTCTTCAACTCGATCTCCCGCTCCCGGGTGGTGTTAGTGATTTCCGTGAGGGTTTCATACTTTGAGGGAGTCATAAACTCCCCATATTCAGCGCTCAAAATGTTGTAATAGTAGTATATCTTCTGCTCTTCAGTAGTTTCTAACTCGTCACAGAATCTGAGCTTATCCATAAAAATGTGTAACACCTCGAAATTTTGTGTCCAATAATGTGTCAACACGTGTCATTAGTTTACACGTGGCATTAGATATTCAATAAAGGACTAAAGTTGACAAACCTTGAAAGTATGTAAATTCGAGGGTTATAAATGTCAACAAAGGGTAAATATATTGTATAGTAACCCTAAACGATGCTCGTACCTTCAAACGAATATCATGGATCGTACGGAAGCGAAACGCGGAAGAAAGTGAGAGATCACAAGCTGCAGGGGTTAACTGTGTCAACATGTTTAATTATACCTCTGAGTGACCCTTTGACGAACCCGAGGCTTTGTAACAGTAAAATACGCTCACTAAAATGTACTATATAAACTTCGCAAAGTTCCGTTCTAGAACGAGAAAGTTATGATCAAATTCGTACGAGAAGGGTTAAAAGCGTCAACAATGAAAGTTAAGGCTTTCCAAATGATTAACAAACTAACCGGGGACTTAACAATGCGGGTAAATAACACGAGGCCCTTAGTTGTAAATAATCGAGGACCAAATCGCAAAGTTACCCCTTCAAACCCGAAAGGTCAGGTTAATAATTACTAAATATTTTGTTAATAATTACTAAAGATTTTGTTAATAATTACTAAAGATTTTGTTAATAATTACTAAAGATTTTGTTATTAATTACCAAGATTTTGTCATGATTATAAAAGATTCAAAAATCTTGGAAAACTGATCTAACGCGGACCGCGTAAAGAAATTGGGTTAGTTTACGCGGGCCGCGAGCCTGCTGTATTTACGTGCCTGATTTGAGGATCCAGGCGACCCGCGTACAAGTCAACCTGATCTCCCATGCGGGCCGCGTGGAGGTCCCAGATGCAGAAAAATACTTAACTTGGCTGTTCAACCTTCTAAACGCCATAGGATGCATTTAAACCCTTCCAAATGGCCCTTAAACAACCCCTAAGCATTAGGAACACATGTTGGAAGGTTGTGGTTAGTTGGGGGACTTGTGTGTCAAAGAGTTGTGGTGAAAACTTTACTATAAAAGGCCATGTTAAGTTCACAAATGAATCACAACTCAAAACACACCCCCTGATCATTCCTGGAGCTCTCAAGCTGTTCTTCTAACTTCCTAAGTCGTGCATAAGCTTCTGTAAGTTGCCTAACCCTTTGTGGTTTAGTTTTTCCATAGTTTTAGCCCAAAAGTCAATCTGTCGTAACTAACGATTGACTTTGCGATAAATCACGAATGGTCCAGTGAATTGTCGAATCAAAAGTAGTTATGTGTTGGTATTTATGTGGGTAATAAACCCTCAAAAGGGTTCCCCCTGATCACCACTCTGACTAGTTCAAATGTCGAGTCAAACGTGCACTTAAAAAGTCAGCAAACACGATAATAAGTATATAAACTAGTCTACGCATGTTTTATCCGACCATTTGCTATATTGACCCGGTTCGGAACCGAAAGTCGCAAAAGTTTGACTTTTGCATTGACTTCAGTTCTGACCCGTTAAAGTTCGATTTAGATATGCCTTAGGACTCTCTTAGGACCAGGTTACATGATAGTATAAACCTCTGTAACCGGTTCGTTGTTTGTCCGAGTCTTTTACACATTTCCGTTAATTACTTAAAAGTTGACCGTAACGCCCTTTATAAATTTAAACGAGGTTTTCGGACATGTGAATGGATCATGACCTTGGTTACTGAATTCTAAGCATGTCCCTAAAATTTCATGTCAATCTGAGGTCCAGAATAAGAGTTATGCCAATTAGTGCAAATTGCGAAACTTTAGTAATTAAATAGCGCGATTAGCATATGCCTATCTAAACCCGGATTTCGACACCAAACCTTTTACTCCCTGATGTAAAATAATATTTTGGGATTTTTAAAGATTTCTAATTATTTTTTTTTTCCTTGCTCATAACCTGCGGTTATGGCTACGGTTCGGTAAATACCGAATATGCCCTTTTCGGCCATAAATCGAGTTCTATAAGGTCTTTTGACCCGATTCCAGTTGCTACTGATTTTAAACAATAAATAAAGTATTTTAGACTTTATAAATTGATCAGGAAACTCAGATTCCGTGTAGAACTCTAAAACCTCTTTAATAATCTTTAAAAAGACCGAAATACCCCTACGGGGCATATTATTAACTTAAACTCGTTACGGGCATTATGGAAGGTATCCTACTGATACCACAACCTCTTTAAAGTGTATTGACTTAGGAAAGCAGTGTAGGACTCTAACGGATACCCGTTGCGTCTTTTGCACGCACGGTTCGGCTTATGTAACTAGTTTACATAATTTAGCCGAAACAGGTCAAACTATATTGTTTTAACCCCAAAATCCAGAGTATGATTGTTATACCCATATGAAACAAGTCTTCAAACTTGTTGGGTCAAAATCACACTCCATTCACGGTTTTCGCCTTTCACGCGATTAAACCGTAACAATTCTTTAAGACTAACCGGTCTAAGCTTAGGCTTAATTAAAGACCCGTTAGCATTCTAATTGGTTATTTATACCATCGTTCCAGACTAGAGCCTTCCGGTAAATTGTACCTACGCTTACTTAAGTGAATACGGCTGAGTTATTATTCTTGCTATTTTAAGACAGGAGCTAGCTCAGGTAAATACTCTTAACTTATTTTCCCTATACGGGCTTGGGATACGGTATAATAATACCGCTTGGTCGGGTATTGAATATTTAATCAGATTGTGATTAAGTTATTGAGGTAACCCGGTTTGATCTGTATTGTTTGAAATAAAAGCCTTTAGGGGTTAATGACCATGTCCCGGATATCCTCGACATCATTGTATTATAAAATGGTCACGCCTTATGCACGGGGTGTAGGCATACACCTGACAGTTGCATAAGGGAAACGGTATCTCACGCTCAGTGGGCCTATACTTGTGACGTGTCTGTTAATCTTGACTCGGTTTCTACATCGGGCCCTGAACGTACAACGAACATGTAAATCTGTATACAAGATCATAATTATGATTGTCTCAAGTTATAAAAGATTAATTTTGCCTCTGTGCATTTTAAATCAAAGTGCCAAAATAATTTGTGCCTGGTGCATCTAAATCAATTTTCCTAAACTCTTTTCAAATGAGTCAGCTGAGTGTATTTACCAGTGAAAACTGACGTATTTTCAAAAGTCTAAGTGACAGGTACAAGTACGTAATAGGCTGGAAGCTGCTCAGGACATTAATAAGGAATCTTGCAAGTTCTAGGCGTCTAAAGTCTGTAGAACAATGTTTATAGATCTGCCTGTGGATCCCTTACTTTCCGTTGTAATACTTGGATATTACTTTTATTCGGAATATAATATATTTTTCTTTTGCTTCCGCTGTGCATTCATATATATTGTGTGGTTTGACTATATTGTTGCCAACTACGTCACGGAAATCCCCCACCGGGCCCACCGGTGAGACACGTGGAAATCGGGGTGTGACAAGTTGGTATCAGAGCCAACACTGAGTGAATTAAACACTAGCCTTTGTGTTTAATCTCAGTTACGCAATTGCACATTCTCGAGTCTAGACAAGAACATAGGACGAATTCCAAATTCGCTTCGTTACTTCTTTGTTATTTTTTTTTCTGATTAGCCCTCGCATGGGTAAGTCATGTTCTTAAGAAGTCCCGTTTAGGGCAACCGTATACTTGTTTTAAATTTTAAGGGGAAAGATTATGTTAAGATATCATTCCTACATTATATATGATCTATGTAGCATATAAAACTACATGGCTAAGTCAAAGGAAGAGAACAGTCACCCTCTGGAAAACCGCGATGATGAAAGGATTAATATAACCAGAGGAGAGCTTCGTATATTGATTGATTCAGCGGTATCTAAAGCTGTAGAGGAGCGATTTAGGGAGTATAGTGAGACTAATAGTAAAGCTGTAGGATCGTTTGATGACCCGAACGAGTCGTTCAGAGGTGTTTTCGTCAAATACAGGTGCGGAAAACAAGTAAATGACGTAGGAATAGCTTGTATATCACTTTAAACTCTTTTTCTATAGATCTGACAATGAGTACAACCTGTTTTCGATCCGGCAGCACTTCGGTACGAAAATCAGGAATCCTTTTAAATGAACTCGCTTTAAGGGTATATATAGGCTACTGGGATCGCTTATTGGACATGCCCAATAAGCGATCCAGACTGACATATAAGCGACCCACAATAGAGCCTTATCAGCGGTTCACACATCTAAAGACCATATAAGCGATCCTAAGACCTAAAACCTATACAGACTCACTATTTCTCGTATATTGTGCCCAGATCTAACATTTAAGTCTAATGACTCGATACAAGACGTAATCAGCAGATGTAGTGCACCAACAGACTCCCCCTCAGATGTTGATGGAGTCGACTATCGAGTCACACCATTCTGTATCTTCACATCTTCAGTCTTGATCAGTCTTCGAGCTTTTCTTTCTCTATCTACAGACTCCCCCTCTCGATTTGCTGGTATTCACATCTTCAGTAACATCTTCAGGATCGTTGTCTGATCTACACAGGCCTTCGGAATCAAATAACCTAGCTTTAAAAACACTTTAATTCTCTTGATCAGATCTCTTGATTCCTGCACAATCTTAACCCAGAAATAAATTTCCTAGATTTATCACATATCAACAACCTGTGCACCAACCCATGACTCTCCCCAAAACAATCTATGATGAACCACTTGAAGAAGGTTAGATTTATCGAAAACAGTTAGATTTACTCAAACACTCCCCCTCAAATACTGCTCATCATGTTTAGCACACGGAATTTTGAAAATCAGTTTTCCAATATCAGTTGTCGAAAATCTTTTTGACTTTTTCAAAATTATGCTAAAACACACACAAAATCTTTTGGATTTTCTAAGAGAAAATAAAATGCAGAAATAAACTATTTACAAACAATATTTTTGTGAGTTCATGCAAGAGGATCATATCAGTTTGTGAGACAAATCACCAACACCGTTAAGCTTGATTTCATTTTAAGCTTTAAACAATTTACCTAGATTGTTAGTATGTTTGTCCTCTTAAATTCTCAACACAAATTTCAATCGATTCG
This sequence comes from Helianthus annuus, assembly GCF_002127325.2. Taxonomy (NCBI): domain Eukaryota; kingdom Viridiplantae; phylum Streptophyta; class Magnoliopsida; order Asterales; family Asteraceae; genus Helianthus; species Helianthus annuus. The sequence continues at coordinate 52,418,263 of NC_035448.2, read as the reverse complement.
AGATACGAGATTAATGTTTTAGAAACTTAAACTTAATTGTGTATCACTCCACTTGAATATACTCCTGTATCCAGATCCCAAATATTCAGTCTTACAGGTGAGTATACCACAGCTGATATCTGTAAAGGGGTTAGGTGCGAAACCGTGAGAGCTCAGGTCAGAACTTCCGTTCAGCAGAGAGATGACGGCTCGACTTTTGGTGGGTCCCCTTTAGAGGATCTTTTTGCATTTCAACAGCAGCGACTATCAATTTTCTTGTTTCATCAGCATGCTGAGGGCGAAGCTTATGTTTCAAAGCTTTAGCAGAAAGTATTATCCGGGGACTAGGTCAGTACTTCCATACAGCAGAAGTCCCGGGATAATACCCCAGATATCACTGAGTATAAAGACCTAGTATCTCAGAATACGGGACCTTTCAAACAAGATTTCGGGGGTTACCCATATATCCAAGAATAGTTACCCACGAATTAAGCAAGTTTGATTTAGGTTTATATCTCGTTTCAATTTACTAAATGTATGAAAATCTACTGACACATCCGCAGTAAGATTGTTTATCACATTTTGACTTTACATTTCTTTAGCGTGCCGTGATAGTCCACTGATGTACTATCATCTCCTCTTTTTCGCAACAAAACTCATTTTTGAATTTTATCATGTTTTTGGCTTTTTCAAATTTTCAAATGTTTTTGGATTTTCTGAAATTTCCCTACTCCCCCTAAAATGCAAACACATTTTAAAGAAAATTTGAAAACTTCTAGACTTCTTGACTTACTAGAAACAAAAAAAAATGCAAGAGCAAACTGTACAAAAAAAAATTGACAACTGACACTGAATCTCATCAAATCGCCATTCACTAGGCATAAACAATTAGAACTCCCCCTATCACAAATCACTTTCTCATTTAGATTTCAAAACATTTAAGTTTGTTTTAATCAAAATGATTTTTCCGGAAAATGAATTTGTGTTGATATCAACCACTTGTAGGTTTATCAATTTTAAAACGGGGATGTGGTTCATCATCTTGTCTATCTATTCTCATGAATAGTAAATCAAGTACAAATTAATGTCCCTGGTTTACCATTTGCATTCAATAGTTTCCTGTACCACTTGTAAATGTAATCACTTCACAGTATCCAAGCATCTCAAAAATTTAACCACAAATACCACTTGTGGGATCAAGATTACCACTTGTAGATACAATGGTTACCACTTATAGGAATGTGACCTCTACATTATCATTTTTCAACCAAAATGCCGATTCCTGCTTCACAATTACCCACATGGAAGCTCCGGCGTAGTCCTTCAACCTGTAAACAAAACATTCAAGCATTAAACACAAACATTCAAACTTCTCAAATACTAGAAAGATGCCGATTCATGATCCACGATATAAACTTGGGATCTCCGGCTTAGTCCTTTGACTATTCTGGGAAGCAAACTTCCCTCCAAGTCTTCTCAGACTTGAGGACTTTCAACTCTTCAGCTGTAGGGTTGTATGTCGCCTTTTTAGTTGCGTAAAAATCTTTTACCCCTTTAGCTTTTCCACTCAACATTTTCTCAAATATCTTCTTAACATTCCCGTTGAATGTTTTCTCAACATCAAATTCCTTTTCATCATCATAAAATTGATTTGAAATTTCAATTTTTCCAATTTCCTTCATAACCTCCTCAAACTTCAATGATGGAAGAACATCATCATTTTCTGAACTTTTCTCCATAACTTGTGGCTCTTCTGGCTTTGTGGAACCAGATTCATCGCCGACTTTCACTTCACCTTTCTTCGCAACCCACACTTGGTTGTCATTTCCTTGTCTTTTGTAAAATGTTGTCTTTTTCTTTTTCTTTGAGCATTCTCCAACTTCATTTTTCGAATTCTTAAACATTTTGGATTTCTCAGCTTTTTCTTCAACTTTGTCTTTCATCTTTTGAGAAGCTCCCTGTTTTGCTTTGATATCTTTCGAACAATCCGATGCAATGTGACCAGCTTCATTGCATTCAAACAGGTTTGAGCATTTCTCGGATGAAATACTCCAGTTCCATTCTTTCTCTTTTCAGCAAGAAACTCTTTGTTAGTTTGTTTCCAAAATGGTTTCTGCTGTTCATCTTCTGAGCTTCCACCTGTCACAAATTCAGATTTCTTTTTAGAATTTTTCATATTTTTATCATTTTCTGGTGGAATAAAGCCTAAACCTTTCTTTTTATAGCTACGATTTTGGTTAGGTTTCTTTGGAAAACCAGGACCAGAATTGTAACCCTTTTTCTTGTTTAGACGTTGTTGAACTCTAGAAGTATATTTTTTAGATTTTTCAAAATTTTTCAAAACTTTTAACTCAGGAATATTAACCTCTATTAGTTTAAAAGTTTTGTTGATTAGATTCGTTTTAACACTTAAAATTGGAAATTCTTTGTTGTAATATAATTTGTCAGAACCATTCAAAGTATAAACAACTTCGAATGCTTCATCATTCAAATCAGCTTTTGATAACAAAAACTCTTTACTATAAGACTGTTTAACCGACGAATTTTGACTGTTGACTGACGACTTTGACCCTCCAGACTCAGATTTTGACTCTGTCTCCTCATCAGTATCCAACACCTGATCGACCACCTTTTTGATTAGAACAGACTCATGATCAGTATCGGACGAGGTAAACGTCACATCAATATTTTCTGGTAAAACGTCAGTTGTGTCGGTTTTAAGCTGTATATTGACTGCTTTTGCAAGTTGTTCCTCATTTGGTTTCCTAGGTGAATACCCATCCCAAATTGGAGGCGGACACTTGTTATAGCTAACGGTCGGTTTCTTACCACAATCTTTCTTTTCTTTCGGCTTCGCTTCTTGAAAAGCTTCCATACCTGCAACAGTTGGGTAAACACGATCAATAACATAATCAGAGGTAGAATAGCTCAACAATAACCTCCTAATCCTCTCATTTTCAATCTTTTCTTTCTCCAACTCTTGCTTCCATTTGGCACTTTCTTCAATGTAGAAATTTATAGCTTTTTGCTTCGACATTAAAGTTGCATTCATCATCGTCAGCGCCTGTTCTCTTTCTGTGTTTGTCTTTTGGAGGCCAGTTACGGTTTTGTTCAACACGTCGTACGATTCCTTCACATAATTGAGATTGAACAATAACTGTTCTTTCTTTTTCTCGTACTCAGCTATGATGTCATCTTTTGCTGCACACTCTTTGCAAGCTTCTAGACACTTCTCACAAGGCTTGATGACTTCAACAATTTTTTCAATTTCAACTGTTTTCACAACTTCTACCACTCTCTTGACTTCGATCACCTTTTCCACTTCGATCACCTTTTCTTCTTTCACAGTTTCAGTAATCTTCTCAGCAACACTTTCAACATTCTGAAATTTACCTTCAAATTCAGATTGTTTATCTTTTTCAGCTCGTTCCTCCGCCAGTTTCTCCATTTTTTCTGCAAAATAGAAATGAAAACTATTAGGAGACAATTGAGATTTTGCAATATTTATATGTTTCTCTTCCTCATCATCACTGCTGCTTAGATCAGGTGATTGATCAAAATGTACAGACTTATCAGAATCACCATCTGATACATCAGAATCCGATGGTGTTTTGTCAAATACAACATCCTGTTCTTGCACAGTTTCATCTTGTACAATTCCATCTGAACTATCTGAAACATCTCCAGAGTGTTCTGAGATTCCATCAGTACTATCTGAACTATTATCAGATGACACAGATTTTTCATCTCCACTTGACACATTCTCTCCAATAGATCTCATCCAAGTAGCAAACAAATTTGGCTCTCGGACGATCTTTGCAATGAAAGCTTTAAAACCTCCCTTTTCATCTACGAACATATCCCAACTAAAACCCTCTGGTAGTTTCTCATCATCTTGATCGATAACTCGTTCTGCTGTGGCTTCAGATGATATGTAGTCACTCCAGCTGTATGCTCTCTTGGGATCTTCAATTTTTCTTCCGTGAGCTGTCTGAGGTTCCTGGGATTGACCAACTTGTTGATAGATAGCTTTGCGGTAGTAATCATCTTTCCCGAATGGATTTTGTGCTCCACTAGCTTCTCTTCCTTTGCACTCCCGTTTGAAATGGCCCTTCTCCCTGCATCGAAAACAAGTAACTTTAGATTTGTCAAAACCTAAAGTAGAAACATGTGCATCAAGAAAGTCATTTCTCCCGGTAATGGTTTTGAATTTCTCAGCTCGTCGAAGAACACTGGCAAGACACCATTTGATATCCATAAGTTCCATTTCCTCGGCGTCTATTTGATCGTAATCCTCTTTGGTGAGCATAGGATTTCCGATCCTACCAGCAACAAGACCTTCATAGGATAACAGAACTGAACCCAGAAGTGCCATGTGGTCTTTAGCAGTGTCTTCAGAGAAGCTTTGACCTTCTGGAAGGTTGAGAGCTATGTTGCACTGAATTATGTATCCATTTCCGGTTTTCGTACTCTGAGACTGAAAGCTTGTGTTAGTCTCTTTTGGATTCACACTTGGAAACGATGAAAACCCGCTGTTGCTCTTATTTGAACCCTGATCAGCTTTCTCAGATGAATCACCAGAACTGAAAGCGGTTTGAATTTTCGGACTTCTTTCAGCTTCAGAAACTAGAATACTACCTTTATAGTACATTTTAACATCTTGTTGACCACTAGGATTATTCATCCTCGCGATCTTTTGCTGTTCAAGATCCTGACTCTCAATTTTCTCAATAAACTGACCAATTGTAAGTTTCTCATAAACACCCGTGTTTTTCAGTATCATCAAATACGTTCCCCACTCTTTCTGAGGTAACGCGTCAGCCAATTTATCAACCCATTCCTCACGACCTTTTTCAACTCCCAACATCGATAACGAACGCACTAAATGGCAGTATCTCTCAATTAGCTTTTTAGTATCCTCTCCCGGCAAACTGCTAAACAAATCAAATTCTTTTTTAAGCAATGCCTTCTTGCTTTTGATCATACTTTCACTACCCTCGAATTTCACTTTAAGAGCATCCCAAATTGACTTCGCAGTTTTGTCGTGTTGTAGCAGAATGAATATATCTTCTTTAATCGCCTGCTGTAACAAACTGATCATCATTTTCTCTGCTCTGTACATTGCACGTTCTTGTTCTGAAAATTCAGATATCTGTTTAATGACTTGCAATTCTGTTCTAGGCAATGTGTACTTTTCCAATATGCATTCCCATGATCTGAGATGATTTTCCTGAACCCAGTTTTCAAAGCGATCTTTCCACCCGTAGTATTCTTCAATACTCATCAGTTTCGGTGGTTTCTGGGTGGTTCCCGTTTCATTTTCAAGATTCATGGCTTGAGCAATCGCAGCTGGAGTAGTCGATGTAGCAAAGGCGTTGTAAAACTCAGAACTCATGTTGACTTAACACAAAATTCAATGCAGCTGACAGAAAAGCGGTTCAACAACAATCACAAAAGCGATCCAATCAAAATTCAACCTAATAAGCGGTCCAAACTAATGATGTTCGAGCGGTTCAAGTGTTGTTGTTCGAGCGGTTCAAGTGTTGTTGTTCGAGCGGTTCACGAGTGTTGTTCGAGCGATTCACAAGTGTTGTTCGAGCGGTTCACAACTGATTTTGGAGCGGTTCACAAATTACTCGACCGAATAAGCGGTCCAAGATATGTTGAATAAGCGGTTCAACAGTGTGCTGTTCGAGCGATTCAAGTCATCCGACCGAATGAGCGGTCCTAAATACGTACGGATGAGCGATTCAAGCAAGGTCCAATGAGCGATCCAGAGTTGTTCCAGAAAAGCGATCCAAATACGGACAACAATTTGACCCACTAAATCTTTGAATTTCAACCCCAAACTTTCAAGGGTTTGTCTTCATACCATCGCGCACAATCTCAGAGATTTTGAGCAAGTTTCGACCGTGAAAAATATCTAAAACTGAAAAAGAATGAGTAGAAGACAGAATATTCGGCAATTTCCAGCTAATTCCTGTAGAACTCCTCCTCCTGAAGCTCTGATACCACTTGTAGGATCGTTTGATGACCCGAACGAGTCGTTCAGAGGTGTTTTCGTCAAATACAGGTGCGGAAAACAAGTAAATGACGTAGGAATAGCTTGTATATCACTTTAAATTCTTTTTCTATAGATCTGACAATGAGTACAACCTGTTTTCGATCCGGCAGCACTTCGGTACGAAAATCAGGAATCCTTTTAAATGAACTCGCTTTAAGGGTATATATAGGCTACTGGGATCGCTTATTGGACATGCCCAATAAGCGATCCAGACTGACATATAAGCGACCCACAATAGAGCCTTATCAGCGGTTCACACATCTAAAGACCATATAAGCGATCCTAAGACCTAAAACCTATACAGACTCACTATTTCTCGTATATTGTGCCCAGATCTAACATTTAAGTCTAATGACTCGATACAAGACGTAATCAGCAGATGTAGTGCACCAACAAAAGCCTCCTCTATACCTCGCTCTAAATCTGTCCCTAAAACTCATTCAGAGCCTCATAACAAGCCGCCCTCTAAAAATGAAGGACCAAGGAAGAATGACGATCGTCATTCATCAAATGAACACAGTGTTCCATCCAAGAAGCAAGTGTTCGATAATGAACCACGTACCAAGTCCTGTACCTATAAATACTTTGTTTCCTGTAAACCTCGGGATTTCACTGGGGAGAAAGGAGCAGTAGATTGTATGGTCTGGTTGGACGAAATGGACGCGGTGGTTGACATCAGCGGTTGTGGTGAAAGGCATGTAGTGAAGTATGTATCCCAGTCGTTCAAAGGAGAGGCATTAGCATGGTGGAAAGCTCTCATTCAAGCCGCTGGGAAGAGCCCACTTTACAGCAGGTCATGGGAACAGTTTGTTGCTCTCATTATGGAGAACTACTGCCCGCAACACGAGGTTGAGTGGATCGAGTCAGATTTCTTATCATTGGTTATGACAAACTTAGATTGTCAAGCTTACCTTACCAATTTCAATACCCTGTCCAGACTAGTTCCTTACCTAGTAACACCAGAACCCAAGAGGATTGCTCGCTTCATTGGGGGTTTAGCCCCAGAAATCAAGGCCAGTGTTAAGGCCTCAAGGCCTGCTACGTTCAGGTCAGCGGCAGACCTGTCGCTATCTCTTACACTTGATGTAGTTAGAAACATGGCTGCCAAGGCCTCTGATGATGGTAAGAGAAAAAGGGAGGGTGAGAATTCTCATCGCTCCGGTAGGAAGAGTACCAGGTTTAAAAGAGACAGCCAGCAGTCGGTTGAGAAGACCAAGTGCGAAACCTGTAGGAAATACCACCTCAGGAAATGCAGATTTGAATCTCAGCCTCTACCGTTTGGAATTTGCAAGTCTCAAGAACATAAAACCCTGGATTGCAAGGAACTAAAAGATGCAACTTGTTATGGTTGTAACGAGAAGGGACATATCAAGACCAACTGCCCTAGGAATCAGAAGAAGCCCGAAGAAGCCAAGAGAACAAACGCATGAGTCTTCAGGATGAACGCTCGGGAAACGGTGCAATATGATAAATACATAGCAGGACTCCGATCATTTAATACGAGATGGAAAAAGTTGGTCGTTGATACTTAAGAAAACGCTCCAACAAATCCTAGATTGATGTTTGTATCTATTAGGAATCACTCTTTTCTGATATCCTTATGGCAAGCTTTCAAGCTATCCAAAATTCATCAATATAATAAAAACAGATGTGACGTTTTGATCCCCTGTCAAAAAGATGATGAATTAGGCCCAAACCTTAAACGCCATTGATGGTCTTTCGTGACCTAGGCTAAACATAATGAATATATATGTTAAATAACATTCATTGAGAATGTTAATACTATATTAGCCTATATGGTCTATAAATACCATGGTTAGTATATGTTAAGACCATCGGGATAAAGAATAGCAGTTGTTGGATTGTAACTAAGAAATTATTTTATTGGCATTAGGGACCAATAACGAAGATGGCAAACTCAAATGAGACAGCCGACGATCGTATTATGAATGATGTAACACATGCCGATGAAGCTACAATTGTGAGCCTTAGAATTTCCGAAAGCGTTCTCCAAACTATGGTAGACGCAACTGTTGGAAAGGCTGTGAAGAAAGCTATGAAAAAGTTCAAGGAGCCCCAGGCTACTCGTTCCCAATTTTATCTGGGACCACATTTCCTTACTCATAAGGAGGACCTTGTTCATACCTCAAATGCCAAAGATAAGCTAAAAAGAAAAAGGGAGGAAAAGAACTCCCAGAGCTCTATAAAGAAGAACAAACGAAAGTCCAACCAGAAACCGGTATGCAAGACCTGCAAGAAGTGCCACTATGGGAAGTGCAGGTTCGAACCA